>NC_081555.1:55288032-55601251 GCF_963082655.1 Stomoxys calcitrans | reverse complement strand
TACAACTATATATATTACATTCTAATACCAACAGTGTATATCCTCTTGTAATTCTACCGGTCATACACCATCAGGGCCTGGCGACTTAAAGGAGTCGAAACTGTTCATCCCAGGATTTGTTTTTGACAATCTCTGATCGCTCTTGTATGATCATAACTCAGCCTTATATACCTCCAAATCGTGTGGTGCCCTTTTTGCCTTAGTTGAAGAGTTTTCTGCATTTAAGTTAATTTCAGGGCTTCGTGATCCGCTTTTCCATTATATATATGTCCTATGTATGATCATAACTCAGCCTTATATACCTCCAAATCGTGTGGTGCCCTTTTTGCCTTAGCCCTGTTGAAGAGTTTTCTGCATTTAAGTTAATTTCAGGGCTTCGTGATCCGCTTTTCCATTATATCTATTTCCTCCGCAGTTTATACATCCCTTTCTAGTCTAGAAGGGAGAGTCGTGCAGAATGTGTGCCATAATTTATCCCAATCCGCCTTTTCTCTGTTTAACCGAGGGACTAATATGATGAGACTAATATAATGATGATAAGGATGAGACTAATATTACGATGATCAGAGAAGCAGTGGTCATACAACACTTCCCAGTCACATATCCTTCCGTATATATATTCCAATACAAAGGTAATATGTATTACCTACTGCTTGTTCCTTGTAATAAAGATAGGTTTATTCTCTTTATTAGAAATCGCCAGCTTGCAACTCATAATATATTCAATAAGCAGCTCACCCCTTTCGTTGATATCGGAACTTCCCCATATCTGGTGATGTGCATTAGCATCACTTCCTACCGTGCGACTCATTAGACCTGCAGAAGCGGCTTCAACCAGCAACCTAAAGCTTGAAGCCAGCCAGTAATGAGACCTATAAGTTTCAAGGCTGGCTGCTACTGAATCTTCAAAGCTTAGAGACGGAAGAAGAAAAACATTAAGACTACTATTTGCAAGAATAGAGGCTTTGTGTCTCTAATTTCCCGTACCCTTGAGCCTTTAAATCCAGCAATTCTTAGTCCACGAACTATTCTTCCCCACACACATGGTTCCTGGACAAGAACAACGTCAAATCCTTCCGCCATCAGAAGGGTTTTTTGGTGTGGCTGAAGCGGCCTTACAATGGTGGAAATTTATCTGCAGAAACCGGACCATAGTCAAAAGCAAATTTTGCTCATGAACATTCCACTAGAGAACAGGGGCAAACCAGACCATAGCCAGGATTCAGAATTTCCACAACTCTTGCGTTTGCCTCGTCTTCTGAGTCCGCCAAGAGTTCATCCTCATAAGATCGATCTTGTCATGACGATTTTTCTTACACATCCAGAGGCAGTTGAGAAAGCTGAGGAACCACTCTTCCTCAGGACATTGGCATGCGGACGATTCCTCTATAGATGCTTCTTTAGCCATTGCTGTCGAAGTACCTCTTAAGTTATTCCCCGCCGCCGCACACCTTGAGCCCAATCCACCTAGAAGACCCACCCACACAGAGCTCGTGGGTCCCGTTTCGATGCCACCCCTTCTGTGTCGATGTGGCAGGGGGTTTTTCAGTCTTCTGCAATCCGCCATACTTTAGAGATGCAGTCGATAGTTTCTTCCAGTCACCATCAGCCTCATCCAGTCTTCCAGTCGGTGGATGGCCTAGGCAAATTATTAGCATGCGTCCATAAAATAGGTTCGGCCTTGTCCTTAAGTCTCGAAGCAGGTGTCTACGTTGAAAGCCCATGTTGACCAGTCCTCTGCCTGCTGATGGAGCCTGGCGCAGCCGCTCCAACCCCCCTTTATCCTTAAATAATTACATTCATGGACTGGAACTTGCGGAATTTGAGAGGATTCGAGCTATGATTTTTTCCATTAATTACTATATTGTCTTGTGGTTGTTTTAATTTTTGAATCATGTGCATTCACCCGAATGCATTTTTTTTTTTTTTAATAAAATCGGTGCTCCGACGAGAAGTTTATGTAATATGGTGCAAGTCAAATTGAGTTATAGGTTTGCCACATAAACTTAAGGACCCATTCGGACCATACATGGTACAGATATTGAACGTCACACGAGAAGTCGTTGTGCAAAATCTGATCTAAGCGGATAAAAATTGTACCCTCTAGGGGCTCCATTAGTACAATTGGGAGATCGGTTTATGTGGGACCTACATCATGTTATGGACATGTGTATGTTGGAAGTCGTTAGACAAGTCAAAATTTCAAGTGGCTAACTTTATTCGTTCGACCTCTAGCGTGATATCAGCAGACAGATTGGCAAGCAGAAGGATATGACTAGATCGACTAGAAGGCGATCGACAATGTATACACTTATTAGGTTCACAGATCAATATTTCGAGGTGTCGCAAACAGTGGGACAAAATGGGAAACACTATGCCGTGTGAAAACGGGAAGTGATTTCCCATTGAAATTTTGAGTGGGTAGAGCTGAGATGTTAACGAGATGTTTCAAGGCCTTGTATTGTATTTCCGATTTTGAAATTTTGCTGGGTAAATTGCAATTTTTTTCATTTTAAAAACTATCTTTATTCGTTGTTCGTATTTATTTATTACAATTTCTAGATACTATTTAAATATTGGGTTGCCCAAAAAGTAATTGCGGATTTTTTAAAAGAAAGTAAATGCATTTTTAATAAAACTTAGAATAAACTTTAATAAAATATATAGTTGCCATTTTGTTCGATAACCTTTTGCCATCTTCCTGGCAAATTTAGTATTCCACGCTCATAGAACTTCTGGCCTTTATCTGCAAAAAACTGAACCAAGTGCGATTTTATAGCCTCATCATTGCCGAAAGTTTTACCATTTAAGGAGTTCTGCAAAGATCGAAATAAATGGTAGTCTGATGGTGCAAGGTCAGGGCTATATGGTGGATGCATCAAAAGTTCCCAGCCAAGCTCACTCGGTTTTTAGCGAGTGACCAAAGATGTGTGCGGTCTAGCATTGCCCTGGTGGATTATGACACCTTTACGATTGACCAATTCTGGTCGCTTCTCCTTGATGGCTGTATTCAATTTGTCCAATTGTTGACAGTAAACATCCGAATTAATCGTTTGGTTCCTTGGAAGCAGCTCAAAATATACCACACCCTTCCAATCCCACCAAACAGACAGCATAACCTTCTTTTGGTGGATATCAGCCTTTGAAGTGGTTTGAGCTGGTTCACCAAGCTTTTTCACCAGTCCAAGACTTTTTATGTGATAATGAACGGTTGATTTTGGTATATTTAACTTCTCTCCTATCTCACGCTCAGTTATATGACGTTCCAATTCGATTAATGCTTTGATTTGGTCATCATTAACTTCATTTGGCCGACCGATAAATCCGCAATTACTTTTTGGGCAACCCAATATATTAAATCGAATAATTTTTTTTATCATTTTAGAGTTGCATTTTAATTAGCGAAAAAAATTATACGCATGAATTTTTCTGTCTGCGCTTTCTTTAAATTTAGTTTAAAAAAAAAAAATCGCAAAATACCCCTTACGTTTCGAAATTGGCATTTTTAAGTAAATTTGCATGTTAAGGGGACATATACGGTAAAAAATATAAAATCAAATGGGGAATCTGGGCCTTGGAATTTTAAAACTCGAGTGGTTTTCCAATTTTTAATAAAAAATTGCCAATTTTGAAGTACATATTTCACCTATTTAAGTTGACATATCTTACCAGTGGAGATATTGTAAACCTTATCTGGATTTTTTTTTATGGATTTTCGAGCACTATCCATTAAAAAGAAGAAGAAGAATTTTGAAAATCGGACCACAAACGAAAATTTGCCAGCCCCAACAAATTTTCGAAATACCAAGGTGACAAACTTTAGGGACCTGCCAATAAGCGCCCGGACAACCTAGGGCCTTAAAATTTTGCTAACACCTCAGCTCTACCTACTCAAAATTTCAAAGAGATATCTCTACCCTTTCTCACACGGCATATTTTTTACCAGTTGGCTAGGTCATGTTATTAGTATGAATGAAAAAGCATAAGCTAAGAAATCTTTATAAGGCGACCATAATACAATAGGTAAGAAGGGAAGACCAAAACTCCAATAGAGTTACCAAGTGGATAAAGACATTTCAAAACTGAATGCCAGATATTTGAGATGGAGCGCAGAAGGTCGTGGCACCTGGAAATCTATTTTAAGTTTGACTAGAGCAACACATGTTATGTAATTCCCAACTAGAGTTAAATAATTCACTCTCAATTCTATCAAGGTTTAATTCACCTAAATTACTACCATATTTTGAAATTTGATTTTTAAAAGGTGATTTTTGGCTATTATCTTTTTGGCAACACAACCCACGCACGTCTCGCGTTTTGTTTCGCTGTCAAGTATCTTCAGTTTGGTTTATAATTTAAGCATGAATCGTCTTACAAACGAAAAACGCTTGCAAATTATTGAATTTTATTATCAAAATGCGTGCTCTGTAACAAAGTTCATCGCTCGTTTCTTCCACTTTGCGATGAAGCTGATTTTTGGCTCAATAGGTACGTAAATAAGTAGAATTGTCGCTTTTGCAGTGAAAATCAGCCAGAAGAATTGCAAGAGCTACCAATTCGTCCATAAAAAGTCACTGTTTGGTGGGGTTTATGGGCTGGTGGCATCATTGGACCGTACTTCTTCAAAGATGATGGGAATCGTTACGTAACTGTGATTGGTGTGCGCTACCTTGAGATGATATCCAACTTTTTTGCCCAAAATGCAAGAGCTTGACTTGCATAACTTGCATCGTAACGCAACTGTAAATGGTGAGCGCTACTGTGAAATGATATCCAAAATTTTTATCCCTAAATGCAAGAGCTTGACTTGCATGATATATGGTGTCAACAAGACGGTGCTACATGCCACACAGAACGCGTAACAATGGACTTATTGAGAGGCGATCTATTGTACATCTATCTTTAATTCGTGAAATACCGGCCGAAATGTAGAAAAGAGTATGCCAAAATTGGACTATGTGGATGGACCAGTATAGGCGCAGTCAGGGCCAACATTTGCATGAAATAATTTTCAAACTTTAAATTATATGGACCGTACTATCGATTCAAATAAAGATTTCATGCATTTTGCTGAATTTTATGTGTGTTTTTGAAAAACTGTCGATAGCTCTTAAAAAATCACCCTTTGTTATAGTTTTAGATTTACTTGCACTATTAAAAGATTGGAACCCACTGCATAGTAACCGAATCCCCCTTATTACCTTGAAATTTACAGCTTTGGAAACGTTCATGGTCAAATGCAATTGCACAATCAATTTGAAAGCTTTTAAAAATATTGAATATTTCCTATATGCTTGCGATTCAGAGTGCAATTTGATAATTGCGCCCAGAACAGACGATAAAATTAAGCATACTCGATGCGAACTAGTCAACACACAGGCAGGGTTGAAAGTTGAAAAATTACTGATTGTTGAGAGTGGAATTCCCTAAAATACACCACTGCTTTGGCATGAGAGAAAGAAAATCTAATAAAATTCACATTAGTGTAATTAGTGCAGAGCGGAGCTAAATGTCCTTGTAAGTGCATAAAAGCATAAAAAATATAATTTGGCAATAAAAGCCTGTTGCTTCTGTAGTCTCTACTTCATACATTTCCCTACCGTTGCAATCGACATTAACACATTTTGCAGTGATATTGGCGTCATCGTTGATATAAGACTTGTTGTAATCGCTGTTAATTTGAAGCCCACTAGATAGTCCCCACATATAGCACTAGTTTGTATTTGCTTAATCTCCGCATTAGGGCAGACAAACAAAAAATGTTCTGTTTATATTCAGGGGTGGTGGCTACAGATAGATTGACCATTTACTAATCAGAGGACAATTTAGCCAATTTACCCATTAAATTAGCAGTTTCGCTCTATGGAAGCTTTGGTTTTTCTTTCCACAAGTATGTGGAATAGGTCCTATATAAAACATTTAGGTTAAGTGTGAAGCAGCCGCAGCTGCTATAAGACTTAAGGCGATGGGATAATGAATAGAGGATAGGAGCAGGTCATACCATATTGGTAAGGTCGAGGCGACGCACAGTGTTGCCCCGGTGGACAAAAATGCAAAAATCGGAAATGAAAATTTTTATGAAATCTTTTACTAATCTTTTAGAAAACACTTCAAATATGAAGAATTTAAAAAAAAATAATTATATTTGAAGTTCCTCGTCATCTAATGAGCGTTTTCGTACGAAGGTTTTTTAACAAATGGATGATGCATATTTTTTCCCAAAAATTAAAATTTCTGTTTATGTAAACAAAATTGATTTTTTATTTATTGGGGTACCAAAATAGAATAAGATCTTAAAGAGGACATAATTGACAGCACATTTGTCAACGTAAGGTGTCACTGACATGAACATATGGTTAGTACCGTTACTTTTAAATAAGAGGCAAAAATAAAGCAATTACTGTCAAAAGTGAAATTTTCAGCAGAGTGGATCTAAAAAAGTCCAACTGGGACCACGCTAACTCTTTTTCAGCGTTCTTCAGTGAAGTGTCCTGAATCAAAAAGGCTAAATTTCAGCTGCACCAACTTGCACCATTTGCGTATATAGTGTTATATTATATTAAAGCTAAAATGAAAGTGCGTGAGTTGTATAATATTTGGTTGTCTGTTAAAGCAGTAAACCCAACGCATGTAAACAAAGTAATAATAAACAAAATCGAAAGCAATGGCAACAAGTTACTGAATGAACAAGACAAAGAAAAAATAAAATCAACTTTAAAGAAGTTCAACAAAAAATGGGTTAAATGTTCCCGTATGAAACTAAGGTTTGAATCATCCAATAATATTTGGCTGGATACCGACATGCGTCTGGGCGTAAATGATTTCTTTGAGGTAATTAAAACATTTTTTTTAAAGCTTATCACCACTATGACCAAAAATATTTAAAATTAGGAACCAAGTACTAGTGGCAGTAGAGGAAGACCACGAAAGTCCTTTGAAGAATCGTGCAATAGAACAAAGAGAAGGCGAGTGGATGAGTTAGTTACATCGAATTCATCAGAATTAATTAAAAAAGCTGCGGAAAAGCTAACTATCCTGAGTAATCAAAGCACCATATCAGTTAAAGAGGCTTTGGGCTTGTACGTTGATATGGATTTGTCCTATAGAACATACAATATGATGAGAAATTTAGTAAATTCATTTCATAAGGATTGTTTCCCATCGTATAAGGCTTTATTCAAATCTAAACAAGAACTTATACCACATGATATCGAGGTAACAGAGAGCTCTGCAGAAATTCCATTGCAGTCTCTATTAAATCAAACCGCAAAAAGCTTGATGGACTCCCATAACTTGTGCCCCAAAAAAGATATTACATTAGAATGTAAATGGGGGTTCGATGGAAGTTCGAACCACAGCGTATATAAACAAAAATTTTCGAACCCAAGAATTAATGATGAGTTTATATTTGTGGCATCTCTGGTACCATTGCGATTTTTTGATCCTAAAACCTCCACAACATTATGGGAAAACGATCGCCATTCCTCACCCAGATATTGTCGACCAATAAAATTCATGTTTATGAAAGAAAACCCTGATTTGGTGAGAGATGTGGAACGGAATATTTCACTTCAAATCGAAAGCTTGAACAGCTTTCACCATGAAGAAAAAAACGTAAATGTTAGTTTTTCTATGAAGCTAACTATGATAGATGGCGCTGTCTTAAATGTTCTTACGAATAATAAAAGCAGTTCAAATTGTTGTATTTGTGGGGCGAAGCCTACCGAAATGAACTCAACTGCAGTGTCTGAACGCGATGTAAATGAAGAGCATTATAAATATGGACTCTCGACGCTGCATGCTAGAATTAAGTTTTTTGAATGTATACTCCATATTGCGTATAAGTTAAAAGTGAGAAAATGGAGGGTTTCAAAAGAACAAGAGAAACAAGTAGTTTCTGAAACTAAGTCACAGATTCAAAAAAAAATTAAAGAACAATTAGGATTAATAGTAGATAAAGTTAAAAATGGTTATGGCACAACAAACGATGGAAATAGCGCCAGAACATTTTTCTCAAATATTGAAATTGCATCGAAAATAACTGGAGTTGATAACAATTTAATACGAAACTTTTCAATAATACTGCGAACTATTTCAAGTGGATCAAAAATAAATATAGAAAATTTCGATACGCTCTTGAAGGAAACAAGGGATTTGTATTTAAGCAAGTATGCTTGGTATTTCATGCCAGCTACGGTGCACAAAGTACTTGTCCATGGAATAGGATTCATAAAATATTTCTCAATTCCTATTGGAATTTTGTCAGAGGAGGCAATGGAGTCATGCCATAAAATAATCAGAAAGGCAAGACTAGAGCATACACGAAAGTGCGACAGAGAAAAAACTAATAAAGATTTGTTTGTATATATGATTTTACACTCAGAGCCATCCATTAGTGTTTTAAGTCAAAAGAATAGAAATATCTCCGAAAACTTAAATGATATTCAATATTATATTGAGCAAGATTGAAAACCATACAAAGAAATGTTGATACCTTTTTTGAAGTGTTATTATGTTTTATGTTGTTTTATAAGAAATATGAAATAAAAAATTAAATAAAATAAATTTGAAAAAAATTTCGCTTTACATTGGTTCAAGAAGTCAAATCGGGAGATCGGATTATATGGGAGCTATATCAGGACATAGTCCGATTTGAACCATACTTACCATGGATGTTGAAAGTCATAACAGTAGCCTTTGTGCAAAATTTCAGCGAAATCGGATAACAACTGCGACCTCCAGGAGCTCAAGAAGTCAAATCGGGAGATCGGTTTATATGGGAGCTATATCAGGATATAGCCCGATTTGGTCCATACTTAATGTTTTTCTTAATTTAAGTCAAATATACATGTATTTAAAATTTTAGAGCTCTATCTTAACTCTAACTATTTTTGTCCAACGAATGTATGAAGAGGCAACACTGTGCGACGTTAGGAAACCTGGGACGAATGGAGGTTTCCGATCGGATACGTGATACAACACTTGTAGTCGAGTGCGAGGCGCTGCTGCAAGTGGCACAGGCTGAAATGGACGGACCTCTGGTATTGCCATCTGAAATATCATGTTTCACAGATGGATCAAAACTAGAGGACAGTGTGGGCCTGGGAGTCTGCATTGGAAACCCAGGCCCAGACTACATTACCACAATACCGTCCTGCAGGCGGAGATCTGAGGCGAAGTTAAGTGAAGCACGTCGAGTGTGAACATCTTTACGGACAGAAACCGGCCATCAGGGCAATAACAACCAGGACGGTAACGCCACGAACAGTTTTCGAGTGTTGATTAACGCCTTCTCTGAGGATGGCACGATCCGCATTGTTTGGATGTTAGGCCATACCGGACTAAGGGAGCACTGACGTCAAATAAGTCAATAACAACAACGATAGAGAACTGCCGTCAATAATCTTGGTTAAGCCGAAGCCTTTCCAGTCGACGCAGTAGATGACGAAAATCCTATGTAGCGATACGGTTCGTGAGAACCCAAGGCTATTACTAAAAGGAGGTAAGAAGCAGGTCAGTATAGCTGTCGATCTCATAACAGAACTATGAGCTCACCTTTGCAAAACACGTGTGGCTAGTGCCAGTATCGGTATCATACTAAATGTCTCTGACCGGTCTTCGCGGCTTATAGACACCGGTACTTAGGTAGGGACACCGGTACTTAGGAAGGGACAAGACATGAACCCACTTAGGGGCGTGGTATGAAAAACAATTTGGGATTTTGTAAGTAGCACAGAATTCTTCGCTTAGAGCGTACAAGAAGCCGATTACTAGCTTAGGTTTTCGTCCATAATGGCATGGGGCGGAGTAATTTCTGCACCCTCTTTTTAACCTAACTTAAACTAACACCCGTTCCCTCTAACCACTTCATAAATATCATTACCCCGATTTGACTTCTTGAAAGATTTAGGTTCAGCTCCTATATACGTACATACGATACGATTTGGACTAATTTTGCTATAATGTGTTCACTTCCCCTGCTTGTTTACTTGCAGCAATAACATCATCTTCTCACAATCTGGATTTTCCCATAAGATTTTCGTTTTCCTACCGACGATTTCGCTGTTCCACAGTGTTAAATGCCCGTTCGTAGTTCACGGACTCTGACCTCCAGTGCCAATTCGTCAGCTTTTTCATTCACCCAAATTTCACTATGGTACCCAAACGATGCGGATCGTGCCATCCTCAGATAAGGTGTTAATATCCTTCTTAAACTTCAAGACTGTTTGTTACCGTCCTGGTTGTTATTGCCCTCATAGCCAGTTTACTGTTCGTAAAGATGTTCACACACGACGTCTTCGCGTTAACACCACACCACCCCACGCATTCCGGGATCGCCCGGATCTCCGCCAGCAGGTCAGCCAGTCTAAAAAATCTCAGCCTCTGGGTTCTCAATGTAGACCCCCAGGCCCACTCTGTCCTCTAGCTTTCATCCACCTGTGTATCTCTGAATCTGTTGTCTTATCCTTACGTTGTATTTTTTCTCCATTGTAGTCCACCTTACTACTGAGGCGAAAGTAAGTATTGGTGTTTCGGCCAGTTTACTCCTTAGAGGTATTATAACATCGTCTGTGTAGCAGACGGGTTCTTAGTATATGCTTTATCCATTCTCTAAGGATCCGGTCCACCCGGTACTCGTCTAGGAATTGGATCGGTGTGTCGGTCCGTACATTGTTAAAAGTCCCCTCGATGTCAATGCATACCGCCAATGTGTACATCTTAGAATCGAAGGATTCTGTTTTTTTATGCGCAACCTCGTGCAGGCCAGTCTCCATCGACCTACCCTTGACATAGGCGTCAGGATGTCCTCCCCTTTATCATCGTATCCACGATACGTTCCATGGTTTTAAGTAAAATAACGTAAGGTTTGTAGGTCTGTAGAGTTTTGGTATTGCATATTTTGCCTTGCGGGGCTTGGGTATAGATGCCACCCTTGTCTCCTCCCAGGCTTTCGGAGTATATGCATGTGCTAGGGGCGCTGTGAAAATAGTAGTAACGCCCAAAATATTCCAATATTCTGTAGTAACGCCCAAAATATTCCAATATTCTGTAGTAACGCCCAAAATATTCCAACTGGTCCGGGTGACTTAAATGGTTTGATGATCCTCAAGCCTTTCTTTGCCAATAGATTCTGTAATGATAAGCCTTCGATCGACCTCAGTATTTCAAAAAAATTTCAGCGGTGGTTTTCCCCTTCTAATGCTGGCAACATTTGTGAGGTACTATGCGATGTAAAACTTCTCTCCAAAGAGATGTCGAACTGCGGCACGCCGTTCGGACTCGGCTATAAAAAGTAGACCCCTTATCATTGAGCATAAAACTTGAATCGGACAGCACTCATTGATATGTGAGAAGTTTGCCCCTGTTCCTTAGTGGAATGTTCATGGGCAAAATTTTTTGTTGATAATTGTTGCTCGTCACTGGTATAGACAATTCTCACATAAAGCATTTTTATACCCTCCACCATAAGATGGGGGGTATACTAATTTCGTCATTCTGTTTGTAACTACTCGAAATATTCGTCTGAGACCCCATAAAGTATATATATTCTTGATCGTCGTGACATTTTATGTCGATCTAGCCATGTCCGTCCGTCCGTCCGTCCGCCCGTCCGTCTGTCTGTCGAAAGCACGCTAACTTCCGAAGGAGTAAAGCTAGCAGCTTGAAATTTTGCACAAATACTTCTTATTAGTGTAGGTCGGTTGGTATTGTAAATGGGCCATATCGGTCCATGTTTTGATATAGCTGCCATATAAACCGATCTTGGGTCTTGACTACTTGAGCGTCTAGAGTGCGCAATTCTTATCCGATTGGAATGAAATTTTGCACGACGTGTTTTGTTATTATATCCAACAACTGTGCCAAGTATAGTTCAAATCGGTCCATAACCTGATATAGCTGCCATATAAACCGATCTTGGGTCTTGACTTCTTGAGCCTCTAGCGTGCGCAATTCTTATCCGATCAGAATGAAATTTTGCACGACGTGTTTTGTTATGATATCCAACAACTGTGCCAAGTATGGTTCAAATCGGTTCATAACCTGATATAGCTGCCTTATAAACCGATCTTGGGTCTTGACTTCTTGAGCCTCTAGAGTGCGCAATTCTTATCCGATTGGAATGAAATGTTGCACGACGTCTTTTGTTATGATATCCAACAACTATGCCAAGTATGGTTTAAATCGGTGCATAACCTGATATAGCTGCCATATAAACCGATCTTGGGTCTTGACTTCTTGAGCCTCTAGAGGGCACAATTCTTATCCGATTTGAATGAATTTTTGCACGAAGTATTTCGTTACGATATCCAACAACAGTGCCAAGTATGGTTGAAATCGGTCCTTAATCTGATATAGCTGTGATATAAACAGATCTGGGGATTTGACTTCTTGAGCTTCTAGAGGGCGCAATTCCTATCCGATTTGGCTGAAATTTTGCATGACGTATTTTATTTTTAATTTCAACAACTGTGTCAAATAAGGTTCAAATCGGTTCATAACCTCATATAGCTGCCATATAAACCGATCTTGGATCTTGACTTCTTGACCCCTAGAGGTCGCAATTATTATCCGATATGCCTGAAATTTCGTACGACGGATCCTCTCATGACCATCAACAAACGTGTTTATTATGGTCTGAATCGGTCTATAGCCCGATACAGATCCCATAGAAATCGTTCTCTCTATTTTACTTCGTGAACCCCAATGGGCGCAATTCTTATAGGAATTGGCTGAAATTTTACACAGGTCTCCAACATATAATTTAATTGTGTTCCGAACCGGACCATATCTTGATATCGTTTTAATAGCAGAGCAACTCTTTTCTTATATCCTTTTTTGCCTAAGAAGAGATGCCGGGAAAAGAACTCGACAAATCCGATCGATGGTGGAGGGTATATAAGATTCGGCCCGGCCGAACTTAGCACGCTTTTACTTGTTTTCTTTTTTGTTTTTACTAAGCAAAGAGCAGCTGGTATGTTGAGCACCTCGTTTGAGTGCGGATGTTAAACTCGGAAAATGACAGTATATAAAGTTTCACCTTAAGAAAAAAATGATGATATGTCCAATGACAAAAATTATTAGAGCAACAATGGCTTCCAGGTACAAAATAACACAACAAGAATTTCAAAAGCACATACATTGTTGGGTAATATTTATGCGGTAAAGAAATATCCATCCCAAGGTTATTATTTAAGTGTGCAAAAACAACCACTGCCGTAGCTAATTTTTTGTTTTATTTAAAGAAACCGAAAGACAACAGATCAAAAAACCAAACTATGCTAGATTTGTGCTAAAACTGCTTGACATCTTGAGTTTAACAATTAATGATCTTGGCATCGTTTTCAATATGCACGATTTTTTCTTAAATAAAGAAGGATATACATAAGCATGCCGTTAAATTAATATATAAATAAAGAAAAACTAGTTGAAATCCCAAAAAAAAATAACTTTATCTTTGTCAAAAACGTGTACTTTTATCGAAAGCAAAGTCCAACGTTTTTCAGAAAAGAAATTTGCTTTTACTGAGTAGGCTTCTGAATTTGGTCCAGTTGGTTTTCAACTTACTACGGAAGCTTAACGGATTCGGCGCTGGCCGCGCTTTTCTCTTCCTAACATAGCGATGGTCAGAGAAGGAATGCTTCATGAAGACCCTCCAATCTTGAACCGCATCAATTAGGTTTTCCGAACATATTGTCACATCTAAAACATCCTCTCTAATCCTATTAACAAAGGTAGCGGTGTTACCAATATTAGGTGTTATTAGGTCGTAAGTATTCAAGAATTTCTCCATCTTATCTTTCAATTTTACACGAATATAACATAAAATCTTTTCCACTTTTCTAAAATTTCGGTGTAAATGTCCCAATTGTTGCTCAGAAGTTCAAAAAATTTGAATGGATTTATTCAAAAGTTTAAAATCTTTAATTAAATATCAGCAGACAGTGTTTGCTGATATCAGCAGACTAATTTTTCTGGGTGTATTAGTTCCTCATTCACTGTCTCTGTTTTCCTTCCTCACCCGCCTTTGTAGCTCCGAAGTGGGTGGTTGTGTCGTAGCGTCGAAAGCCATGCCAAAGTGATGCCTGGTATGCTCCACCGATGACAAATAACGCAGGACCTTGGCCCAGTACCAGTGTTAGTATAGAACAAGTAAAAGCGTGCTAAGTTCGGCCGGGCCGAATCTTATATACCCTCCACCATCGATCGCATTTGTCGAGTTCTTTTCCCGGCATCTCTTCTTAGGCAAAAAAGGATATAAGAAAAGAGTTGCTCTGCTATTAAAACGATATCAAGATATGGTCCGGTTCGGAACACAATTAAATTATATGTTGGAGACCTGTGTAAAATTTGCAGCCAATTCCTATAAGAATTGCGCCCATTGGGGTTCACGAAGTAAAATAGAGAGAACGATTTATATGGGATCTGTATCGGGCTATAGACCGATTCAGACCATAATAAACACGTTTGTTGATGGTCATGAGAGGATCCGTCGTACAAAATTTCAGGCATATCGGATAATAATTGCGACCTCTAGGGTTCAAGAAGTCAAGATCCCAGATCGGTTTATATGGCAGCTATATCAGGTTATGAACCGATTTGAACCTTATTTGACACAGTTGTTGAAATTAAAAATAAAATACGTCATGCCAAATTTCAGCCAAATCGGATAGGAATTGCGCCCTCTAGAAGCTCAAGAAGTCAAATCCCCAGATCTGTTTATATCACAGCTATATCAGATTAAGGACCGATTTCAACCATACTTGGCACTGTTGTTGGATATCGTAACGAAATACTTCGTGCAAAAATTCATTCAAATCGGATAAGAATTGTGCCCTCTAGAGGCTCAAGAAGTCAAGACCCAAGATCGGTTTATATGGCAGCTATATCAGGTTATGCACCGATTTAAACCATACTTGGCATAGTTGTTGGATATCATAACAAAAGACGTCGTGCGAAATTCCATTCCATTCGGATAAGAATTGCGCCCCCTAGAGTCTCAAGAAGTCAAGACCCAACATCGGTTTATATGGCAGCTATATCAGGTTATGGACCGATTTGAACCATACTTGGCACAGTTGTTGGATATAATAACAAAACACGTCGTGCAACATTTCATTCCAATCGGATAAGAATTGCGCACTCTAGAGGCTCAAGAAGTCAAGACCCAAGATCGGTTTATAAGGCAGCTAGTTGTTGGATATCATAACAAAACACGTCGTGCAAAATTTCATTCTGATCGGATAAGAATTGCGCACGCTAGAGGCTCAAGAAGTCAAGACCCAAGATCGGTTTATATGGCAGCTATATCAGGTTATGGACCGATTTGAACTATACTTGGCACAGTTATTGGATATCATAGCAAAACAAGTCGTGCAAAATTTCATTCCAATCGGATAAGAATTGCGCACTCTAGAGGCTCAAGAAGTCAAGACCCAAGATCGGTTTATATGGCAGCTATATCAAAACATGGACCGATATGGCCCATTTACAATACCAACCGACCTACACTAATAAGAAGTATTTGTGCAAAATTTCAAGCGGCTAGCTTCACTCCTTCGGAAGTTAGCGTGCTTTCGACAGACAGACGGACGGACGGACATGGCTAGATCGACATAAAATGTCACGACGATCAAGAATATATATACTTTATGGGGTCTCAGACGAATATTTCGAGTAGTTACAAACAGAATGACGAAATTAGTATACCCCCCATCTTATGGTGGAGGGTATAAAAATTGATAGTTAAAACGTGTTCCGCATCGTCCGTGGCTCCTGAATTAAGGCAATATGACTCGTGCCCTTGCTTATTTTCTCCATCAGAGCGTGTATAGCTGTCTCGCTCCAGTGGAGGTTTTTCTGTCAAACCACCAAAAATGTAAGCTTCTTGGATGTGAGTGAAGACAAATTCCGAATTTAACTAGTGGAGACACAAACCACTGACTTAACAGTCCTCTGTTACTGCCATTAGCAGAACACTGTTAAGGAACTTTGTAGGCAATTAATTAATAAAAAACAAGTATTTGTTCATAAAAAGGAAATTTCAAAACACAAAAAACCAAAAAAAGATCTAGAAAATAATAAAGTGATCCAACATTAAAATTTAGTTCCCTCAATAACCGCAAGGTGTACTAACAAGATAAAGAAGATTGTAAAATTGATTGATCCACTGTGCACAAATGGAAAATAGTTAGGCGATGAGACCGGTCTCAAATGAGAGCTAAGGAAGCCTAGTTTCTTATACATATGCACACATTTTCCAAATAATCGTCTAACTATCGAATTTTAGGCAAAAACTTGAAAAAATCACCCAAAGAACTAGAAAAGCAAATTTTGCGTGAACCACTGTGTGAAAATGGAAAATAGTAAGGGGATGAGACCGACATCAAACGAATTTCCACATTTTCCAAATAATCGTCTAACTATCGAATTTTTCAAAAAAAAAAACTTGAAAAAATTCGCTACAAGACTTGAACAATCAATTTTGCGTCAACCACTGTGCATAAATGGAAAAAGTTGATACTTTGAAACCGGTCTCAAACGACAGCTTATGAAGTCTAGTTTCTAATCCAAAAGGGCCTATATTCCATATATTCGTCTAACTATCGAATTTTTCAAAAAACTTGAAAAAAATCGCTACAAGACCTCAAAAATCTATTTTGTGTGAACCACTGTGCAAAAATGGAAAAAGTTGATATTTCGAAACCGGTCTCAAACGACAGCTTATGAAGTCTAGTTTCTAATCCAAAAGGGACTATATTCCAAATAATCGTCTAACTTAATTTATTATTATACATTTGTGGATTAATATACTATTATGAAATTATGACCATTCATATAGGTTTTTTCAATGCTTTGAATTTTTACATCGTAAATATTTAATTGGTTTTTTACCTTTTTAACATAAAATTTCCTAGCTTGGGTTTTCAAAAGCAATGAAAGGTTTTGAATCCTTTTACATTTTTTGAATGAAAAGGTATGTTAGTTAAGCTGAGTACCTGCGTAAGCAATTTGACCCATTTGCAAATATTTTGATCATGTGTGGTGAAGGATTCCAAACACGTGTATTGAGTTTTTATATCAGCAGGTTTAATACTTTTTATCGTGAAATTTCCCTGCCTGCATTTTTTAATGAGGTGGTATGTTAGTAAAGTTTTTACCTGTGTACGGGATTTGACTCAAATTTGGCAAATAATTTGATCTTATTGGATTCTACCTGCCACTGAATGGCATTTTTCCTATCTTTAAAATTACATTTCGGTTTCGATTACCCTTTTCAATTTCTAATCTGTGTTTGATCAACAAAGCGAACAGTTGTAATTTGCAAAAAAGTTAAAAATCTTGCTATACATACAAATTCTGAAAAAGTATTAAAAAAAGTGAAAAGTGTAATTTGTAAACAATTCTAAAATGAATAGAAAAAGCTATTTCAGTGTTTTCGTCAAGTTGTACTTCTTATATTCTAAAGAGAATAGTGGTGCCACTCTGGAGAATTTCCAAAAAATTAAAACCATCAGCATATATTTGGACATATTTGGATCGTTAGAATAAAGTTACTGAAGTATTTCGGAAACCCATCGGAAATAAATTACATCAAAGAAAGAAAGTTTACGCCTTTTTACGACAAGTTGTAAGTACATATGTATTGTTTTTATCTCTGAATTATTTAAAATGTTTTATAAAATTTGTTTGCCGAAATTTGTTGTTAAGGAATATATCTCTAGCTTTTTTGAAGTTTAGCAGTCTTAAAATCATTTTTCATAACTGTGAGTGTTGAAATTGTTTGCTTTCTTGTTCACTAGAGTCGATTGTGGTTTTAAAGAGTTAAAATTTTCTTCGTATGTGATTAAATTGCAAACGAAACTTTATATATACTCGTAAATATAAAAGATAATATTTTGTATGGCCTGATTTGATTTGTTATTTTCCCAAAATACAATATAATCGGTTATTTTTATTTCGGATATTTCAAAATAGTCTTACGAATGTATCAGAGTTTCAAAAAATTTGTAGTAAAATTCAAATTGTTGGTAGATTTACGAAAATTTTACTTCTTCCAAAAAAACTTCAACATAAAATTCCACGCGAAACTCCCTTAAATCTTTTCTAAAAATCATATAGGTTTCGATTGTATTTAAAATTTTTTTATTCATATAGATTTTCTTCAAATTAAGGCAATACAAGAATAAAATGTTGTAACATATTTTACAATAAGGTTTTCATAGAATTGTTAAGCCGTGATTTGTCTATTGTTTAAAAAAATTAATCTGACATGGGGTTTTCACTCATTCCCACAGTTTCATTTTGAACATTGAAATGTGTTAAACATTTCAGTTTTTGCTCCATCTGTATGTTATTTTTATACTTAAATTTCAGCACATACATACATTCGATTTTTTTTTCAGATTTTATTATAGAGATATTACAGCAGGAAATGGATGTCGCTAACTAATTTTTATTTGTATATCCCACACCATTACTGTGGTACAGAGTATTATAACTTTGTGCATTTATTTGTAACACCTAGAAGGAAAAAAGCTAGACCTATTGATAACTATACCGTTAGACTCAGAATCACCCTCTGATTCGATTAAGCTATGTCCCTCTGTCTGTATTTGTGTACAAAGTACATGTCACAATTTTCATCCAATCGTCTCAAAATTTGGCAAATATATTATTTTAGCTTAGAGACAAAACCTATTGTAAATGAAAAAATTGATTCACATTTGGAAAAAGCTCCCATATACGAGTATATGTTCTTCTGATTTGGACTAACAAACTTTGGTACGAAATATTCTCCTATCAAGAAAACTAATAATAGTGAAGACTTAAATCAGCTTGTAAAATAAACCTTTATGCTCTATCGCTCGCAGCAGCGCTGCTAGACGTCACGATCGAAGAGAAAAATTGCTTAAAAATTATGTCTTTGGAAAGGTTTCATTAAAATTAGGCTTTTAGAAAAAATTCATTTAAAATTTGCGTTTAGAGAATTTTCTTTCATTAAAGTTATGTTTTTGTTTTTTCCACCTTATTGTGTATAAAATGTTAATCAATTCAACAATTTGATAATTTTTTTTCTTACAAGTTTTGTCTTTAGAGGAAGTTTCTTTGAAATTAAGTTTTTAGATATATTGGGTTGCCCAAAAAGTAATTGCGGATTTTTCATGTAGTCGGTTTCAAAGTATCAACTTTTTCCATTTTTGCACAGTGGTTGACGCAAAAAAGATTTTCAAGTATTGTAGCGAATTTTTTCATTTTTTTTTTGAAAAATTCGATAGTTAGACGATTATTTGGAATATAGGCACTTTTGGATAGAAACTAGACTTCATAAGCTGTCGTTTGAGACCGGTTTCAAAGTATCAACTTTTTCCATTTTTGCACAGTGGTTGACGCAAAATAGATTTTTCAAGTCTTGTAGCGATTTTTTTCAAGTTTTTTTGAAAAATTCGATAGTTTGACGATTATTTGGATTATTATTTATAGTCCCTTTTGGATTAGAAACTAGACTTCATAAGCTGTCGTTTGAGACCGGTTTCAAAGTATCAACTTTTTCCATTTTTGCACAGTGGTTGACGCAAAATAGATTTTTGAGATCTTGTAGCGATTTTTTTCAAGTTTTTTTTGAAAAATTCGATAGTTTGACGATTATTTGGAATATAGGCCCTTTGGATTAGAAACTAGACTTCATAAGCTGTCGTTTGAGACCGGTTTCAAAGTATCAACTTTTTCCATTTTTGCACAGTGGTTGACGCAAAATAGATTTTTGAGGTCTTGTTGCGATTTTTTCCAAGTTTTTTTTTTTGAAAAATTCGATAGTTAGACGATTATTTGGAATATAGGCCCTTTTGAGAAGAAACTAGACTTCATAAACTGTGGTTTGAGACCGGTTTCAAAGTATCAACTTTTTCCATTTTTGCACAGTGGTTCACACAAAATAGATTTTTGAGGTCTTGTAGCGATTTTTTTCAAGTTTTTTTTTGAAAAATTCGATAGTTAGACGATTATTTGGAATATAGGCCCTTTTGGATTAGAAACTAGACTTCATAAGCTGTCGTTTGAGACCGGTTTCAAAGTATCAACTTTTTCCATTTTTGCACAGTGGTGAACACAAAATAGATTTTTCAAGTCTTGTAGCGAATTTTTTCAAGTTTTTTTTTGAAAAATTCGACAGTTAGACGATTATTTGGAAAATGTTGTTTTTTCCACCTTATTGTGTATAAAATGTTAATCAATTCAACAATTTGATAATTTTTTTTCTTACAAGTTTTGTCTTTAGAGGAAGTTTCTTTGAAATTAAGTTTTTAGATATATTGGGTTGCCCAAAAAGTAATTGCGGATTTTTCATATAGTCGGTTTCAAAGTATCAACTTTTTCCATTTTTGCACAGTGGTTGACGCAAAAAAGATTTTCAAGTATTGTAGCGAATTTTTTCAATTTTTTTTTGAAAAATTCGATAGTTAGACGATTATTTGGAATATAGGCACTTTTGGATAGAAACTAGACTTCATAAGCTGTCGTTTGAGACCGGTTTCAAAGTATCAACTTTTTCCATTTTTGCACAGTGGTTGACGCAAAATAGATTTTTCAAGTCTTGTAGCGATTTTTTTCAAGTTTTTTTGAAAAATTCGATAGTTTGACGATTATTTGGATTATTATTTATAGTCCCTTTTGGATTAGAAACTAGACTTCATAAGCTGTCGTTTGAGACCGGTTTCAAAGTATCAACTTTTTCCATTTTTGCACAGTGGTTGACGCAAAACAGATTTTTGAGGTCTTGTAGCGATTTTTTTCAAGTTTTTTGAAAAATTCGATAGTTTGACGATTATTTGGAATATAGGCCCTTTGGATTAGAAACTAGACTTCATAAGCTGTCGTTTGAGACCGGTTTCAAAGTATCAACTTTTTCCATTTTTACACAGTGGTTGACGCAAAATAGATTTTTCAAGTCTTGTAGCGAATTTTTTCAAGTTTTTTTTAAAAAATTCGATAGTTAGGCGATTATTTGGAATACAGTCCCTTTTGGATTAGAAACTAGACTTCATAAGCTGTCGTTTGAGACCGGTTTCAAAGTATCAACTTTTTCCATTTTTGCACAGTGGTTGACGCAAAATAGATTTTTCAAGTCTTGTAGCGAATTTTTTCAAGTTTTTTTGAAAAATTCGATGGTTTGACGATTGTTTGGAATATAGGCCCTTTTGGATTAGAAACTA
Organism: Stomoxys calcitrans; assembly: GCF_963082655.1. Classification (NCBI taxonomy): domain Eukaryota; kingdom Metazoa; phylum Arthropoda; class Insecta; order Diptera; family Muscidae; genus Stomoxys; species Stomoxys calcitrans. The sequence continues at coordinate 55,580,042 of NC_081555.1, read as the reverse complement.
GACTTCATAAGCTGTCGTTTGAGACCGGTTTCAAAGTATCAACTTTTTCCATTTTTGCACAGTGGTTGACGCAAAATAGATTTTTGAGGTCTTGTAGCGATTTTTTTCAAGTTTTTTTGCAAAATTCGATGGTTTGACGATTATTTGGAATATAGGCCCTTTTGGAGTAGAAACTAGACTTCATAAGCTGTCGTTTGAGACCGGTTTCAAAGTATCACCTTTTTAAATTTTTGCACAGTGGTTGACGCAAAGTAGATTTTTGAGGTCTTGTTGAGATTTTTTTTCAAGTTTTTTTTTTGAAAAATTCGATAGTTAGACGATTATTTGGAATATAGGCCCTTTTGAATAGAAACTAGACTTCATAAGCTGTGGTTTGAGACCGGTTTCAAAGTATCAACTTTTTCCATTTTTGCACAGTGGTTGACGCAAAATAGATTTTTCAAGTCTTGTAGCGAATTTTTTCAAGTTTTTTGTTAAAAAATTCGATAGTTAGACGATTATTTGGAATACAGTCCCTTTTGGATTAGAAACTAGACTTCATAAGCTGTCGTTTGAGACCGGTTTCAAAGTATCAACTTTTTCCATTTTTGCACAGTGGTTGACGCAAAATAGATTTTTGAGGTCTTGTAGCGATTTTTTTCAAGTTTTTTTTTGCAAAATTCGATGGTTTGACGATTATTTGGAATATAGGCCCTTTTGGATTAGAAACTAGACTTCATAAGCTGTCGTTTGAGATCGGTTTCAAAGTATCAACTTTTTCCATTTTTGCACAGTGGTGAACACAAAAGAGATTTTTCAAGTCTTGCAGCGAATTTTTTCAAGTTTTTTTTTTGAAAAATTCGATAGTTAGACGATTATTTGGAAAATGTTGTTTTTTCCACCTTATTGTGTATAAAATGATAATCAATTCAACAATTTGATAATTTTTTTCTTACAAGTTTTGTCTTTAGAGGAAGTTTCTTTGAAATTAAGTTTTAAGATATATTAGGTTGCCCAAAAAGTAATTGCGGATTTTTCATATAGTCGGTTTCAAAGTATCAACTTTTTCCATTTTTGCACAGTGGTTGACGCAAAATAGATTTTCAAGTATTGTAGCGAATTTTTTCAATTTTTTTTTGAAAAATTCGATAGTTAGACGATTATTTGGAATATAGGCACTTTTGGATAGAAACTAGACTTCATAAGCTGTCGTTTGAGACCGGTTTCAAAGTATCAACTTTTTCCATTTTTGCACAGTGGTGAACACAAAATAGATTTTTCAAGTCTTGTAGCGAATTTTTTCAAGTTTTTTTTTTGAAAAATTCGACAGTTAGACGATTATTTGGAAAATGTTGTTTTTTCCACCTTATTGTGTATAAAATGTTAATCAATTCAACAATTTGATAATTTTTTTTCTTACAAGTTTTGTCTTTAGAGGAAGTTTCTTTGAAATTAAGTTTTTAGATATATTGGGTTGCCCAAAAAGTAATTGCGGATTTTTCATATAGTCGGTTTCAAAGTATCAACTTTTTCCATTTTTGCACAGTGGTTGACGCAAAAAAGATTTTCAAGTATTGTAGCGAATTTTTTCAATTTTTTTTTTTTGAAAAATTCGATAGTTAGACGATTATTTGGAATATAGGCACTTTTGGATAGAAACTAGACTTCATAAGCTGTCGTTTGAGACCGGTTTCAAAGTATCAACTTTTTACATTTTTGCACAGTGGTTGACGCAAAATAGATTTTTCAAGTCTTGTAGCGATTTTTTTCAAGTTTTTTTGAAAAATTCGATAGTTTGACGATTATTTGGATTATTATTTATAGTCCCTTTTGGATTAGAAACTAGACTTCATAAGCTGTCGTTTGAGACCGGTTTCAAAGTATCAACTTTTTCCATTTTTACACAGTGGTTGACGCAAAATAGATTTTTCAAGTCTTGTAGCGAATTTTTTCAAGTTTTTTTTAAAAAATTCGATAGTTAGGCGATTATTTGGAATACAGTCCCTTTTGGATTAGAAACTAGACTTCATAAGCTGTCGTTTGAGACCGGTTTCAAAGTATCAACTTTTTCCATTTTTGCACAGTGGTTGACGCAAAATAGATTTTTCAAGTCTTGTAGCGAATTTTTTCAAGTTTTTTTGAAAAATTCGATGGTTTGACGATTGTTTGGAATATAGGCCCTTTTGGATTAGAAACTAGACTTCATAAGCTGTCGTTTGAGACCGGTTTCAAAGTATCAACTTTTTCCATTTTTGCACAGTGGTGAACACAAAAGAGATTTTTCAAGTCTTGCAGCGAATTTTTTCAAGTTTTTTTTTGAAAAATTCGATAGTTAGACGATTATTTGGAAAATGTTGTTTTTTCCACCTTATTGTGTATAAAATGATAATCAATTCAACAATTTGATAATTTTTTTCTTACAAGTTTTGTCTTTAGAGGAAGTTTCTTTGAAATTAAGTTTTAAGATATATTAGGTTGCCCAAAAAGTAATTGCGGATTTTTCATATAGTCGGTTTCAAAGTATCAACTTTTTCCATTTTTGCACAGTGGTTGACGCAAAATAGATTTTCAAGTATTGTAGCGAATTTTTTCAATTTTTTTTTTGAAAAATTCGATAGTTAGACGATTATTTGGAATATAGGCACTTTTGGATAGAAACTAGACTTCATAAGCTGTCGTTTGAGACCGGTTTCAAAGTATCAACTTTTTCCATTTTTGCACAGTGGTTGACGCAAAATAGATTTTTGAGGTCTCGTAGCGGTTTTTTTCAAGTTTTTTTGAAAAATTCGATAGTTTGACGATTATTTGGAATATAGGCCCTTTTGGATTAGAACCGGTCTCATAAGCTGTCGTTTGAGACCGGTTTCAAAGTATCAACTTTTTCCATTTTTGCACAGTGGTTGACGCAAAATAGATTTTTCAAGTCTTGTAGCGAATTTTTTCAAGTTTTTTTGAAAAATTCGATAGTTAGACGATTATTTGGATTATTATTTATAGTCCCTTTTGGATTAGAAACTAGACTTCATAAGCTGTCGTTTGAGACTGGTTTCAAAGTATCAACTTTTTCCATTTTTGCACAGTGGTTGACGCAAAACAGATTTTTGAGGTCTTGTAGCGATTTTTTTTCAAGTTTTTTGAAAAATTCGATAGTATGACGATTATTTGGAATATAGGCCGTTTGGATTAGAAACTAGACTTCATAAGCTGTCGTTTGAGACCGGTTTCAAAGTATCACCTTTTTAAATTTTTGCACAGTGGTTGACGCAAAGTAGATTTTTGAGGTCTTGTTGAGATTTTTTTTCAAGTTTTTTTTTTGAAAAATTCGATAGTTAGACGATTATTTGGAATATAGGCCCTTTTGAATAGAAACTAGACTTCATAAGCTGTGGTTTGAGACCGGTTTCAAAGTATCAACTTTTTTCATTTTTGCACAGTGGTTGACGCAAAATAGATTTTTCAAGTCTTGTAGCGAATTTTTTCAAATTTTTTTTAAAAAATTCGATAGTTAGACGATTATTTGGAATACAGTCCCTTTTGGATTAGAAACTAGACTTCATAAGCTGTCGTTTGAGACCGGTTTCAAAGTATCAACTTTTTCCATTTTTGCACAGTTGTTGACGCAAAATAGATTTTTGAGGTCTTGTAGCGATTTTTTTCAAGTTTTTTTTGCAAAATTCGATGGTTTGACGATTATTTGGAATATAGGCCCTTTTGGATTAGAAACTAGACTTCATAAGCTGTCGTTTGAGACCGGTTTCAAAGTATCAACTTTTTCCATTTTTGCACAGTGGTGAACACAAAAGAGATTTTTCAAGTCTTGCAGCGAATTTTTTCAAGTTTTTTTTTGAAAAATTCGATAGTTAGACGATTATTTGGAAAATGTTGTTTTTTCCACCTTATTGTGTATAAAATGATAATCAATTCAACAATTTGATAATTTTTTTCTTACAAGTTTTGTCTTTAGAGGAAGTTTCTTTGAAATTAAGTTTTAAGATATATTAGGTTGCCCAAAAAGTAATTGCGGATTTTTCATATAGTCGGTTTCAAAGTATCAACTTTTTCCATTTTTGCACAGTGGTTGACGCAAAATAGATTTTCAAGTATTGTAGCGAATTTTTTCAATTTTTTTTTTTGAAAAATTCGATAGTTAGACGATTATTTGGAATATAGGCACTTTTGGATAGAAACTAGACTTCATAAGCTGTCGTTTGAGACCGGTTTCAAAGTATCAACTTTTTCCATTTTTGCACAGTGGTTGACGCAAAATAGATTTTTGAGGTCTCGTAGCGGTTTTTTTCAAGTTTTTTTGAAAAATTCGATAGTTTGACGATTATTTGGAATATAGGCCCTTTTGGATTAGAAACTAGACTTCATAAGCTGTCGTTTGAGACCGGTTTCAAAGTATCAACTTTTTCCATTTTTGCACAGTGGTTGACGCAAAATAGATTTTTCAAGTCTTGTAGCGAATTTTTTCAAGTTTTTTTGAAAAATTCGATAGTTAGACGATTATTTGGATTATTATTTATAGTCCCTTTTGGATTAGAAACTAGACTTCATAAGCTGTCGTTTGAGACTGGTTTCAAAGTATCAACTTTTTCCATTTTTGCACAGTGGTTGACGCAAAACAGATTTTTGAGGTCTTGTAGCGATTTTTTTTCAAGTTTTTTGAAAAATTCGATAGTATGACGATTATTTGGAATATAGGCCGTTTGGATTAGAAACTAGACTTCATAAGCTGTCGTTTGAGACCGGTTTCAAAGTACCAACTTTTTCCATTTTTGCACAGTGGTTGACGCAAAATAGATTTTTCAAGTCTTGTAGCGAATTTTTTCAAGTTTTTTTTAAAAAATTCGATAGTTAGACGATTATTTGGAATACAGTCCCTTTCGGATTAGAAACTAGACTTCATAAGCTGTCGTTTGAGACCGGTTTCAAAGTATCAACTTTTTCCATTTTTGCACAGTGGTTGACGCAAAATAGATTTTTGAGGTCTTGTAGCGATTTTTTTCAAGTTTTTTTTGCAAAATTCGATGGTTTGACGATTATTTGGAATATAGGCCCTTTTGGATTAGAAACTAGACTTCATAAGCTGTCGTTTGAGACCGGTTTCAAAGTATCAACTTTTTCCATTTTTGCACAGTGGTTGACGCAAAGTAGATTTTTGAGGTCTTGTTGAGTTTTTTTTCAAGTTTTTTTTTGAAAAATTCGATAGTTAGACGATTATTTGGAATATAGGCCTTTTTGAATAGAAACTAGACTTCATAAGCTGTGGTTTGAGACCGGTTTCAAAGTATCAACTTTTTCCATTTTTGCACAGTGGTTCACACAAAATAGATTTTTGAGGTCTTGTAGCGATTTTTTTTCAAGCTTTTTTGAAAAATTCGATAGTTAGACGATTATTTGGAATATAGGCCCTTTTGGATTAGAAATAAGACTTCATAAGCTGTCGTTTGAGACCGGTTTCAAAGTATCAACTTTTTCCATTTTTGCACAGTGGTTGACACAAAATAGATTTTTCAAGTCTTGTAGCGAATTTTTTCAAGTTTTTTTTTTTGATAAATTCGATAGTTAGACGATTATTTGGAAAATGTGGGTATATGTATGAGAAACTAGGCTTCCCTATCTGTCGTTTGATGTTGGTCTCATCCCCTTACTATTTTCCATTTTCACACAGTGGTTCACGCAAAATTTGCTTTTTTAGTTGTTTGATAGTTAGACGATTATTTGGAAAATGTGTGCATATGTATAAGAAACTAGGCTTCCTTAGCTCTCATTTGAGACCGGTCTCATCGCCTAACTATTTGCCATTTGTGCACAGTGGATCAATCAATTTTACAATCTTCTTTATCTTGTTAGTACACCTTGCGGTTATTGAGGGAACTAAATTTTAATGTTGGATCACTTTATTATTTTCTAGATTTTTTTGTTTTTTTGTTAATTAATTGCTTACAAAGTTCCTTAACAGTGTTTTGCTAATGACAGTAACAGAGGACTGTTAAGTCAGTGGTTTGTTAAATTCGGAATTTACTCACATTTAAAACTTTACTTAGTACAGTTGTTGAAAGTCATAGCAGAACACTACATGCAAAATTTCAGCCATATCGGACAAAAATTGAGGCTTATAAGGGTTCAAGAAGTTAAATCGGGAGATCGCTTTATATGGGAGCTATACCGATTACATACCTATTTAGACAGAACACTATGTGCAAAATGATAGCTTAATCGAACAAACATTGTGGCTTTCAGAAGTGCACAAATTCGAAGCGGGGGATCGGATTATTTGGGAGCTATATCCTAATCTGAACCGATATGGCCCATTTGCAATCCCCAACCACCTACGTAATTAGTAAGTTTAGCGTTCGACCGCTATCGTGATTTCGAAAGACGGACGGACATGGATAGGTCGACTCAGACTGTCGAGACGATCAAGAATATGTATACTTAATGGGGTCTTAGATCAAAATTTCGAGGTGTTACAAACGGAATGACTAGATTAGTATGCCTCCATCCTATAGTGGTGGGTATAAAAATGCAGTATTGGATCAGTTGTGCGCCATGCCTTGAGTCTACGCCCAACTTGTCAGTTTGGCTTGATCAATGGCCACCACAAACAGAGTTCGTTCCTCCTTCTCCTTTCTGTGGAAGATAACCTTTTTCTGTGCTACCAAGCCTTGGGTTTACTTGCCTAAGAATCCCAGCATGCGTTCCGTCGCGAATTTGCGCCCCCATCCCTTGATGAAGACCGTTTCGTTTGTAAACTGGGGAATGTCCATTTTTCTCACCAGGCCCCAAGGAGTGTGTATACTTCCGATGAGCTTATTGACGGTATCAATACATTCTGCCGACGCAAAGCATATCATTAAAATGTATACTCTATATCTATACTCGCAGTTCATCAAGATCCTCCACTTGATACCGATGATCTGGTGGAATCCCACCGTATCCACTGCTGATATTGAAGACTGCATAAGTTAACTCATTTCGGTTGTACTCTTGACTACAGGTGCCAAGGCTCCCACACCTATAGGAGGGGTGGACAACATGCTACAGTAGTTGTTGGGTCTTTGTAGCCTGTTTTAAGCCTACTCCTAAAAGGCTTTAAAGTTTTTAGTAATAGGTAGTACCTTTTCCGAGATACGGATATTTTTCATCGAGGATTTTGCCCATGAACATTCCATTAAGGAACAAGGGCAAACTTCTCACATATAAATGAGTGTATACTTCGTGCTCTATTCCCAAATATCTTACTTTGAATCCCATATTGTCATGGCCGGTAAATATGTATGTCCGATTTAGGGGTGTTTTGGGGGATAGGGTGGTTCCCCAGGCACCCTATCCCAGAAAAAATATCAGCAAAATTCGATATCGTTTTCCAATCTCAAATAACTTTCATTTGAGCTTCTTATTGCAAAAGTCAGCAAATATGACCCACCCCCAGGTCCTAAAAACTATTAACATCGAGGTCTACTCCCTTTGAGCCCCAAATTGTCATTGGAAGGGGTGTTGCGCGAAACTTGGTCCCGAAAGTGGGTATCAAATTCGCGCTCTACTACCCAATACCATTCATTTGAGGCCCGTATTATCATGATCGGTAAATATGTCTGATTTAGAGATGTTTTGGGGAGTGGGGTGGTCGCCCAAACACTTAGCCCTAAAGAAATATCGGTACCGTGCTATATTCTCAAATATATTTTATTAGAATCCCATATTGTCATTGGTTAAAGGGAGCCAGACACTTCGTCCCAAAATTGGATATCAAATTCGTTTTCTAATCACAATTACCTTTCATCTGAGCCACCTATTGCAATAGTCAGAAAAGATGGGAGATTGAGCGGCCATTTAGTGGCTTGGACCATAATATATACATATATATATATATATATATATATATATATATATATATATATATATACGTACCCCACCTGAAATTCAGATTCCAAATTTTTATTTCTAGGTTACTATAAGAGGGCAAACAATATTTCGCTTAAATTGCACCACCCATCATCAATCAGTGCAGTCCGATTCAAGTTTAAGCTCAATGATAAGGGGCCTCCTTTTTATAGCCGAGTCCGAACGGCATGCCGCAGTGCGACACCTCTTTGGAGAGAAGTTTTACATGGCATAGTACCTCACAAATGTTGCCAGCATTAGGAGGGGAAAACCACCACTGAAAATTTTTTTTAACGGTGTCGCCAGGATTCGAATTCCGGCGTTCAGCGTCAGTGGCGGACATGCTAACCTCTGCGCTACGGTGGCCTCCTTTACTTTAAAGGTCTGCTATACTATTTAGGAACAATGTCAAGTATCATAGACCTTTAAGCTAACTGTTGAGAAACATACTGTACTATTTACGGACAATGTTAAGTGCCATATAATTCCGTAAAAGTCACGCTAAATACCGAAAATATATTGAGATGTGGGTTGCTTTAAGTTTTATTGTTTTTTTTTCTTTCTTTTGCCATTTTCATAGATATTAGGAAGCAAATTTGAGTGAAATCGGAACTTAAGTTATACCTTTTGGTTAGATGAACACGTGATTCAGCAAACTAAAAAGAGTCATATTAAAAAATGTTGCATCTTAAGCATTTTTAGCTGTTTTTTTTCTTTTTGTTGAATAAACTATCTCTACGTAAACTTATTTGTCTAAGTGCATATGCATTGCTCAATTTTCACGTATAGGGCGTTGTCACTATAATCTAAAAAAGCTATGCCCGACATTTTGTAAAAATTGTTAGTAACCATCGGAACACCTATGTTGATGTTCATCAAAATCATTTACAGTCTTATTCACAATGAATCAAAAAAGCTCTCTAAGCCGAAAATAGGTAAAATTTTCTTTTTTTCGCATTCATGAACACATAATAGTCTATTTTTTCCTTTAATAAACCAATTTTATATTTGATTGGTTTCGTCCTTGTTTAACACGATATTAAAATGACATTTCTCAATTCTACGAGCATAAGCCTATATGAATGAATGAATTCATCACCGTAGCCTTTTTCTATTAATGGATCTATATAAGCGTGGATATTAAAGATCGCAAGTGTTCTTTTCGTACCTAAGTTCCGCCCTACCCGACGAAAATTTAAGAAGTTTAATTATCAACTATTTTCTATTTCTAGATCTCTTTAGGAGCCATTCCAACAAAATTGGCTTGTAATCTTTAGACCCCATTGTTTGGGCCATACCTGTATGGAGCTCGATGTTTAGTGTACGTTACGTTCCAAATTTCAGCTCAATCACCAATTTTAACAACTCGATATGACAGAGCGAGTTATTGGCATCTTTAAATGACCAATAAACTTGCTCACCTATGGAGCTTGACGAGGACCACAAACATGTAGCGACAACAACAGTTGGGATGGAGTTCATGCTCCGCGGTAACTAGAAAAGAGAATTGGACTAGGCATCTTTATTGAGAACCCAGAGACCGAGTTCTGTTGCCTCTTGCTGATCATAGCAGGAATGCGTCAGATGGTACGATGTCGAGGGTGAACGTCTTCTCAGATAGTAATTGGCTTTTCGGGCGATAACAACCTAGGCGGTTGGGTCATCAACTGTCTTAGAGTGTAAGAAAGCAATTGATGCCTTCTCTGAACATGACATTATCGTAAAATTTTTGAAAAATTTATCAGTCAGCGCCAATTACTTGAGATTGTGCAGTCTCAACGCAAGAACGTCGAGGGTGAACATTTTTATTGACAGCAATTTGTCCTAGAGGGAACGAACAGCCAAAATGGTGAAGTCACGCACTACCTTGGAGTTTTCATCTTCCTTGAGCATAACAAAATCCACATCGATTTGGTGCTGGGCCGTTACGGAAATAAAAGGGAATGATTCAATTCCAACCAGTGACCTGAAAATATATATCGAATTCGTGTTCTACTTTATATTGCAATGGTCAGCAAATATGTCCCATTTGGGGTGTTATGGGGGTGGAGTGGCCCTATAAACACTTTTTCCTGAATGTTATCAGATTCGTGCTCTATTCCCAAATATCTTACTTTGAATCCCATATTGTCATGGCCGGTAAATATGTATGTCCGATTTAGGGGTGTTTTGGGGGATAGGGTGGTTCCCCAGGCACCCTATCCCAGAAAAAATATCAGCAAAATTCGATATCGTTTTCCAATCTCAAATAACTTTCATTTGAGCTTCTTATTGCAAAAGTCAGCAAATATGACCCACCCCCAGGTCCTAAAAACTATTAACATCGAGGTCTACTCCCTTTGAGCCCCAAATTGTCATTGGAAGGGGTGTTGCGCGAAACTTGGTCCCGAAAGTGGGTATCAAATTCGCGCTCTACTACCCAATACCATTCATTTGAGGCCCGTATTATCATGATCGGTAAATATGTCTGATTTAGAGATGTTTTGGGGAGTGGGGTGGTCGCCCAAACACTTAGCCCTAAAGAAATATCGGTACCGTGCTATATTCTCAAATATATTTTATTAGAATCCCATATTGTCATTGGTTAAAGGGAGCCAGACACTTCGTCCCAAAATTGGATATCAAATTCGTTTTCTAATCACAATTACCTTTCATCTGAGCCACCTATTGCAATAGTCAGAAAAGATGGGAGATTGAGCGGCCATTTAGTGGCTTGGACCATAATATATACATATATATATATATATATATATATATATATATATATATATATATATATATATATATATATATATATACGTACCCCACCTGAAATTCAGATTCCAAATTTTTATTTCTAGGTTACTATAAGAGGGCAAACAATATTTCGCTTAAATTGCTCCACCCATCCCCGAGATCTGGCGTTTATGAAAATTAGGGTAAGGAGGAGGGTCCGCCCTCGAAATATCCATTTCCGACCCTATAAAGTATATATACTGGATCAGCGTAAAAATCTAAGACGATCTAGCTATGTCCGTCCGTCTGTCCGCCAGTCTGTTGAAACCACGCTACAGTCTTTAAAAATTGAGATATTGAGCTGAAACTTTGCACATATTCTTTTTTTTTGCCCATAAGCAGGTTACGTTCGAAGATAAGCTATATCGGACTATATCTTGATATAGCCCCCACATAGACCGATCCTCCGATTTAGGGTCTTAGGCCCAAAAACGCCACATTTATTATCCGATTTTGCTGAAATTTGGGTCAGTGAGTTGTGTTAGGTCCTTCGACATTCTTTTGCAATTTGGCCCAGATAGGTTCAGATTTGGATATAGCTGCCATATAGACCGATCTCTCAATTAAGGGTTTTGGTGTCATAAAAGGTTAGGTCTTTCGACATTCTTTCGCAATTTGGCCCAGATAGGTTCAGATTTGGATATATCTGCCATATAGACCGATCTCTCGATTAAAGGTTTTGGTGTCCGATTAAGCCATAATTTGGATCGATGAGTTGTGTTCGACATCCTTCTTCAATTTGGTCCAGATCGGTTGAGATTTGGATATATCTGCCAAATATACCGATCCGCCGATTTAGGGTCTTAGGCCCATAGAAGTCACATTTATTATCTGATTTTGCTGAAATTTGGAACGGTGAGTTGTGTAAGCCCCTTCGACATCCTTCTTCAATTTAGCCCATATCGGTCCAGATTTGGATATATCTCCATATAGTCCGATCTCTCGATTTAAAGTTTTGGTGCCATAAAAGGCGTATTTATTGTCCGATTTCGCTGAAATTTAGGACAGTGCGTTGTGTTAGGCTCTTCGACATTCTTCTGAAACTTGGCCCAAATCGGTCCAGATTGTAAGTCTTGACCCTATAATCGGTTTATTTTTAGATATAGCTACTGAAAAGACCAATATTTTGTTATAAACAATGACTTGTGCTTATTAGTATTTGATCCAAATCGGAACATATTTCGATATAGCTGCTATGGGGCGTAAGTTATGCATTTTTCACCGTATTTTGCCGAAGGGTTGTTTACATATATACCCGAGGTGGTAGGTATTCAAAGTTCGGCCCGGCCGAACTTAACGCCTTTAAACTTGTTATATATAATGTTTAACATTATATGGATTCGCCATACTTTTCCTAGATCCTGCCTCATTCTTATTCTTTATTTAGTTCCTTTTAATTAAACAAAGCTTGTCAACGGCTTTTGAGAAATTTTAATAGCATAAAAAGTTTATTGTCTGATGGTGTTTAAAGTTAATGTTGCTACTTAGCGAAGGCATAAACATGAACATTATTTTAAAGGAGTTTGTTGTGCAAAATTGTCTCACTTTTTAACCATTTTCCCGTTGTATCTCATTTCTAATTTTTTCACAAAACTTTTAGTCATGTTTCGCAATTGTCGAAGAACTAAGGGCCAGCTTTGAAAATGTTGTCAGTACTTAAAAAGTTAAAGGACGCTTATAATAGTCCCACAAACGAAGCTTTCTAATGAAAACGTTTTCTTATGCGGAAAGAAGAACGCCAAAAGTGTGTATATATTTTGATCCCAAAACTAAAGGATGTAATGATTGCGAGAGGAAAGGTGCTATTATTCATGTTTCTATTAGATAATTTGTTGTTTCTTCGAAGGTTATGCAAATTTTTTTGTCCTAATGAACTTGGATGTCCAACTTTCCAGTTGGTATTAAATGTTACAGATGTAATCAGCAATAGATAATTGTCCATATTTAATGGTAAAATGAAAATTAAATCAGAGAACAATCAGTTTTAGTCATCTGTTGACTTAAATTATTTCTACTTCTCCCATACTTTTCCAATTGTGACAGTGTATGTGAATTCGTAAGTTAGAATATCGTATAATTTGATACGCATGCAAAATTGTGGTTTTCGTTATTTTTTTTAATCGTTAGACGTGATTTTCTCGTAAGTCATGGGTTTCACGGGAGTATCTCGTGAGTCATTAGTTTGTCATGAGTTTTGACTAGTATGGTGAGCATGATTTCACTCGCTCATCCTCAAAGAATTTTAATTCAATCACTGTCAAGTGACTGGATTTGGATCTCACCCACGAAAAACATGGTTCGCGCGTGATTCACGTATGACACGACGACTCAGGATTTACGTGAACAACACTATATGTCAAAGTAGTTTTATAAGGCTCCTTTAATAATTTGTCCAACAATCGTTTCAATATCCATATATGAAAAGTTTCCTCTCGTTTCTTGAAGGATATTCCCCAGAAAAGTATATGTACATTAAAATGTTTGTCCCAATTTTTTAACTTCGCCCCAGTGTGAGTCAACTAAAAACAAATACAGATAACTACAAAATTTTTTGAAATTTGTGAATTGAGTTCCTCTCGAATAATCGCTACATTAGGTAAAGAATAGCTCGGTCAGCGCCGAATCCGATAAGCTTCCTGAATAAGGTGAATAGCACCTGGACTGGACTCGGAAAACTACTCAGAGAAGACTTGGGCAAGATATTCTGAATTGTCCACGCAAAGAAGACATTCACGGCAATGCCAAAAGAGGAGATTTGCAACATTAGGAAAGACCTCGGCAAAATTTATAAGAGAGCACGTCGTAAAAAGGATTACAAGAGAGGCCAAACGTGCCTCCTGATTTGTACAATCATCCGCATATGATACGATCTCTATGCCGTCTGATGAAGTGGATTGGAGGATAGGTAGAGGTTGAACAGTGCCGGAGATATCACCCCACCTTGGAAAACTCTCTGTTTCACTCTACGGTGCTTCGACTTCTTATCCCTAAATTCCACAAATGACTGGCGACCACACAGATAATTCGCGACCCATCGTTTCAGGCCTGAAGAAACGTGTTGGCGATGTCCTCAAATAATTTATCATTGCTCACCGTGTCGAATGCCTTCGATAGGTCCAGTAACATGACGACCGTCCTATCACATGACCTGGGCTGATTGAAGCCACGGCAAATGTGTGCGGTGATAGCATGCAAAGCTGTTGTTGTGCTATGCAGCCTTCGAAATCCATGTTGATGCTCGGAGAATGGAAATTCTCCTACGAGGCTCGGGAGGAGTTATGCCTCAAGCGACTTTGCCACTGGTGAGAGAAGGGAGATCGGTCTATACGACTCCACCAAACTTGCCCATTTTCCAGACATCGGAAGCTATAAGAGTATTCAAAGACAGGTTGAGGACAGAAGAAAGGTACTCAACTCCAAGTAAATTCAGATTCTTCAGCACCAGTGTAGAGAATCCGCCGGGGCCCAACGACTTGGATGCTTTGGCGCCACGGATGACATTCGCAACTGATGCGAAAGGTACTCAACTCCAGGTAAATCCAGACTCGGAGACTACGAATACGGCGAATGGCTCTCCTCCTTGCCCTGTCACTCTCGGGATGCACAATCAACCGTCAAAACCTGACGCATCTCTTCGGATCAGTCACGGTTATTTCGACAAAAGTGACTGAGGTCCTGTCATTCCGTCTACCGGTATTCGAGAGTGACTTAACAGTAGATCACAGTTTGCCTACACCGGTACCTAAGTTACATTGCTCCAAATGTTCCAGCCACAAATTCCGCTTATGTTCGTTGACTACCCTGTTTATTTCCAGATTCAGCTCGCTACAGTAGACGACAACAGAGGATACGTTGAGGCTTTTGATCGAAGGCTTATCATTACGGAATTTATAGTTAAGGAAGCCTTGAGTAGCTTCCAACCATTTAAGTTATACGGACTTGATCGAATATTTCCAGCGTTACTACAGAAGAAGGCCGACTTGCTGGCGCCCCATCGGTTCACTATTATCACATTGTGCCTAGGACTCGCATTTACTTCGAATGCCCGCCAGGAGGCAAGAGTGGTATTTATACCTAAGCAAGGCACGGTAAGTTATGCGACGCCAAAGGCCTACAGACCTATAAGTCTTACGTTCTTTCTTCTCAAAATCATGGAACATATTGAGAATGCCATGATACAGAGTAGGTCATGCAGCGAACTGCTCAAATAAAAACAGCATGTCAATGTCCGGGGAAGGTATGCATTGACATCGAGGGGTTTTGACTGACACTGATCCAATCCTTAGATCAGTAACAGGTGAACTGGACTACATATATACGGGCCATAGACTCGTAAAAAGGGCCTGAATCTGATACAGGATCGTGACTAAAACAACACTCACTTACGTCTTAGTAGTTTGGTGGACTGCGATGGAGAAAAAGTGCGACGTAAGGATAATACAATAGGTTCAGAGAACATGTAGTCATAGACGGAGCAATAAGGACCACGCCCACTGAACACTGGATACTATTCTAGATATCCGAACCATAGCCATACAAATTTAATTTAAGGTAGCCACTGCGTCTATGAGACTTAAGGTGATGGGATTGAGAATTGGGGCAGGTCATGCCATCACGGTATAGTCCAAGCGACGATAAGAAAACTTGGAAGGAATGGAATAGGTTTCCGATCGGATACCTGAGGCGACAGTTAAGATCGAGTGCGAGGCACTTGGATTGACGGAACTCTGGTATTGCCATCTGGAAGTTCATGCCACATGAATGGGCCAAAGCTAGAGGACAGAGAGGGCCTGGGGTTTACATTGAGAAACCAGGAACTGAAATCTGTTTTCTTCCGTCCGACCGTAACAAGGTCCTACAGGCGGGGATCACGGAATGCGTGAGTTGCTTTAGTGTTAATCAGAGCTCCGGCTCCAAGCACTTAAAAATGCTATATTTTATACCCACCATTAAAGAATGGAGGTGATACCCAACCTAGGCAATATGGGTATCAAATGAAAGGTATTAGCCAGTAAATTACGAATATGTAAAAACAATAAATAAAAATTGAACATGGAAAGGAATTGCGGGATCGTGAGAACTTTGGACCCCCATTTAACCCTAGGCAATGTGGGTACCAAATGAAGAAATTAAGTAGTAGACTACAGCGCTTTTTTTCCAATTTTTACTCTTATCCAAAATTTGGGATGAAGAGGAGGAGGAGGAGGATGATGATGAATATGAAGACATCTAATCGTGGATATAATGCAAAGTGGAAGGGGATCCTGGGGCCTTTGGGGCACAGAAACGGACTTCATAATCTCGTTCCCGTCACGAACATCAACAAAATTTCAGCGGTGGTTATTCCCTTACTAATGCTGGATACATTTGTAAGATATTCTGCCATGATAAAACTTCTCTACCAAGTGGTGTCGCTATGCGGCACGCCGTTCGGACTCGGCATAAAAAGGAGGCCACTTATCATTGAGCTCAAACTTAAAACGGACAGCAGCCATTGATATGAGAGAAGTAGCCCTTGTTCCTTAATGAAATGTCCATGGCAAATTTAGTAGTTAGTAGTACTTTAAAATTGCTTCGTACTACGTACATTTCTAAGGTCATTAATGTGTCAACTTTTTCCCGAAATGGGCTTTCAAACCGTTCGAAACCCGAAATTATTCAAATAATGCTTGCAAGTTTTTAATACTTTTAAATATCCATTGTAGGATATGCAGGACAAATATTAAAAAACTAAAAAGTGACATTTTCGCTAATATAATTAAACAATTTTTGTCTCGTGGTACAAAATTCTATGAAACTTTTTTAAATATAAAATTGCAATCTAATTTTTTCCAATGAAGTGTTTTTTAATACAATTTTAATGTAAAACTTTTCAATCAAAAGTTTTTTAAAGGCTAAATTTAAAAAAAAATCTATACCCAACATTTAAAAGGCAATAGTTCAAAGAAAGTTATTAAAGACAAAATTTTATTAATATTTTTCCAAAAATTTTCTAAAGGAAAATTTTCAATAAGATTATTTCTATACACAAAATTTGATAAAATTTTCTTTAAAGGCAAATTTCTATAAGATTTTTGCTAAAAATTAAATTTCACTAAAATTTTACCTAAAGACAAAATTTCGATCAAATTTTCTAACAAAAAAAATGTCGATAAAATTTTCTATAAAGACAACATTTTTTTCTAAGGACAAAATTGCAATAAAATCAATCTAAAAATAAAAAAAAAAAAAATTTAAGTAAACAATTTTTGTTTGTTTCTCTTTCGAGACGAGCTCAATAATCGGAGATGCAAATGGTAAAGGCAAATTTTGCCTTTAAAAATGTCTTTTAAATGTTGTGTATAGATTTTTTTTTAAATTTAGTCTTTAAAAAACTTTTGATTGAAAAGTTTTACATTAAAATTGTATTAAAAAACACTTCATTGGAAAAAATTAGATTGCAATTTTATATTTAAAAAAGTTTCATAGAATTTTGTACCACGAGACAAAAATTGTTTAATTATATTAGCGAAAATGTCACTTTTTAGTTTTTTTTATATTTGTCCTGCATATCCTACAATGGATATTTAAAAGTATTAAAAACTTGCAAACATTTTTTGAATAATTTCGGTTTTCGAACGGTTTGAAAGCCCATTTCAGGAAAAAGTTGACACATTAATGACCTTAGAAATGTACGTAGTACGAAGCAATTTTAAAGTACTACTAACTACTAAATTTGCCATGGACATTTCATTAAGGAACAAGGGCTACTTCTCTCATATCAATGAGTGCAGTCCGTTTTAAGTTTGAGCTCAATGATAAGTGGCCTCCTTTTTATGCCGAGTCCGAAAGGCGTGCCGCATAGCGACACCACTTGGTAGAGAAGTTTTATCATGGCAGAATATCTTACAAACGTATCCAGCATTAGTAAGGGAATAACCACCGCTGAAATTTTGTTGATGTTCATGACGGCAACGAGATTATGAAGTCCGTTTCTGTGCCCCAAAGGCCCCAGGATCCCCTTCCCCTTTTCATTACACCCACGATTAGATGTCTTCATATTCATCATCATCCTCTTCAGCCTTCATCCCAAATTTTGGATAAGAGTAAAAATTGGAAAAAAAAGCGCTGTAGTCTACTACTTAATTTCTTCATTTGGTACCCACATTGCCTAGGGTTAAATGGGGGTCCAAAGTTCTCAAGATCCCGCAATTCCTTTCCATGTTCAATTTTTATTTATTGTTTTTACATATTCGTAATTTATTGGCTAATACCTTTCATTTGATACCCATATTGCCTAGGTTGGGTATCACCTCCATTCTTTAATGGTGGGTAAAAAATATAGCATTTTTAAGTGCTTGGAGCCGGAGCTCTGATTAACACTAAAGCAACTCAC
This sequence comes from Stomoxys calcitrans, assembly GCF_963082655.1. Taxonomy (NCBI): domain Eukaryota; kingdom Metazoa; phylum Arthropoda; class Insecta; order Diptera; family Muscidae; genus Stomoxys; species Stomoxys calcitrans. The sequence continues at coordinate 55,562,023 of NC_081555.1, read as the reverse complement.
GCATTCCGTGATCCCCACCTGAAGGACCTTGCTACGGTCGGACGGAAGAAAACAGATTTCAGTTCCTGGTTTCTCAATGTAAACTCCAGGCCCTCTCTGTCCTCTAGCTTTGGCCCATTCATGTAGCATGAACTTCCAGATGGCAATACCAGAGTTCCGTCAATCCAAGTGCCTCGCACTCGATCTCAACTGTCGCCTCAGGTATCCGATCGGAAACCTATTCCATTCCTTCCAAGTCTTCTTATCGTCGCTTAGACTATACCGTGATGGCATGACCTGCCCCAATTCTCAATCCCATCACCTTAAGTCTCATAGACGCAGTGGCTACCTTAAATTAAATTTGTATGGCTATGGTTCGGATATCTAGAATAGTATCCAGTGTTCAGTGGGCGTGGTCCTCATTGCTCCGTCTATGACAACATGTTCTCTGAACCTATTGTATTATCCTTACGTCGCACTTTTTCTTCATCGCAGTCCACCAAACTACTAAGACGTAAGTGAGTGTTGTTTTAGTCACGATCCTGTATCAGATTCAGGCCCTTTTTACGAGTCTATGGCCCGTATATATGTAGTCCGGTTCACCTGTTACTGATCTAAGGATTGGATCAGTGTCAGTCAAAACCCCTCGATGTCAATGCATACCTTCCCCGGACATTGACATGCTGTTTTTATTTGAGCAGTTCGCTGCATGACCTACTCTGTATCATGGCATTCTCAATATGTTCCATGATTTTGAGAAGAAAGAACGTAAGACTTATAGGTCTGTAGGCCTTTGGCGTCGCATAACTTACCGTGCCTTGCTTAGGTATAAATACCACTCTTGCCTCCTGGCGGGCATTCGAAGTAAATGCGAGTCCTAGCCACAATGTGATAATAGTGAACCGATGGGGCGCCAGCAAGTCGGCCTTCTTCTGTAGTAACGCTGGAAATATTCGATCAAGTCTGTGTAACTTAAATGGTTGGAAGCTACTCAAGGCTTCCTTAACCATAAATTCCGTAATGATAAGCCTTCGATCAAAAGCCTCAACGTATCCTCTGTTGTCGTCTACTAACATTTCAGTTTTAACACTAACCCCAGAATCAGCGAGCTGAATCAGGAAATAAACAGGGTAGTCAACGAACATAAGCGGAATTTGTGGCTGGAACACTTGGAGCAATGTAACTTAGGTACCGGTGTAGGCAAACTGTGATCTACTGTTAAGTCACTCTCGAATACCGGTAGACGGAATGACAGGACCTCAGTCACTTTTGGCGAAATAACCGTGACTGATCCGAAGAGATGCGTCAGGTTTTTCAACCGTCAATTTGTTGTGCATCCCGAGAGTGACAGGGCAAGGAGGAGAGCCATTCGCCGTATTCGTAGTCTCCGAGTCTGGATTTACCTGGAGTTGAGTACCTTTCGCATCAGTTGCGAATGTCATCCGTGGCGCCAAAGCATCCAAGTCGTTGGGCCCCGGCGGATTCTCTACACTGGTGCTGAAGAATCTGAATTTACTTGGAGTTGAGTACCTTTCTTCTGTCCTCAACCTGTCTTTGAATACTCTTATAGTTTCCGATGTCTGGAAAATGGGCAAGTTTGGGGGAGTCGTACAGACCGATCTTCCTTCTCTCACCAGTGGCAAAGTCGATTGAGGCATAAGTCCTCCCGAGCGAAGAGCGAAAGAGAAACAAACAAAAAATGTAAAATTTAATGATCTCGCCCTAACAGGCAAAACAAAACTTGAAAAATTAACTAAACGTTTTTTAAAGACAAAACTTCAATCAAATTTTATCTGAAAACGACTTTTATCAGAAATTTGAACTTATTGAGATTCCATTGCAGGATATTATCCGGCTTTAGGCCATGTTTAATGCTTTCTATTAAAAGAGTAGTATAGCAAAAAACATTTTAGAAGTCAGCAAAGAGTGTGTTGTGTGTTGTTGATCGCATTATTTCAATGACATTTTTTCTAAAGGCAAAACTCCATTGAATTTTTTTCTTAAGACAGCCATGTAAACCGGTAGATCGATTTACATGGCTGCATAGATTGGCATAGATTTTGGAAGTCATAACAAAACGCAACGAGCTAAATTTCAGCCATATGGGATAAGAACTGCGCCCTCTAGAAGCTCATGATCGGTTTATATGGCAGCTTTATCAAAATATTTACCGATTTGGCCCATTTATAATCCCAACTGACCTACACTTAACGAAAGTATTTGTGCAAATTTTCAAGCACCTAGCCTTACTCCTTTGAAAGTTTGCGTGCTTTTCACAGTCACCTTTCGAGGTGTTACAAACGGAATTACGAAATAAGTATACCCCCATCCTATGGTGGAAGGTAAAATTGGAATCAGTGAACGATCGAAGTTTTATTCGTTAGTATATAGCGACTACAATTGTAAGATGCCTCCATTATTTGGATAATTCACTTCTTTGGCTCGCAAACAGTATCGACATCTTTCCAAAAATCGTAATACATTTCCGTACGCTTTTTAAAATATTTTGAAAATACCGATGTACACATTTTAAATTAGTTTCATAAAGTGTCATTATGAAGGGTTTATTTGCATATTCTCGTCTCCTAATGGATTCCTTTGTGTTTATTTATTTTCAAGGCATACACAGAACTCATTTGAATACTTGGCAAATATTTAATCAAACATCCCCCCCCCCCCCCCAGTATATTTCCCAGCAGCCTGCCAGTATTCGTTCAAAATATATAAATTTTTAAATTAAGTCGAATGTAAGCAGTTGTTTGAGGTAGGGGAAAGGCGGTTACATAACCACAATACTTTCCCCCAAACAGCTGCATCAGCAAGACAATTAAAAGCATATTATTATGGTTCATATTATTTCAACAAATAAAACCTAATCTAATTTAAATGTCCTTTGTCAAAATACGAATAATGGACATTTTTCAATCTCACTCCACCTCTCGTTACAGGTAAATTTTATGCAGGTTATTATCAAAAGAATGTGGTGCTGAGAGAGTCCCATCTACGCCCGCGCCTCTCATGCAAAAGCCTGAGTCAGTCAGTCGCCCGGAGAACAAATGTAGCACATTTGAATGATGGCAAACGCAGCACACATACACACATAACACAGGTAAATCCAATGATGATGCTTTCGGAGCAAAGTGTCCTGTATAAAAGGATACGAGAGGAAAATTATGCAAACAGACAAATTATTGTCCAGTTGTAACCATTCGGTTTTATTGATATGCCAAGAAAGGATCAAATACCAAATATCTGTATTAACCATATTCCATTAAGGGCGGCTTACCTTGAAATTGGTCAGTGGTAGGCCAATGCAGCTGGAACATCATTACTTTTCCGCATCATTTGCCTTGGACGTTGTGTGTATGTTTCAATGGTGCGTGTATGTATTCCAAATAATCTGTAGGTGTTATGTCACATAAACGTATGCCCATTCCTTTTGCCTTACATGCATGTGCGGCGAGGTTATCAAATTTATTTGCTTTTGATTCCTTATTCTGAACACAGGGCTACATTTGGACAGCAAACGCAATTTAATTTCAAATTGGACAAATAACCATTAATTTTTAATAGATATATCAAAAAAGACTCGCAAATTATCAATACCAGAATTGAGTATTACAGTCCGCCACCACTATGAAAAGACTGCTTAGATTGGCATAATTAATGAAAACATAGCTAAGAGGGCCACATGTGTCGACTTCTGTGAGTCGGTGGAGGGGATGAAGAGACATCTAGGTTTAGGAGAGTGTTATTTAAGGACCCTAAGATACTCGGGAGTGTCCTAAGAGATGACGGAACTTGGGCGGAGTCTAGCTCCGAAACTCTCGAACTCCTGGCTACAACAAACTTCCCGTCGGGCTCGGACGTGGCCAGTGGACGAGTGACTTCCAACATTATGGATGCTCCTCGGATATAAAGCAGTGCTGAGACGCTGTCGGTTGTTGATGGGATATTAACGGATGGAAGGATTATCCGGGCGTTTAATTCGTTGAGTCCTATAAATTAACCGGATCGTATGGGATATCGCCTGCCATGCTGCAAAGGGCAGAACCGTATGCCATAAGGCATGGTTTGGGATAGTGTATTCTTACTATGGCAAATGTGCTTGTTCGCCGTGGACTGGCGTTATAGGCTCCAAGGTTGCCTAGATTCAGTGGCCGAGGTTCTCCGGAACAAAGACATCAATCGTTCTCGAGCTGGTGACCTTCGATTTTTGATGGGAGTCCTAACCTTCCACTACGATGCCGCTGACATGGTTATAGGCTAGGGATGAAGAGGATTTCTGCAGGGTCTGTGGGGGTAGGACGAACACAATAGACCACAGGTTTCCGAGTGAAACGGTTGGCGAATGCGGTAGCCGACGGCGTGTTCTTTAACCTAATTTAACTTAAGAGGTGGCACTTTGGTTTTTTGAACCATGTAGAACATGCGTCCTTGTTGGGCATATTTGAAGTAGGAAGCAATGACGACAAAAAATTAAAAGAGTCATTGCATGTTAATCCTTTTTGGCAAGTAGACTGATTATATTACCTAACATTTTAAAAAGGGTATTTCTTTGGTAATCTTTTTTTAATAGAGACCAAAATAAAAGGCGCTAAGACAAGTTATATAGTCGTCATTCCAAATTTTCGCAACGTTCACAGAAGTACTATCAACTCTAAGTCGAAGTCCCATGAATACATTTAAATTTCAAGGAAATATATATCCAAATCGGATATAATCCCTCTAATTCAGGGTTTTCCGAAATCAAATATATCATGCAAAAGTTTAGCCTTTCAGGTGTTGAGTCGAATAGGGAAAAAGTTTACATAAAACTGATATTGTCTATTTATAATTTCTATTCACAAGTATAAATACTAGAAATGCTGACTAGAAGATTGATTCGAACCTCACCATACTATGTCGCTTACGTAAGAAAGGAGACAGCTGATATGTGCCAACTACATGCAAATAAGTCTCTCTTCCATGGAAAAAAATATGAATTCAAGAGATTAAATTCTAAAATCAACGAGATAATTCGCCCTTAGACTTGAAATCTATCTTCTTCTATTATATAAAATGAAATTGTTGTGCTTTGTTTGCCTGTTCCGCATAGACTCAAATACGGCTGAAAAGATTTTCATCAAATTTTCACAGATGGTAGAGTTTGAGCCACCGGTAAAAATAGGGTACTAAGTTTTTTGATATCCGAAGGGGGGCGGATCCTCCCCATACCCTCATTTGGAAATACGTCAGATCTCGAAGATGGGTGCACGGTTTTAAGTATAATTTTGCGTGCCACCTTATGATACCCCACTCGAAACTCGAAATTGGTATAAAATTTTGGGGTCAAATAACCCCCATCCCAAAACCCACTCAAACGGACATGTTTGCCGATTAGGACTGTATGGGTATCAAATTAAAGGTATTTAAGAGTAGAGTACGAACTTGGCATTAAAATGTCAAACGAGGTGTCGGGGATCCCCCACCCTCAAAAAGCCACCCAATAGGACACTTTAACTGCTTTGGGAAATATGGGTATCAAATAAAAGCTATCTAGAAGTTGAGTATAAATCTAACATAAAAATTTATTCCTTGGTGTCTGAGGGCCCTCCCCAACCCCCAAAAAAACCCCAGCAGGACACATTTACCGATTGGGATCATATGGATATCAAATGATAGGTATTTAAAAGTAGAGAAGATGCTGATATAAAAATTTATTTTTCTTGGGGTCTGAGGCTCCTCACTCCCCCCAAAACCACTCAACAGAACATTTTTACCGATTGGGCCAATATAGGTATTAAATAAAAGGTGTTTGAAAGTTGAGTACACATCTGTATAAAGAATTTGGTCCAAGGTGTTTACGGGCCTCCCAACCCCAAAAACACCCCCAAAACGGGGATGAATGTCCACTGTCACAAAATGGGTATCAAATGAAAGGAAAGGTCTATGTCAACATAAGGATTCAAGTATCTGGGTCACTTCATGCCGTCCTGTAGCTCAGCAGGATATGTAGGCGATCTACAATAAAGGACTCAAATAAAATGTCGTTTGTGTGTTAGCGTCGGGAGGACCGACCCTCTCCTCCCATTAAAAACAAAACCAAACTGTCATGTAGAACGACCAAGAATGTATTGTGCTCAAATGAAAGGATGTGTCAGAGGGCAATCCCCCTATTCTTATCCTTCCCAAAAATAGTACTTAAAAATAATATATGAAGGCCGATCATGATAGAGTAGGACAGCAATAAAGGGTCTTTGGTAGTAGAGTACACTTTTTACCAAATTAGTATAGACACAGAAGGAACTGCGGATTTATAAAAATGTGGTATCCCAAGTGGTAGCTTTGAAATATGATTTTGAATGTAGATAACCATTACAAAAAAAAATTAATGTGGATCTGAACGAGACCAATAGCTCTGAATATCTTGATAGCAACCTTCAAAATGCTTGACATTATGGGGTTCAAACAAAATCGTGCTCTAGCACGATGCTGATATTATTTAAGGGTCCGACTCCCAAACTCCCTTCAACCGGCCAAGTTTGCCTACTATGGCAATAATAAATCCAATTTTGAGGCCAAGTGTTTGTGGGTCGTCTCACTCCACAAACTCCCCCTTAACCAATAGCAATTGGGGTTCAAATAAACGAAATTTAAAGTACAGCAATTTGCTGATACTTTTTCAGGGCTAAGTCCATGGGTGGCCTCCCCACCCTACATACCCTCAAACTGGAAATTTTTGTGAATTATGGCAAAAAGGGTCTCAAATCTAATATCTGATTTATGGGACGCATTACCTTACAAACTCTCCCTAAAACACACTCTCTTTTAGTAATCTAAAAAAATTTGGTATCCAAATTTCGGAAGCGGGGCAGGGGGGCTGCCCCACCCCCAAAACCCACCGAATATATTTATAGACCAATCACGACAAAATGGGACTCAAATGAAAGGTAGAATTCGAATCTGGTACCCAAATGTGTAGAGAAAACGAATCTGATATATATTTTCAAGGCCAAGTCACTGAGTGGCCGCTCCATCCCCCACTACACCCCCTAAATCTTTCATGTTAGCCGACTACGGAAATATGGGGCTTAAATAAAAGGTATTTGAGAGCAGAACACTAATATGATATACATATTCGGGACCAACTATCTAAGGGACTCCCCACCATTAAAACAACCCCCAAATAGGACTTATTTGCTCACCAAGACAATTTGAGTCTTCATGACAGTGGAGCTCGATATTGATAGTTTTTATGGCCCATACCCCAAACCGGACATATTTGCTGACTTTTGCAATAAGGGGTTTTAAAACCAATGAATATGGGGTTTAAATAAATGGTATTTGATAAAAAAAGAGCACTATGCTGATATTTTTTATGGGGCAAGTGTCTGGGGAACCACCTCACCCCCGTTAACACCCCTTAGTCGGACAAACGTATGTACCGATCATGGCAATATAGGGCTCTCACTGCCAAAATCCCCATATCGGGATCAAATAAAGTCTTTAAGAAAGGAGTACTTCTAACTTCCAAACATCATCAACTACCTCTAATGACCCTAAAACTGCCGAGCGAATTCCCAGATCCAATAAAGATCATATTGTATTCAGATAAAGGCATTTTTATTGATATACTGCTAGTCAAGCAGTATAAGTATACTATTTTCATAGCTAGGTATTTAACTAAAAGCCCTTAAATTTTTAATTAATTTTTTTCCAAAGCAGGCCCGATTCAGCTGGTATTCTATATAGACTTGATATGCACCCTACCTTGCATTCTACAAAACATAGAAGAGACATAGTTGGACGTCGACTAGAATGCCGCATTCGACACCGTTCATTGTTGCTTCAAGTCATGTCTGGGTTCGGTAAAATTGCAAATTTTACGCATCTCCATTCCACCAATGCACCGGGGCAAACTTCTCACATATCAATGAGTGCAGTCCGATTCAAATTTAAGCTCAATGATAATGGGTCTTCACTCTTAAGGATTTGAGTGCGGTAGCCTTGCAAAATGAATACGACTTTGCAGGATGACTTCAGCTGTTACACGTTATTCAGTTAAGGAAACCCTGCCGGAAACCGTTTTTATTCTACCGGATAAGATTATACGAATGCAAGTGTGATTATACATTGCTCACATGATAGCCTTTGCCATCGCTACTTTGGGTTCGCCATTGATGAGGTTTTATCCATAGACCGAGCCCAGCGGATAATGATGGTTTTAAATGGGAACAATATGGTATTCAACGTCATCGTTTTTCTTGAGCTTCGTCGCATGCGAGTTGCCTGGTACTGTAATATCGATACTTTAATGATCTGATGTTTATCCTCATACCTAAGGTAAGGATGTTTGTCAAGAATATACGACTTTTTAGAAACTCTTACTGAGTTCATAAAATGCATTCGCGTTTAGTGCTTTTTGGTAGTAAAGCACTATATACAATGTTGTATGCAAAGTAAGAAATGGTCGAGCTTAAGTCTTTTTTACTTGTTTTTCAATATTTTGACCATGTGTTCTTCTCGGTTCCACGTAATTTAATTGTTAAGAGTATTATGTGGTCATATAGCATACAACAATTCAGTCTTTGAGAAAATGTGGCCGACGCAGATTCGTACTCTACTCTCACCTCAAAACCTCAAATTTGAGACCAATATTGTCCTAATTAACCACATGACCGACTTTTGCCAGACTTCAAAATACCTTTGACAAGAATATTGTTCTGATCCTGTTACATATAAGTCTGGTGGCGTTAACCCACGTTAGTAACTTAATTTTGGTTAACAGTTCGGGTGCACACGACATTTCGTTTAAGTCTGAGCACCTTTCTCGAAGATCTGCTGATTTTGGAAATGATGTATGTACAGTTCTATACAAAACATGCATGGAAGGAAGATGCCTTCTAGCTCCTAAAGATGACCATCCACATAGCTTTTAAAAAGCCCAACAACTTGCGAATAATTACATGCGCTAATGCAGACAAGTTCTCAAAGAAATAAAGACCTTATATGGAACTCCTTTTGATTACCACAGCAAATGTTCTATAGCCTCTTATTCTTCAAATTCCTCATAGCTTCTGCAAAAGTCGTTACTTGCAACATTCTGTCTGTCACCATATTTAACGATCAGACCGTTCACAACGAACACAATTACTGAGACATCTGGTCTAACCAGCGACAGCAAAGCAGTAGACCTCTTCAAGTCTAGATTAGGCCACTTTGGGAACATCTTTCATACGTTGCCGTGTTGGGTCTGATCCAGAAGACTTTGCTTACATACCGCAAGATGCATATCCACAGATTCCTATTCCAATGGAATGTTAGTTCCTAGTTTCGCAAGTTCCTCCGCCATACAATTTCCTGGGATATCTCTGTGCCCCGGCACCCAGAACTGGTGAATTTTAAACTGTTCATCTAACTCGTCGAGACATTTGTGAAAGCCGAGAATGGTTTTTGAATTCAGATATATATTCCGCAGAGATGTAATAGCTGCCTGGCTGTCTGAGAAGATATTTGTGCCAATTGTCGTTGTGGGATTATATTTTGGCCATTTCACCATATATTTAATTGCTGTAATATTTTCACTTGATACACACTACAGTGGTTGAGCAACCTTCTCGATATGACCAGTCCTAGTTCTTCAGAGTACACCCAAAGCCCACCTGGTCGTCCAGTTTGGAACCATTCGTATACAAGTCAGTTTAACTTCTATTACAAGAGATATTATAGTACCAATCGATTCTATCAGGAATAGTGGTACAGTACTTTTTATCAAAAAGCGGCTCAAGCGATGTATAATCCACGCTGCCTGGAACATCGGGCATTGTGTCAAGGATAGCACATTGTCCGGAACCGCCGCATGGCCAAATAGAAGGTTCCCTTAGCCTCACAGCTCTGGTCGCAGCAACGTTTCTAGCCACAATGTCCAGAAGCATTAGGTGTAACATTAAATTCAGTGCATCGGATGGTGTCGTCCTCAGTGCGGCTGTGATGCACAACCAAGTCATCCTTTGGACCCGGCAGAGTGTTAAACAGTAAGAGGATTTTTGAAGCGCCGTCCACCAGGCTACAACACCATATAGCATTATAGGTCTGACAACTGAAATATATATCTAGTGCATAACAAGCAGTTCTAAACCCACATTTTTGGCAAAGGCTCTTTTGCAGGTGTATAGGGCAAGAGTAACTTTTCTTGCCCCAAAACGTAGCATCGAGTTATGATGGCAGCTTTATTCAAATATTTTCAAATTTAAACCATACTCGGGGTGGACGTCTAGGTGTTTAGTACAAGTGGTATCACTGTTTTAAATTTCAGAGAAAAATTGGGTAAGTTCTGATATTGATTGGAACTGGTACGAGTCAATGCCTTCAAAAAGACTAAATGGCAGCTACATACTAAAATGGTCAGATCTGTTCCATACTCGGATGTTGAGGAGTCCAATACAACTCACTGTTAAGGCAAAAACGGGAAGTAAATGCGCATTTATCGACTCAAAGCCTTCAATCGGAAGATCGCTTTATTCAGAACTCGGCACGGTTTTTCATGAAAATCGGTGCGAAACCATGGTTTTTATAAAGTTAAGAATTCCTATCAAAAGATCGGTATGTATGGGTACTATATTTTTCAACTATGCCCATTGCTTTTATAAGCTGTAGAGTGATTCCAACAGTCAAACGTGGACGTGGAATGAAAAGGAATTGTGTGTTGCAAAAGGGAAAACAAAATAGCCTAGTCTTTGCTGGGGGGCGTAATACATATTTTTGGCTTGTAGAACATTTGGTTAAGTTTGGTCGAGTTTGGTAGGATTTTTTCTAAAATTTTGTCAGAAAATAATTTTTTTGAGTGGCACCACAGCTTGAGGCCGCCTAACATTTAGTCCCAAATTTGATATCAGAAGATAAAAACGAAAGTTACAGAGATTCTGCGATCAACTTTTTCTAGCTTTCGATAAAGATGACTCATGGGCCATTTTGGTACAACGCCTAAGAAAATGTTGGTTCAAATAGGATAATGTTGCAAACAGAGTTTCCAAGCAATTTTGGTATACATACAGTTCACAGTTGTGCCATTTCTAACTGTACAAATTTAAATATCTGCGAAAAATTATTTTGTCAAATGCGAAAAATGCTCCTAATATTCGCACTTAAAATATGAAACATTTACCCCTACATCTTTACCGAGTTAGTTAATAGTCAATTTAAGCCATTTTTCGTAATGGCTTTTACACATGTTTCGGATGTGTAATTTTAGGAGACATTTTTCTTCGGAATCATTTCACTGTGTCTTCCTCCCCGGCTAGTGGTGCTTATTTGCCTTCGTTTTCATATCTTGCGTGGTTATATGTGTCAAGTTTTTATGGTACATACTCAAAGCAACTCCGGATATAATTTTCTCACCTTTTTCGGGGTGGTTAGAAAAGTACTTTGGAAAACTGAAACCACATTATGACGACAAGAATCTTAACTGAAGTGCGGAGGTTATGAGTTTGTGTGCGACCAAAGGTTAGTATGTGTGAGTGTTATTGTATTTGGAGAAATAAACATAAACAAACATTTTCACATCACCTTTGCAGAGATAAGTTTACATATACGCATATGCATCAATGTCTACCACGGATGTACGAATATGAGTTAGTGTGCCTGTGTTTGTGCCAAGGTCTGCAAGTGTGTAACTTTAGGCAAGTAATGTGGGATGTTCAAAGCTCTCACCCTGCAAACATTTTCAATCGTTAAACGAACATAGCGATTCACTGCGAATTTGCTCACAGACGAGCTCGTCAAAAGATAAGTATTGGAACATTGACATAAAGTAAGGGTCTGTTCCACTAAGCTAAGTGACAAGCTGTGAGAAACAATGGTAGCCACTCACTCTCCGAGTGAGTATGGCTTTCACTAGCTAGTATATGATTATTCGCATAGTCTTACGTCTTGTGAGTGAGAGAAGTCCAAATTTTCCTATTTCTTTAGCTCACGAAAGCCAACATGCGAGTGAGCTTATTTGACACTCACTTATCTTCTTCTAATTGACGCCGAAACACTCATAGTGAAACCCGATTACAATTCAAATTGCTCTGCATTTCTTAAGATCTTCAAGATTAAACTGCGTTACACCAATAAGATATAGATACCTAATATCTGAAAGACAAGTCTTCATTAAAACTGTGCGTCAATGGAATAACCTTCCTTAACCTTAGGATTAAGATCCATTTCCAGTTACAGTTTATTTAAAAGTAAACTTCTTAGGCACTTTTCTTAAGCACAATGATTGTTGCCGCCGAATTGCATTATTATTTTTCGTTTTACTTAAATTTTCAATTTTATTACTTTTTTGAATTTTTAGTTCTTCATTTGTTTTCGTCTGAACCATAGCACATTTTCCAATACGTATTTCCTAATCCCTAATTACTGTAATATTCTAAGAACTTTGATTCCTTTAACAGACTGTCTAAATGCATTAAACGCCCCATTGATAGTATTAATTTTAAGTTTAAACTTTTTGTACTATCATGCAATATACATAATAATAAATAAATAAAATATCGATTCATCCGAAAGAGTCGTACGTGGATCATATGGATGAGTCTTAAATGAGATGCTAGTACGATCTGCTTATTATTTCTCGTAATGAATTAGCCAGATTATATGTTATGTCAACAATTTAATATTAAATTTGTTAGTATATAATAAACACAAAATCGCCAATAATCGCTGCGTATGGATACATATTTTATTTTTGTACTTAGTACATAGATAATGCTAAAATAAATTGAATTTATAAACTTATATAATGTAGAAACTGAAATATACGGAAATACTTAGTACATAGGCACTCATAAGTTAAGTTGTACTTCATGATCATATATATGCCTTTATAAGCTTATAAGAATTGTGAATTTTGTACATATTTAATGAAAATGATATTATTCTCGTAAAAAAATATACTAATATAAAACTTTTGGCGTCTATCTTCTCCATCCTTGGCATGGACAATATGTTGTCGAAGAATACAGTTGATACGAAGGTCGTCAACGTGTGGAAATTACTTGTGTTAGAAGGATTTTTAAAATATAAAATAAGTACCTATAACAACTGCAATGAAGAACCATTTTTGGATGTTTGGTTTGTTCTTTGTTTCCTTCAAGCAAACTCCATTGTCAAGTCATCACATAAAAGTTTTTTTTTATCATAACTCTTATAAATGTTAGAAAGTCATCTTATTCGAGCCTTAAGAGAAGACGTTTCCTCATTTATTAGTCTTGCCAATTCTCTCTTATTCTTACAGCTTGGGCAGATGGCATTTTAAAATCACTATTTTATTTTTATACCCTCCACCATAAGATGGGGGGTATACTAATTTCGTCATTCTGTTTGTAACTACTCGAAATATTCGTCTGAGACCCCATAAAGCATATATATTCTTGATCGTCGTGACATTTTATGTCGATCTAGCCATGTCCGTCCGTCTGTCCGTCCGTCCGTCTGTCTGCCGAAAGCACGCTAACTTCCGAAGGAGTAAAGCTAGCCGCTTGAAATTTTGCACAAATACTTCTTATTAGTGTAGGTCGGTTGGTATTGTAAATGGGCCATATCGGTCCATGTTTTGATATAGCTGTCATATAAACCGATCTTGGGTCTTGACTTCTTGAGCCCCTAGAGTGCGCAATTCTTATCCGATTTGAATGAATTTTGGCACGACGTGTTTTGTTATGATATCCAACAACTGTGCCAAGTATGGTTCAAATCGGTCCATAACCTGATATAGCTGCCATATAAACCAATCTTGGGTCTTGACTTCTTGAGCCTCTAGAGTGTGCAATTCTTATCCGATTGGAATGAAATTTTTACGACGGATTCTCTTTTGACCATCAACATACGTGTTTATTATGGTCTGGGCTACGGTCTATAGCCCGATACAGCTCCCATATAAATCGATCTCTCTATTTTACTTCTTGAGCCCCCAAATGGCAAAATTCTTATTCGAATTGGCTGACATTTTACACAGGTCATCAACATATAATGTAATTGTGGTCCAAACCGGACCATATCTTGATATCGCTCTAATAGCAGAGCAAATCTTTTCTTATATCCCGTTTTGCCTAAGAAGAGATGCCGTGAAAAAAACTCGCCAAATGCGATCCATGGTGGAGGGTATATAAAATTCGGCCCGGGCGAACTTAGCACGCTTTTACTTGTTTTTTTTTTTAACTATTAACACTCACTTTTTTTGTCCTATTAGAGGTTGATAGAAACATATCCTAGGGCAACGATCCCTGGAGATCGCCTGTCACATGTATGTATTAAAGGCAAATCCACTGAAACAGCCCTTCACGATTTAGTCGGCTACATAGAGGGTTCTCTCTCTCTCAAGGAATATACAATGCTATCATTTCTTGACATTAAAAGTGCTTTCAATAAAGTAAAACCAACGTCAATCATGCAGGAGTTGGAGTTTCTAGGCATCAACTATACCATAAGAAAGTTTATTAATAACTTACTTACTAAAAGATGCGTTACGGCCGGCTTGGGACCTGTGGATCTAAAAAGATGGATCAGCAGAGGAACACCTCAAGGAGGTGTACTGTCTCCTCTACTTTGGAATACAGCCACTAACAGTATATTATTGTCTCTGGAAGAAAAAGGCGTAAAAGTGGTCGCGTATGCTATTGGCGTGGCAATTGCCGTTAGGGGAAGTTTCCCAGCACTCTAAGAGATATACTTCAGGAAGCTCTACTTGCAACAGCAAATTGGGTTACCGAAAGTGGTCTGGGCATAAATCCGTGCAAGATAAAAGTAGTTCTTTTCAGCTGGAGATACAACTTGCCTACAGTGGAACATGTCTCCTTGGGTGGAGAGAATGTTCCATTTACAGAAAGCGCATAATACCTAGGTGTTTTGTTGGACAGGAAACTGAACTTCAAATTCAACATTTTGGAAAGGGCAAAAAAGGCCACTCTTGCCCTATACACCTGCAAGAGAGCCACTCGCAAAAAGTTGGGGACTTAGACCGCGTGTCATGTATTGGGTATATACTGAAGTTGTCAGACCTATTATGATATATGGTGTTATGGTCTGGTGGACGGCGCTTCAAATATATACCTACTGCTCAATATTTAACCGGATCCAAAGGATGGCTTGTTTGTGCATCACAGCCGCACTGAGAACGACACCATCTAATGCACTGAATTAATGCTACATCTTACGCCTCTGGACATTGTGGCTACCCAAATTGCAGTGACCACTGCCGTGAGGTTAAGGGAGCTTTCTCGTTGGTCATGTGGCGGCTACGGACACTGTGCTATCTTAGATACGATATCCGATGCTCCAGACAGTGTGGATTACACCCTACCTGAGCTGGTTTTTGATAAAAATTACTGTACCACTATTCTTGATAGAACAGATTGGAACTACGATATCCCTGGTAACAGAAGTTCCATAGACTTCTATACGGATGGTTGCAATCTAAGTGGTCGACATGGAGGAGGAAGAGACTATAGAACACCTTCTGTGTGTATGTGTCCCGCACTAGCAGTTAGAAGGAGTTCTACTTTAGGTTCTCATTTCTTTGAGAACCTGTCTGATTTAGCGGATGTGAACATTCGCAAGTTATTGAGCTTTTTAAAGCGATCTGGATGGTTCAACGGTAGGAAATAGAAGGCATCTCCCTAATTCTGTTCCTGAGGTATTACGATGGACGGAAACGTTTAAGTGAGTCTGAGTGGCAGACTGCCACTTAAACCTAACCTAATCTAACACTCACTTTGCTTTTTTATGACGGCCACTCACCTTCGCTGCCAAAATTTGAGTAAGTTAGGTTAGGTTGAAAAAGGGTGCAGATATTAATCCGCCCATGCCACTATGGATATACACCTAAGCCAGAAATCGGCTGTTGTGCGCTCTAAAAACTATAAAGTTACCTCTTCAAAGAAAATTTTAAGTTAGGAATTCCGTGCTACTTTCAAAATCCTTAATTGTTTTTAATACCACTCCCCTAAGTTGGTTCATGTCTGGTATTGTGTCCGAACATAAGTGCCGGTATTTGTTCGACGTGGAAACCGGGCAATGACAAAAGAAATGCTCCAATATTTCATCATCTTCCCCGCATGCCCTACACATGCTATTACTTGCCGCACCGATTTTACATTAGTGAGCTCGTGGTCCTATGTGTCCCGTTATGATACCAATAACTATACTGACCTCCTTCTTGCTTTCTTTCAGTAATAGCCTCGTCTTCTCACGATCTGGATCCCCCATAGGATTTTCGCCGTACTACCGACCGTTTCGCTGTTCCACAATGTTGCATGCGCATTCGTCTCCCACACCCTTAACACAGATTTCGTCGACCCGAAAGGCTACGAGTTAACCAAGTTTATTGACGGCAATCCTCTGGCCTTCACCCTTTCCCCTTAACAGTGACATTTGAGTTATATGTTGGAATTTTTCTGACTATTGCAAGAATTATTTGCAAATACGTTGAGGTTTTAAAATTGCGTGTAATCGTTTTTGAAGAATAACTTATAAGGATGACTCAGGATGACTGTTTTATGAGTTTAATAGAAAATGTATAGACAAAATGTTCTAATAATCGGGTGCACGTATTTTTAAAGAATACTTATGAATCGTCAGGATGATTGTTTTATGAGCTCTAAAGTCTGAAAAATAAGGTACAGATAAAATGTTCTAATAATCGTGTGTACGCGCTATTGAAGATTAACTAATGATTCCTCACGTAAATGATTTCGTTAGTTTAAATTTTTTTTGACAGTTTACAACAAAGAAAATTAATATTTTTTCCGAAATTTCGAAAAATGTTGGCAGGGCATATTTCCGCAACCCTCCCAATTCTTTGTGTGTGTTCAAATGCTTATTCGTCCTTTCACAGATCTAATGCTGCCACTTCTACTCTCACACTCATGTACATTTTCCCAAAATACTCATTAATTTTAAGGCCATTGTTAGGGGTTTGCTCTGGTCCTAAATGAGCTGGTATTCATTGAAGTCTTGTTTCATTTGCCATTCAACAACAATATGCAATGTTCGATATTATGTGCGTATATTTGCTCATATTCGCATTTGTGCGTGGCTGTGTGATGCAAATTTTCTGTGTGGCAATGTCGGCAGCTTTTTCGTCCTGTCATTGCTCTCAACATTATTCACATTTTCTGTCCTTTATCCTTCGATTTCTAGCAAATGCATTGTTAAAAGTTTAAGAAACCCAAAAAATAATTACCAAGTCATGAGTGGAAAGAAAGTTTAAGTAAATTACTTGTTTAATGTGCTATACCGACAGCTATGGGATGAATGGCAATAAAACGTCGTCATTACGTTTGTGATACCTCGAAGTATTTCTGCTCTATCACCTCTGATCTGCTGTTTTATTTGAAAATAAAACTCAAAGTCATCAGTTGTTAATCATATTAAACCAAAACTACAACTTATTCTATATTCATAGGTGATTAATTTAAATATTAAAATTATAAAAATAAGTAAAAATGCTTTGAGTTCTCACTCACTCACGCATTTGACAAGTTCCTTAAATTACTTTTTTAAATAAGGAGATCAGTTTAGTTTCGACCTACATGTTATTGACCTATACATGAAATGGTTGTTAGAAGAACAAACTGCGATCATACAATGCATATATGTTGGTAGTCCAGAAAAGATTGGCGCCCTGTAGGAGTTCAAGAAGTCATATAGGGAGTTCGGTTGTTTTGGGACCGATATGGCCCATTTACAATCTCCAACGACCTTGATGCCAATGTCGCCATGACAGCTATTAAAAACGAAAAAGTAACCACATGCGCATGTAAACATGCGGGGATGATTTTTTTCAGTGTTTTTGATTTCATGGTTCAACCATTATAAACACTATTCATACAAAATATTGATATACTACTACACATTAAGTTAAAATGACTCTTAAAGTGTTATAAAGGTTGTTCTAAAGGCGTTAAGTCGCACGATCTAGACGGCCAATTGACCCAAACGTGATATAAAATATTCACCAAACTATGTGGCATATGACACCGTCTTATTGAAACCTCATGTCATGCAAGTCAAGCATTTTGAGCAAACAAACAGTTGCATATCATCTTACGATAGCGGCCACCTTTTCACAGTTACGTTACGATTCGCTTCATCTTTAAAGAAGTACGTTCCAATGATGAATCGCACCAAACTGTGACTTTTTCTGGATGTATTGGTAGCTCTTGCAATGCTTCTGGCTGATCTTCGGAATTCACAAACCGCTCTCGAGTTTAGTAGATCTTTCTACGAGATTTTATTATTTATATAAATTTACCCATTCAGCTTGCAGCTTGCAAGACAAAGAACTATCTAGCAAATCCCGAGGAAAGTGGAATCTGAGGGTATCTGTAATCTGGTCCTTCGGCCAGGAAATGGGAGCTGTGAACGCTTCAAGTTAATACCATTAATGCAAAGTTTATTTTTTATCGGTCGTTTTTATTTCTTACGCTACGTGTTTATGGAAACCATAGAGCAAAGATGTTATGTTAGGCTAGGTTGAAAGAGGGTGCAGATATTAATCCGCCCCACAACAAGCCAGTAATCGGCTTGTTGTGCACTTCAAAAACTAAAAAGTAACCTCGAAAAAGAAAATTTTGAGTTAGGAATTCCGTACTAATTACAAAATCTTTTATGAAGTTGATGGTAGTATATAAGAAGCACTCCCTGTAAATCGTCCTTTATACAAATTAATATTCCACTTTTATATACCTTTTTTTAACATCGCTTATTTGACGCTTTTTAATTCCAAACAACTTGAAGCTACATCGGGTAATAACTGCGCCCTCTAGAGGCTCAAAAAGTAACGATTCGAGATCAGTTTATATGGCAGATATGTCAAAACATGGACCGTTATGGCCCATTAACAATCTCAACCGACCTACACTAATAGGAAGTATTTGTGCAAGCGTCAGCTTTATTCCTTCGAATGTTAGCGTGCTTTCGACAGACAGACAGACGGACATGGCTAAATCGACTTGAATGTCAAGACGATCAAGAATATATAAATTTGGTTGGGAATGACGACATTAAAACGGAATGACGAAATTGGTATACCTCCTATGGTGGAGGGTAGAAAAGAGCAAACATTTTTAATAAACTTTGCTAGGGAGCATTAATGGGGCAAGTTGCGCAACCTAAAGCTGAATGGGTGTGAACATTCGGTCGTAAAAACCACCGAATGTTCACACCCATTCGGTGGTTTTTACGATTTCCAACGGCGAAGAACAAGGCATCTTCCTTCTCCAGTTCCTGTGGTATCACAAGGGCATAAAATGTTTAAAAGAGTCTGATTGCATAAACAAACCCCTTTACTTAAAAACTTGCTAGATTGCATTTATAGAATATATGAAAGTTCCTCACCTTTTTCTTTAACTTCTGGACCTTCCCCTATTTGGTAATTTGCATTAGCAGCACAACTAAGAACGTTGGGTTGCAAGCGGCATCTCTCGTTTGCTATTTATATGAAGCTAACCTGTAGTATTATTTGCCAATCTTAAGGCAGGCCACTACAACATTTTCAGTTCTTAACGATGTAAGCAGATAACTATTAAGACTACTCTTTGCAAGAACACAGGCTCCACGTCTCCCATTCCCTGCAATTTTGAGTATGATGAGCTTCCTCACGCAACCAGACGCCGCGGTGCTTTTTCTCAGGGCGCTGCTGTTGACGAGTCCCTCTTGGATGCTTCCTCAGAGGCTGCTACCGAAGTATCTTCTAAGTTTCCTCCATAATAGCTGGGGCACACAGTGAGCCTAATCCAAACGAAACGTACATAAACATAGCTTGTCTCCCTCTTTTGATCGAAAAAGGCGGGTTTCCCGTTGTCAGCAATCCACCAGGCTTTTGTGATGTGGAGGACAGTTCCTCAGATAACTCTTTAGCAATAACTACTGAGTCGTCTCCTGATTTCATTCCTGACTCTACAAAGTATATTGATTCTTGATTGTCGTAAAAATCTAAGACGAGCCATGTCCTTTCGCCTGTTCGTTGCAATCACACTAAATACTTTAAAAGTATATATATTGAGCTGAAGGTTAGGTTAGGTTAAAGTGGCAGTCTGCCTTTAGACTCACATAGACGTTTTTGTCCATTGTGATACCACAGGAACAGAAGAAGGAAGATGCCTTCTAGTTTCTAACGTTGTACCATACAGATCGCATTAAAAAGCCCAATAACTTGCGAATGATTACCGCCAAAACAGACAGGTTCTCAAAGAAATGAGAACCTAAAGTGAAACTCCACACACACACAGAAGGTGTTATATAGTATTTTCTTCCTCGATGTCCCTACAGCTTCTGCAAGGGTCGTTACTGGCAACCTTCAGTCTGTCAGCATGTTTTCCGATTAGACAGTGTCCTGTCATTACAGACACAATGACAGCAAGGCAGTAGACCACTTCAAGTCTAGATAAGGCCACATTGTTTTGGAATGCTCACAGCCCCCTCTTTGTGACCATCTATCATTCGTGTCCTTCCGGCCTGGCCCTGAAAACTTTGCTTACATGTCGCTAGAGGCATAACCACAGATTCCAGTATCCCTGGAATGTGTAGGGTAGTTCCTAGTCTCGCAAGCTCGTCCGTTTTACAAGTTCCTGGGCTATCTCTGTAGCCCGGCACCCAGAACAGATAAATTTTGAACTGTTCAGCCATCTCGTTAAGAGATCTGCGACAGTCGAGGGCTGGTTTTGTGTTTAGAAATAGGTTCCCTAGGGATTTAATGGCTGCCTGGCTGTCTGAGAAGATATTTATGCCAATCGTCGTAATGACATTATATCTTAGCCATTCCACCAGTTCCTTAATTGCAAGGATCTCCGCTGGATAAACACTGCACTGATCGGGAAACCTTTTCGATATGACCAGTTCTAGATATTTAGAGGACACTGGTCGTTTAGTTTGGAGCCATCCGTATAGTAGTATATGAAACTACTGTTACCAGGGATATCGAAGTTCCAATCGATTCTATCAGGAATAGTGTTACAGTACTGATTATCAAAAAGCGGCTCAGGTAGGATGTAATCCACACTGCCTGGAACATCGGATATTGTATCAAGGATTAATTATTGCCAAATGTCAATTTCTCCGACATTGATCGCAGGGAAATGTGTTTGAACCCTCGTTCTGTATGTTTCAGATCGATCGGTTGGATGTAGTTGCCTATCTTCCTATTTAAGGTCTTGGGGCTATAGAAGCGCATTTATTGTCCGATTTCGATGAAATTGGGCTCAGTAAATATTGCTAGAACCTTCGACATACGTCCTTATAAAGTTGAGATAGGTCTATATTTGGATATACTACTACCAAATTCCCCATGACCTTTCCATAAAGAAATATGGAATATATATGCCGAGTCCGAACGGCTTGCCACACAACGACACCATTTCATAGATAATTTGTAACATGGATGTATACCTTAAAAATTTAGCCTGCATTAGTAAGAAGATAACCATTGCTTTGAGCCTGGGCGTTCGGCATCATATTCGGACATGCTTACCTCTGTCCCATGGTGTCTTCCATATTTGGAACTATATTCAAATATAGTCCCAAATGAAACATACTCGAAAAGGATGTCGAGGGGCCTGACACAACTCACTTGGTAAAATTTCAGCGAAATCCGGTACTACATGCTCCACTTTTGGACGCTGGACCTTAAATCGGGAGATCGGTATATATATATTGGTTATATCTAAATTTAGACCGATTTATACCATATAGAGCACATGTGTTGAAGAGTCTAATGCAACTCTTGTGTCAAATTTCGAGTAATATGTGCGAATTCGCAAAACCAGGTAATAAATATTGGTACTTTAGGCCTGAGAAATTAAATCCGGAGATCAGTCCATACGGGGGCTATATCAAGATATAGTCCCATATAGCCTATAGAAATTAGGATAATATGTCGTGGGCATACCACGTTCGGTCTGGCCGAACATAAAACATTTTTACCTATTTATATATATCATTTCCTCTCTTCTTATTTGTATATTAAAGGTTTAATTTTGTCATTAAAACAATTGCTTTAATACTTTTGATGACTGTATGGGATTGAATGCTGTTGCTCAGGCTATAATGACACATATCCGTCTCGAAGTTTGCATGGCGCATTTAATGATTGATAGCGTATAAGGAAAACCTTTAATTTCTATCAAATATTTTATTTTTATAAGAAAATGAATAAAAATTGAACATCATAAGGTTGGAGGGATGGTAATGAAGTTAATTTTTATTTCATTGGCATCGAAAAAATGTATCAAAATTTTTTGTTGTGAATTTTAACCGTAAATACCCAGCTATTTTAAAATTATATGCCATTCCAAATTGACAGTTGAAGCAAATGTCCCATAAACAGACAACAACTTCATCACTCGCCGTCGTCGTCATTATCATTATCCTTGGCTTCAACATCACCACCATCACTTCTGTAGCAGACAATGAATGTTGTACGGCAATGACGAAAAATAACAATAACATCAGTAACACTTTGTTACAAATGGCAAAATTTTCG
Source organism: Stomoxys calcitrans (assembly GCF_963082655.1). Taxonomy (NCBI): domain Eukaryota; kingdom Metazoa; phylum Arthropoda; class Insecta; order Diptera; family Muscidae; genus Stomoxys; species Stomoxys calcitrans. The sequence goes on along the minus strand of NC_081555.1, from coordinate 55,539,537 downwards.
AAAAAAAATATTAACTTTTGCACGTCACAAAGAAACAGATTAAACTTACTCACGGGTAAATATATTTCTTCTCATATGTAAGTGTCAAATATTTATACAGTCAAGCGAATACGCATTCATTTATACGTATGTGTACTCTACTCAACTCATACTGTGCTCCGTCACACACACACACACTTTTGCTGTCTGATAAACACCAGTGCAAGTAATTTATTTTTTTAAAGAACTCCTCTCATTCCCTTTTATACTTTTATTTTTGTTCTTTTCATGACAATACAGAGTTGCCGCGTGTTCAACATATATTCGTGGTCTACAAAGTTGGTCACAAAGGTAACTGACGTGGCATATAGATGGGGTTATTAGTATGAATGTGACAATCTTCTAAAAAATATGTTTTAAGTCCCCACGGTGTCTAGTTTTTTTATTGGGGCATTAAAAATTAGCGGTCTTAGTTAATTTTGTAAAAATGCAACAAATTGGCAGCAGATCATTGCCATCGTTATGGAAGATTAAAGTTAGAATTGCTTCAGCACGAACCTTTTTCGCCAGAATTAGCTCTTTCGGATAATTTTTATACCCAGCACCATAAGATGGGAGGATATACTCATCTAGTCATTCTGAGTCGATGTAGCCGTGTCCGGCCGCCCGTCTGTCGAAATCACGATAGCGGTCGAACGCCTTAAGCTAGCCGCTTGAAATTTTGCACAGACACTTAGTATTGATGTAGGTTATTGGGGGTTGCAAATGAGCCATATCGTTTCAGATTTGGATATAGCTCCCATATAAACCGATCTTCCGATTTGAATTCTTAAGCCCCTGGAAGCCGCAATTTTTTGGCCGATTTGACTGAAATTTTGCACATAGTGTTCTGTTACGAATTCCAGCAACTATGCTAAGTACGGTCCAAATCGGTCAAGATCCTGATATAGCGCCCACATCGATCTCAACACAACAACATCACAACATTTGTGAGGTACTATGCCATGTAAAACTTCTCTCCAAAGAGGTGTCGCACTGCGGCACACCGTTCGGACTCGGCTATAAAAAGGAGGCCCCTTGTCATTGAGCTTCAACTTGATTCGGACTGCACTCATTGATAGGTGAAAAGTTTGCCCCTGTTCCTTAGTGGAATATTCATGGGCAAAATTTGCATTATTTGCCAAGTAGGGTCCAAATCGGTCTATAACCAGATATATCTTCCATATTTAAGTAGAATCCATGGTGGTTGGTTCCCAAGATTAGGCCCGGCCGAACTTAGCACGCTTTTACTTTTTTTTATTTTGGTTCATGAATTGCTGTCGCCCCGGTAGCGAAGTTGGTAGCGTGCTCGGATAACCAGTGTGGAATCACGGGTTCGATTCCCACCAGAGTCCTGGAATGTCTTTACTGTAATATCACAAAGGCCTAAACATTGTCTATTTGCAAAACAGACTGCCACTCTTACCTTACCCTATCCTAACCATATATGAATTGCTATTTAGAGCTCGGATCATCATAAGCGGGCATGCCAACCTCTGCGCTACGGTTTGTTGTTACAAAAAAAAAAAAAAAACTGCTGAAATGCGACAGCAGTAAATTTTTGCTAAATGAGGAATCATTTTCTGCTGTTTGGAGGCAGCAAAATTTTGATTTTAGCCTCTAAATGTCAAAAATTCTATAAATCTTATGTAAAGAAAGTAAATAATAATACTTCCATTACCTTTGAATGTTTGTAAGACACTGCCTTTATTTATGAACAACATCATTCTACATACATAAAATTAATTCTACATAAAATTAATTACAAACTAAAGATCTTATTCCAGGGGTAGACAGTCATAGATAAAAAAAAACACTTAAGAACATTTCCCAGAACACCCCACAACTCAGGCGATAATCATCCTAAACAAACCCTGATAACATGCACATATGCTAACCAAATGCTTATCGCTCAAGTCCCTGTATGCGCCTGTTAATCCCAAAGTATTTTATTACCTATACCCTTCATCTGGATAACGCATGCTTACCAGTTTCAAACATGCGCGCTGTCTACATTTTATTATCCCTGAAATGCTCATGCAAAGGTAGTCCCATGAATTTCCAATGTGAAACAATTTACGGCCACACAGGGCCTAAAAAACATGTTTAGAAATCTAAACATTCTGCGGGCGGCCAAAACTTATTATAAAAATATTCTACTTATACCAATAAACTTTAAAATGGACTGTAAGTTAAAATATATAAATTTAAACATTAAGCGGGCGGCGAACGACAACTACTTTATTCCTTCTTGCTGAATATTTGTAAACTACATAACTTAACAGTACTATTATTATAACCGATGTAGACATTAAAGAAATGTGCCCCGTAATATGATGCCATGGCAATTTCTTAAGATGGACTGGATTCGCCTTTATCATGCGAATTTCTTCTCTTAACTTTTCAATCGTTGACGAGTGGTCGATTTCACTCAAATTGAGTTCTTTCATCATTGCCTTGTCCTTCACCTCTCTTAAAATATACGAAGCGGATTTATACGACATCTCAGATCTTGCCTCTTGTGTTGCTGCTAATATGGTTCGTCCGATCCTTGCAGTACATCCAGCTTGGAGAGAAATTAATATACTCCCTTGGTGTGTTCAGAGCACAGAATATGAACCGAAACTTGCTCCTTGGTTTTAAATAGCAATTCAATCCAAACATTCCTATTCTGAGTCCTCAGGAACTGGCATTCACATTTGCTTGTTGGTTTAAGCGCTGCTAGCTCACATGATTGATCGTTTGCGTCTTCCCAGGCCCAGTTGCCTCTGCAAAGAAATTTATTTTCACCAGTCACCCGTCTCAAGTGATGCTTCACCGACTTCGCCGCCGCCTCCCACAATCCTCCGAAGTGAGGAGCTCCCAGCGGAATAAAATGCCACTCCACTAGTTCAGATGCTAATGTACTTGCTACATCAGAGTTCTGTTGTACCGCTTTAATAAATTCCTCATCGAGATGCCTTGCCGCTCCAATACATATGGCTACTTTTCCCTCTTCTGCTGAAAAATCGTCTAAGCGCTGCCAAAAATGCTTTTGTTGTAAGATCGCTGACTGCCTCCAAATGTATTGCCTTGATTGCCATACAGACAAATACAGCGATGTATCCTTTATAAGCACGTTGTCCTCTTCCTTTTGATAACTTCATCTGGATGGGTCCTGCATAATCAATGCCAGTGTGGTCAAATGGATGAGACACACAAACTCTACACTGGCAGGTTTCCCATTAGTTGAGCAGCAGTTTCTCGCCTGTAATGCGCACATTTGACGCATAACCGAACTGCTTTCTTTACTGCATTCTTGGCGCCAATCACCCAATATTTGTTACGCAGCACATTTTCCATTACTTTCGCGCCACCGTGTAGCGTTTCTTTATGTATGCCGGTAATTATACGATCTACCAGACATCCTTTTCCCAGTAAAACCGGATGCTTCCTGTTGTAGCTTAAACAGGAATTCTCTAGCCTGCCTCCAACTCGTAACACTTCATCTGCATCAATGAACGGGTTTAGTCCACATATCTTGCTTCTCGTTTGTATTTCGCTCCCATTTCTCAAACACGAAATCTCCAACGAAAACTGATTTGCTTGTACGCTCGTAATTATTAATCGCTCTGCCTTGTCTATTTCTTCCGCAGTTAATTCATTTCCTTTCGGCTTCCGTTGAGCTCGTTCAATAAATCTTCGCACATATGCTACAATTCTTATGATTTTTTTGTAGTTGGAAACCCTCGTAATTAACTGCATGATGACATTATCTTCCTGTTTATTTTCCTTTATAACTCCAATAAAGGGTTGAACCATTGAACTGGGCCAATTTTTCTTCTCCTGCAGCCATTGTGGACCACTCCACCATAAATCGTCTTCTTTTAGCAGCTCCGGTTTCATCCCTCTTGATGCGGCATCAGCTGGATTCTCTTTAGATCGTACATGACCCCATGTAGCACTTGGAACAGCCTTTTTTATTTCTTCTACTCTAACTCGAACAAATTTGTCCTTAACCGCTTCAGATTTTCTAATCCATGATAGTGCAATAGTTGGATCGCTCCATAAGCATCAATTTCGCCAATAGGTGAGCTGCACACAATTCCAACTTTGGCAAAGTCTTCCTATTTTTAACTGGGTTTACTTTTGATTTTGCTGCTACCAACGTTGTTTTATTTGAGGCTCGAATGTAAATTACTGCAACAAAAGCCTTTTCCGATGCATCTGCAAACCCATATAATTCGACTTCCATCGATGATGAAGTAGCTAACCAACGAGATATTCTTATCTCTCCTAAGCCAGGCAATGTCTTCATAATGGCATTCCTTTCTTTTTATACCCTCCACCATAAGATGGGGGGTATACTAATTTCGTCATTCTGTTTGTAACTACTCGAAATATTCGTCTGAGACCCCATAAAGTATATATATTCTTGATCGTCGCGACATTTTATGTCGATCTAGCCATGTCCGTCCGTCTGTCCGTCCGTCCGTCCGTCCGTCCGTCCGTCCGTCCGTCCGTCCGTCCGTCCGTCTGTCTGTCGAAAGCACGCTAACTTCCGAAGGAGTAAAGCTAGCAGCTTGAAATTTTGCACAAATACTTCTTATTAGTGTAGGTCGGTTGGTATTGTAAGTGGGCCATATCGGTCCATGTTTTGATATAGCTGCCATATAAACCGATCTTGGGTCTTGACTTCTTGAGCCTCTAGAGTGCGCAATTCTTATCCGATTGGAATGAAATTTCGCACGACGTGTTTTGCTATGAAGTCCAACAACTGTGCCAAGTATAGTTCAAATCGGTCCATAACCTGATATAGCTGCCATATAAACCGATCTTGGGTCTTGACTTCTTGAGCCTCTAGCGTGCGCAATTCTTACCCGATCAGATTGAAATTTTGCACGACGTGTTTTGTTATGATATCCAACAACTGTGCCAAGTATGGTTCAAATCGGTCTATAACCTGATATAGCTGCCATATAAACCGATCTTGGGTCTTGACTTCTTGAGCCTCTAGAGTGCTCAATTCTTACCCGGTCAGAATGAAATTTCGCACGACGTGTTTTGTTATGATACCCAATAAGTGTGCCAAGTATGGTTCAAATCGGTCCATAACCTGATATAGCTGCGATATAAACCGATTTTGGGTCTTGACTTCTTGAGCCTCTAGAGGGCACAGTTCTTATCCAATTTGAATGAATTTTTGCACGAAGTATTTGGTTATGATATCCAACAAATGTACCAAGTATGGTTGAAATCGGTCCATAACCTGATATAGCTGTCATATAGACAGATCTGGGGATTTGACTTCTTGAGCTTCTAGAGGGCGCAATTCCTATCCGATTTGGCTGAAATTTTGCATGACGTATTTTATTTTTACTTTCAACAACTGTGTCAAATATGGTTCAAATCGGTTCATAACCTGATATAGCTGCCATATAAACCGATCTGGGATCTTGACTTCTTGACCCCTAGAGGTCGCAATTATTATCCGATATGCCTGAAATTTTGTACGACGGATTCTCTCATGACCATCAGCAAACGTGTTTATTATGGTCTGAATCGGTCTATAGCCCGATACAGATCCCATATAAATCGTTCTCTCTATTTTACTTCGTGTGCCCCAATGGGCGCAATTCTTATACAAATTGGCTGAAATTTTACACAGGTCTCCAACATATAATTTAATTGTGGTCCGAACCGGACCATATCTTGATATCGTTTTAATAGCAAAGCAACTCTTTTCTTATATCCTTTTTTGCCTAAGAAGAGATGCCGGAAAAAGGACTCGACAAATGCGATCCATGGTGGAGGGTATATAAGATTCGGCCCGGCCGAACTTAGCACGCTTTTACTTGTTTCATCTCAGCGTTTAACTCGACGTCCCATTGCAAATCCATCAACCATAGCCTCTGGATGAATAGCTTGGCTAGCATTGTTACAGGCGTCAGCCAACCCAAAGGATCAAATATTTTGGCCAGTGTAGATAGCGCCTTTCGCTTCGTTAGGGTTTTGTCTTCACTGATCTGAAAATAAAAAGCAAAATTATCCGTATGGGGATCCCATTGAACACCCAACGTCTTCATCATTTCGCCTTCCTCAATCCTAACGACTAGATTGTCGCCCACATCTGGTATTGCTTCTAGTATTCTCAGCTCGTTGGACATCCATTTGCGCAGCTTGAATCCAAACTTATCCAATTGCTGGCTGATGTCCTGATAAATTTTGACGCATTCCAGCACAAAATCAGCTCCAGTCATCAAATCATCCATGTAAAAGTCATCCTGAATGATGGCTTGAATCTTTGGATTCCGCTTGCTGCACTCTTTCCCGATTTCAATCAGAGCTCGTTTCGCCAGAAATGGAGCACATGCTGTCCCGTAGGTGACTGTTGTTAGAACAAACTCTTTAATCGGCATCTGTAGATTTTCGCGCCACAATACGTTTTGGTACGGCTGGTCGTCCTCCGCTCCTAAGACTTGTCTGTACATCTTCTCCACATCCGCCACCAAGACAAATATCCATAACCGCCATTTTAATAAAATTTGGAAAATATCTTGTTGTAGTTTAGGACCAACTTCCAGGACATCGTTTAAACTTTTTCCATTCGTTGTCTTGGCCGAAGCATCAAACACTACCCGAACTTTTGTAGTAAGATGATTTTCTCTCACTACTGCTTGATGTGGCAAATAGTATTTACCGCCGTTATCTCTTGAGACCTTTTTCATATGTCCCATAACCAAATATTCTTTCATAAATGCACAGTATTCTTTCTTCAAATTTGCATTTTTTTTTCGAGATTTAAGAAACGTGCTAAGGCCACTTTTCTTGAATCACCTAACTCGATGTCCTCCTTGAATGGTAATCTCACCACCAATCTGTTGTCCTCATTTATTTGTGTTGACGTAGTAAAGAGCTGCTCGCATTTATCTTCCTTAGAGTCGTCATCTTCATTCACTTCTTCCATTTCCCAAAACCTTTCCAGCTCTTTTGTTACCGCCATCACAATATTTTCAGATCCATGTCCGCAAACGCTGCCACAGATTATGAGCACAAGGGATGTTTCTTGTCCAGATAACGAACCAATCTTGACTACACCATTCTGGATAATCTCATGATAAAGATCTGCACCAATTAACAAGACAATCCTATCAGACTTATAGAAAAGTGGATCAGCCAAACAGTAATTTCTCCAGCCATCCACACTGACGTCCAGGTTTTTATCAGGTTGCGCTGACGATAATGTTGACCACACCATAGCATCTATCACGTGAACTGCATCGCTCTGGAACCGCGGTTTTATTTCAATTTGAATTGTTGATTTCGATCTGCCGACTGTTGTATTACCAAGACCAACTAAATCCGTAATTAGCTTTTTCCTGGGTAATCTCAATATTTGAGCTGCCTCTTCCGATATAGACGCACGTTGAGAACCTTGATCAATTAGGGCTCTCATCAAAATTTGTTCGCCACATGCAGACTTCACTCGTACCTATGCTGTTGCCAATAAAGTAACCGCATTGCCTTCCATGGTTAGCTGGGTTCTGGAGTTTGATTTTCAAGTTCCTTGCGCTTTATTTCCCTCGACGTGAAGCATTGTATTATGCTTTTCGCCGCACTTTTCGCACTTTGAATTAAATTTGAAACACTTCTTTTCTGCCGTGTGATTCAAACACACTTTGCAAATGTTAATTTTTTCAGACCACGCTCCTTTTTCGGCTGTTTGAAGTTTTCCAAACTTATGGCACTCTTTTAACACATGTTCTGCTAACTGAAAAAATGTGCACACTCGTTGCGATGCTTGATATGAGTGTGGTGGTCTTGCTTTTTGGCTTCTACTATCTTTTTTGACGTTAACAGCTTCTAAGGCTAAGTACTGCTGCTCCAGAAAAGACAGCACATCCTTTAGTCTTTGCACCTCTTTTGATTTCTGCACCACTGCTCATATTTCAGCAAACCTTCCTTATCCAATTTTCTGATAAGGATCCTAGCAATGAACGGATCTGCCTCATCTACCGGCATTCCCATTGCCTTTAGCGCATGTAACGATTCTGTAACCGTTTCCAATAGCTTTCTTATGCTGTTGCCATATTGCGCCGTGATCAATAATCCTGTCAAACAGTATTTTCCATGCAGCACTATAATTTTCTCCTGTCACTTGGAGATGCTGTATTAATCGCGCAGCATCGCCTTTTACTACGCTAATAAGCCGATAAAATTTCTCGACTTCTGACAGTCTTCTGTCATCCTCTGCCAATTCGGTGAATATTTCCTTGAACGAATTCCAATCAAAAATCTGACCAATGAATATGGGCATTTTCAACTCTTCTAGTCGAGTTAAATTCGATGATCCCGTATCATCTATGTTTTGCACACGTTCATCAATTTTGCACGCTAACTCCAAATACTCTCCATTGAGTTCCTCAAACTTTTCAGTCAGGTCTTCTTCGTATTTGTTCTCATTAATCATCTCTACTATTGACCTAAGGTATCCAATATCCGTTTGTAGGGCCAACCATTGCATTTCTATGAAGCTCTTCGACGCAACTGGTAATCTGCGTTCTACTATTTCTAGTAAATTTCAAAAGGCTTTGTATTTTATTTCAAATTTTCTTCTCAATCTCCAATTGTAGTTTTCCTGCTCGTGTATAGCATAAGACTTGCGTTGAGCCTGCTTCTCACTTTCCATTTTTTCGAAATCATGTAATGCAGATGCACCTTGTATTTCTACTAATTTTTTCTCCGCACCATTTTTAGTTGCACCTGCGCCCTGGCCAGCTGACACTTTCGATGCTGCTCCTTCTGCCTGCTGCTCAAACTCCTGCAAGATTTTTTCTATCTTGCTGATAGCTTCTCGTGCAAGCTTCTGCTGTTCTGCAACCTCTTCGTCGTGCCCAATAGACGCCTTTTCTATATCGGCACACAATTTGTTGTAGCTACAAACTGTTTCCTCCAGCCACGCTCTACTTTGGCCTGCAACACCATGCCTTTTTTATCAAGGTCATTTGCTTTCACTGCCAATTAATGCCCGAGGTCCTTTAGTTTCTCCAAAAGAGAATTCGATTGGCCTCTTGTAAACATAATTGGTTTTTTTTTAATTCGTTCGAAATTAACTTTTTTTCACGATTTCACTTCAACCGATTTAAATTAATTCTTTCGTTCTTTAACCTCTTGCAACGAATTCCAAATTTTTTTTCAACATTTTTCACAATTAACTAAACCGGACGGTTCGAAGGACCAATGTAAAGAAAGTAAATAATAATACTTCCATTACCTTTGAATGTTTGTAAGACACTGCCTTTATTTATGAACAACATCATTCTTATATACTACATAAAATTAATTACAAACTAAAGATCTTATTCTAGGGGTAGACAGTCATAGATGAAAAAACACTTAAGAACATTTCCCAGAACACCCCACAACTCAGGCGATAAGCATCCTAAACAAACCCTGATAACATGTACATATGCTAAACAAATGCTTATCGCTCAAGTCCCTGTGTGCGCCTGGTAATCCCAAAGTATTTTATTACCTATACCCTTCATCTGGATAACGCATGCTTATCAGTTTCAAACATGCGCGCTGTCTACATTTTATTATCCCTGAAATGCTCATGCGAAGGTAGTCCCATGAATGTATGCTCTTAAAATAGCATATTGAGATTGAAATTTCCCTTATCCATGAATTTCCAATGTGAAACAATTTACGGCCACACAGGACCTAAAAAACATGTTTAGAAAGCTAAACATCTTATATTGCTAAAAGTTTTTACTAACTAAAGTTTGCCAAAATTATGTACAATTTAATATTTTTTCGTTTGTTTCTCTTTCGAGACGAGCTCAATGATCGGAGATTTTTGCTATGGAAAAGGAAAGCCAGGGACCACCACACACTACAGCCACGATGGGACGCGTTTTGCCATTTGGTTAGAATAACTCATCGGCCATTTTAGGTGTGAAAGCTTCAAGGGCCGCACATTGGTATGTTGTACTTATATCGTACTTGTTGCGAAAACGCCTCTACGATATAAATACCATATTACCTATGCTTGACAACCCTGTCTGCTTGCTGTTCCTTTCCCAATGCATTTTTGCGTAATAGCAGATTTTTTGACTACACATGTAATCAAAGCTAGGGGACGAAGTAAGGGGGAATGAAAAGGCTGACGGTTTGGCTCACCACCAGGCCAGAGAACTGCCGACAATAAACTTGGATAACCCGAAGCATTTCGGAGCGGTGAATGCGCATGCAACCCTGTGAAATAGCGAAACGGTCAGTAGGACGGCGAAAATCCTATCGGTAGGTCCAGATCGTGAGAAGACAAGGCTATTACTGAACTGGCAACAGCAACGGCTCTCGCAGTTGCTCCGTGTGCCCAGGTTCGAATCGCGGCCGAGCTCTGCAGAATTTTCATTTTCAAGTTTTTTTGTCTGTTTGGTTCATTTTAATTTTACGATTTTCGTTTGTTTCTTTTCAAGACGAGTTTAATGATCGTAGATTTGTTTTGTTATGGAAAAGGAAACTATTTTTAATGATATCAAATAACAGCAGACAAAATATTTATATATATCATATTTAACCTTTAGTGGAATACACTTGGATAAATTCACCCGATGTGCAGAAGCCATTCCTTTGGAAGATATGAGCGCCAGAATTGCGGCAGAGGCTTTTTACAGCGGATGGATTTCTAGTTCGTTTTGGAGTGTCCTAACTCAAATCGTAGCTTTTTGAGGAAATATCTACCTTACTCGGATCATGACCAATTAGATCAACACTAATGGTATGATTGAACGATGACATCACTCATTAAAACAGCCATAATGTGTCACGACAACAAAAATAAGGTATGATATTTTACCTACTCTTCCCATGGGACTTCACTCCAGCTCAAGAGAGGATCTCGGAGCAACACCAGTAGAACTTGCATATGGTTGCGCACTTCGCCTTCCTAGTGATTTCCTGCTCGCATCTTAACAAAATCCTCCTAACGAAGATGACCAGAAGAAGATCAATCACAACATGTTTGTTCATAAAGATATAGGAAGGTGCTCTCATGTGTTCATAAGGAATGTTGCTATAAGGAAATCCCTTCAACTACCCCACAATGGTTCTTATCGCGCTGTAAAACAAACGGATAAGGTTTTTACTGTGAACTTTAATGGACGTTTAAAAGTTATATCAATTAATCGACTCAAACCCGTTTCCAAGTTCAATGACGACATAAACGAAAATCAACAACAATCGTTTGGATGTTAAAAATTTGAAAGTGTTTCCATCAAAAGCAAGAAATGTTTAATATAAAATCAGTAGACAATGTTATCTGTATCAGCAATGAATATTTGTTGGGTAAAAGATAAAATATCCCAACGACGATTTGTCTAAATATCTTCTTAAACAGCCAGGTAGTCATTAAAATCTCTGGGGACGGTATTTCTGGTTTAACTTGACTGTTGCACCTCTCTCAACGAGATTTCTGAAAATTTAAAAATTCACTTGTTCTGGCTTCCGGGCCACAGAGACATCCCTGGGTATTTTAGAGCAGACGAGCTTGCAAAATTACAAAAAATATTGAACCTCAACAGTAGTTAAAATGTATTTTATTTGAGGAATATTGAACTTCATATATCATTAAAGAATTTTTATATTATTATTTCTTGATAGCTACGAAAAAGGTTTAACTTGGCATTAGTCTACTTTTAACTTCTCACAAGTATAATATGAACTTACAAGCATTGAAACTGAATTATAAAATTATTGAATGTAATCACTCTTTCCGAACTTTTCGGAGGGTTCCAATTGGAGATTGGAGCACACATCTTTTTTTCCAGAACACATTTTGTTCCGCCTGTCTCTTACAACCACGCCCTTAACCGTCCAGTTGTTTTGAAGAAAACAAATTTAATATGAATCATTGCAATTATAAATAAAAAAACGTTACCTTTTGTTGCAGCCCAAGTTGCAGTTGAACCAAGAAACTTTTTTTTACAAAGTTAACGCTCTACGTCACTATTGTTTGAATATGACACTATTTTTTTCAATATTTGCTAACAACACAAAGGCAGAATATTTTCGCACTCTTTTTCAAAGAGGGACATGTTCTTTTCTATAGATTTGACATATTCAATTTTTAGACGCAATGTCTCTCTAGTGAAAGTGACTTTGACTTAAAATTACATTTTGGATCAGCCAAATGATTTTTAACTATTTCGTGACTTTAAAATTTCGCGAATTTGCGGGAAAACGTACCCATATTAATCAAGAAATTTTATTTGTACCAAGTAAATTTTCTAGCTCTTTAAGAACTTTAGTTAAAATATGTATTATGAACTAACGTGTATTAAGTAATTAACTTATATTTACGATAAGGCTTTATGTGAGTATAAGAGATATCTAACAAGTTCCAAAGGAACTGCAATCTATGGCTACGCCTCTAGCAACATGCAAGCTTTTTCTTTGAGATATGTCCCAAAAGGCAACGGATGCCAAATCATTAGGAGTGTGTGGCCGAGAACGTTTAAAAATTTTTTGGTTCAATTTAAACTTTTAGAGGTCTACCACTAAGTCTATCTTGATAGGTCATTGTCTTATTGGACATGTTGATTGACCAAAGATTGTAAGTAACGATTTCAGCGGTAGCTGTGAGGAACATTTGCTGTGTGTGTGTCCCGCATTGTCAAGCAGAAGAAGTTCCACTTAAGATTCTTATTTCTTTGAGTGCTTGTCTGATTTCAGCGGTAGGAACTAGAAGGCATCTTCCTTTTCCTGTTTTTGTAGTATTGCTATGGAAGAAAATGTCTAAGTAAGTCAGATTGTAGACTGCCACATAAACCTAATGCATGACTCTCTGGCGGACATGAGGATTCCTCCTGAATTGAGTTCATACGAAGTAGATGGGCAGGATAATTAGCGTATCACTAGCAAAGGTATCCAATAGAAATATTGGGAATATTGGGCTCAAGGACGGTTTTTGAAACCCTTTTTAGGGCTCTTGGATAATTGTGGGATTTTTAGGTCATTTAAAAAGGAGGGCTAAAGTTTGTTGGCTACGAGGGTGACGTTTTCATCTTAGTGTGTGGTCACGCTGCCAAGGTTGGCAAATGGGATTGTCGTAACCACCCGAAAGTTAAATTGGTGCTATTCACCTATATGAAGTAATTTGGTGTATTTAGGGAACCTCTCCTAGATGGGGAGGAGCTATAGCTCTCACTACTGATAGGGCATATAACAAGCAATTGGAATGTCAGGACTTTGAAATCGCGCTTGTTGACGTCTGTGCACCTATTGTGGCACTGCCTGAATTGGTCACGAATTATAGCTAAATTAACTCCATTTTTCCTGTCTAAATTATTTTAAGGCACATAGTCCTTTCTCCATTTTTGTCAGCAAAAGGGGCTTTTGAAATGGCAGATTGGAGACAACTTCTTCAGCCCGCCTGGCCCTCATTATTGTCATGCATGTTAACTCCTTATCTTCTTCATTCTAATATCTGGCATTGTATCGCCGTAAATGCTGTTTTTGTCCTCCAGCGCTTTTTGAATCTATTTCGAGGTCGACGCAATAAATCTAAGTTCCCTGAGTGAAGCTGGTACCGATTGACGTTGTTAGACGCGTACCATTTATAACCTAAGTTTAAGAACCAAAACAGGAGCAAACACAAAAATCTATTTATAAAATATTTATTTTGAAGTTTAAATTCTTATAAGAGGAATTTGATTTGACATTTCAAATTCTGTCAGCTGTGTTGATGCGGCCACATTATTCAGTACGCCTCAAGGCGTATTTATCAATTGGCCGCATCAACCCTGCTGAGAGATTTTGATATGTCAACTCAACTTTTGAATTCGTGGTACAAAAATATAAATTTCAAAACAAAATGAATATTTTATAAATTGTGTGCTGCTGTTATGGTTTTTTAACCTAGGGCACCTAATGGCACGCATATAGCAACCTCATTTACTATCGGTGAATGAGGTTGCGCCGCCATGTAACCAGCGCAAGGTCAAAAACCTGATATTGCAATGGCTTTTGAGGACATTCAGTAGTGAGAGCGGCAACTCCATTACATCTAGGAGAGGTCCGCTGAATATACCAAGTTACCTAGTATTTTAGCAGCACACTATGTGTACTCTGAAGGGCCACACACCATGATAACAACGTCATCCTTGTAGCCAACAAACTTAAATTGTCATCTTCAAATGACTTAAAAACCCGATAGATATCCAAGAGCTAAAAAGGGGTTCACAACCAGTGTTGCCGTTTTCATATGGTGAAATATTCATATATAATGGCATTTAACATATGAAAACGGCAGAAAATGTTTGCCGTTTTTACAAAAAATTTTTGCTTCCCCTTTGATTTTACCAAACAAATTTCTTTTTGCAATATTGCACGCAAACCTTTAAAGGAGAGTTGCAACCACGAACACTAGAAGTTAAGACTTCAAATTTAAGGAAATTTTTGTCTTGTGTATTTTAAAAGCGGGCACAGCTGAGCGTGCTTGAATGGGCTAGTCTATATTAGTTAACGGCCAAGGTTTCATAAAGGCGATTTTATGGTACATATTACGGCCAAACGGCTAAATGGATTTTAATGAATTGGGCATCAATCGAAAGATATTTTTCCAGAAGCGACGAATATATATGAAAATTAATTATTCGTAAAGAAATCCCATGGAAATGAGGAATTAATTTTCAATAAAACAAAAAGAAGCTTAAACACAGCAAATTGTTGTTGGTTTTTTTTCTAAAGCATTCAATTTGGGTGTGAATGCAAATCCATTAGTGGAAGTATTAATGGTGAGAGTAAGAGTGTCACTATTGTTGTGAGGGTGTGTGGTACGTTGTTCTACTTGGCATGTAGGTAAGCCAATTTCTTGAGGCGCCGAGCCTTTAACGTGCGATTTATTTTAATTTTTGTTGTTGTTGTTTATATATGTTTTCCGAGGCTGCCCAACATAACAAACTATTTTATTATAATTGAAAGTCATTTGTGGTAGGTGGGTTTTATAAAGGCGAGTTTGCTGTACATATTACAGCCAAATGGCTGAATGGCCATTTGGCAATGTTCAGATTATATATGAAAATTAGTTTTCCGAAGAGAAAATCCATAAATATGAGGAAATAATTTTCAATAAAAATAGTGCACTTTATATTTCAATGTCAGAAGGGGGTTGTGTGAGGGATTGCCCTGCCACTGAACAACGCAAAGTGACATGTAGCGCGATGTGGTAATATGGGGTCTCTAATGGAAGACAGAACGAATCTGACAAACAACTATGATGTCAAATGTGTGGGTGTTATCCTGTTTTCTTAAAGCACCTATCTTGACAATGTAGTTTGTACAAGTAGAGTACGAAATATTGATCAACTTTCAGTGAGTTTTACACCAACGGACAGGTAGGCTTATTGTCATAGTGTGGGGCGTAATTTCAAGGTGTTTGAGAATAGAGTAGGAATTTGACATAGTTTTCCAAAAAAACTTCACATGGTTATGCTTGATACTCCAATATTCGGCGTAATTGAAAAGTTTATGAGGTTAGAGTTTTGGATTAGCTATATGAAAGTTTACAAATGTAGGACCAGAAGTACCTATGAAGCCTTGGAAGTAGCAATAAATTTTCTGATACCAGAGAAATAAGTTTTCTGATAAATATGTTTTCACTTTTTTTTACTAGTGGACAAAATATAGCATTCGTCATGTAGCGTGCGTAACATAGGGTTCACGGTCTTAGACCAAATATGGTGAAAATTCGGGTTGTTAAGACACATTTTAAATTATCGCTTCTTTACATAGAATAACATTTTTGAGGTAAGATATGCAAAATTCGCTTGAAATGACCAAAACATACATAACCTCAAGGGACACTTCCATTTTTTGTAGCATACGCCACACCACTTTGTGACCATTTTTTTTTACAATATATGATTAAAATTTTTTTTCTTTCGAAGATGGTTTGTAACCCTTTAATTAACTGTAAGTAGATTTAAGTGTTTTTTTTTTCAATCGAAAATTGCATAAAAATGTAGCGTCGATCACGCAGTATTCACCCATATACGAGATTACAAAGCTGATCTGTAAAAGTAATATGAAGTATAATTGATAAACGACCATTTGCATGCTTCAATTTTCTTAAAATTATAATTTTAAAGCAACTTCCAAAATGCTGCCAAGTATATAAAGTGATGCTGCAACATATTTCAATCAACAAGATCAAGAGTGGCAACCCTGTTCGAAATATGGCTTTCAGTTGCACCACATACGCACCCGAAAAACATTATTTTCGTTTATCGCATTCATCTGGCCGCAATCTAAGAGATTTTCACTCTAAATAAACAGCAGCAGCAGCAACAGGGCAAACTTTGGTGTGCCATGTGTGTACGGTTTGTAAGAGTGTGTTTAATTTTGGTGTGTATTGGTGTATATTTGTTTTATTTAATTCCATTTTCTGTAAAGGAAACATTCGTCGAATTTCTTCATTTATCCATCTTTCGTTTGAAATGGTGTTCTCGTGGACTCGCATGGCGAATACCTGCGTCGTGAATGAACAACGCTCAACAGAAAGGAAATAAGCTATGGAGGTACTTCCAAATCTCTAACAACACTTCAACAATAGCTAGAGGCAATTTGAAGAAATGTATCCAAGAAATACAGAAACAGAATACAAACAAAAAATACATACATCAAGGGACGTGTTAACTTTCATGATTGCTGCATAAGCTCCATTACAATACGTCAGAAGCCATAAGAAGGCTGATACAGTTGTCAAAATTGGACAAAAACGACTTCTTTTCTTTAAATTCATTTAGTTCATTCCTATTTTATTTGCATACATACATTTTTTTTTCTTTAAACAGCAAGACATGAAACATTTATTTTACGTTTGAAGTACATTTAATGATACACCTATAACAAAAAGTTGGGCAATATCACCAAACACTATTTGCTAATTTTTTAATTAAAAATTTTTAACTTTTAAAGGAAGCATTTTAAAATGTCTGCTGTTATTTGAAACCAATAAAAACATATTAAAATCTAAATTGTCAAGTATTTTTGACATTTCGAAGCTACAATTAAATAGTTATTTGTCAACTTATACGTACGAAATTTTACACTAATTTTATAAAAGTCGGTTTATATTGAGATATGTATATATCTCACTTGCATTGTTCGTCCGAGTTTTATTTCTAGACACTTTGCAATATCCGTAAATATTACATCAACTGGTCTTCTTAAAATTCAATGCAAATTTTGCCCATGAACATTCCACTAAGGAACAGGGGCAAACTTCTCACACATCAATGATTCAAGCAACGATTCAAGCTAAAGCTCAATGATAAAAGACCTACTTTTTGTAGCCGAGTTTGAACGGCGTGCCGCACTGCGACACCTCTTTGGAGAGAAGTTTTTATATGGCACATTACCTCCCAAATGTTGTCATCATTAGGAGGGGAGTTCAATTTTTTTCCGATGGTCTCGCCAGGATTCGAACCCAGGCGTTCAGCGTCATAGGCAGAAATGCTAATTTTCTTCTTTAGCAGAAATGCTTTCTCTTTGCAACAACAAGCTTATATTAGGTAAGGTTGCAAAGAGGGAGGTCGGATATTAATCCGCCCCAACTATGGACATACACCTGATCCAGTAATTGGCATGTTGTCCGTTCTAAATACAATACTAACAAGTAAACTCGAAAAAGAAATTATAAGCCAGGAATTTCATGACTCTAAAAAATCTCTAATTGTATACCATACCACGCCCCTAAGATGAATTATGTCTGGTATTTTTTCCCCAACTAACTGTCAGAGTCTGTAAGCCGTGAAAGCCGGACAATGACATTGGAAATGCTTCAACGTCTCATCATCTTCCACTTGCCGCACCGATTTTGCTTAAGTGTGCTCGTAGTCCTATGTGTCCTTTTATGATCCCGAAGGCTTTACTGACCTTTACTTCCGTTCAGTAATAGCCTCATCTACTCACGATCCGGATCTCACCATAGGATTTTCGTCGTCCTATCGACCGTTTCACTGTTCATCGCCGCTCATGCTCTTAAATAAGACTGCATCGACCCGAAAGGCTTATTTTAAGCAAGTTTATTGACGGCAGTCCTCCGGCCTTAGTGCCAAATCGTCTCTTTTTTCATCCCCTTTTACTCCGCTATGGCCCTGCAGCGGCAAACAATGCGGGCTGTACCATCCTCACAGAAGGCGTTAGTCTTCTTTTTACACTCCAAGTTTGTTCGTGACCTAACCGCTCTGGTTGTTATTTACTGTTCGTAGAGATGTTCACGCTCGACGCTCGACGCGTTAGCACCACACTATGTCACGAATTTCGTGATCGTCCGGATCTCCACCTGCAGGACCGTACTATGGTCATGTAGTTGATAACAGATCTCAGTCCCTGGGTTCGCAATGTAGACCCTAGGCCCTCTGTCCTCTAGCTTTGATTCATCTGTGTAGCATCATCTCCCAGATGGCAATGCCAGAGTTCCGTCAATCCAAGTCTGTGCCGTTGGCAGCAGTTCCTCACACTCGACCTCAAGTGTCGTCTCTGATATCTTATCGGAAACCTTTTCCATTCCATCCAGGTTTCCTACTTCGCCTCGTTTATATCGCTATGGTATGACCTGCTTATATCGTCCATTCATTCTCCCATCGCCTTAAGTCTCATAGTACGCCTATGCTTAGACAACATGTTCTCTGCACCTGTTGTTTTCTTCATCGCAGTCCACCAAACAACTGATGCTTCAGTAAGTGATGGTATAGTCACGCTCCTGTAGAGCCAGTGTACTAACTTCGGATTCAGGTCCCATTTCGAGCCTACGATCCGTCTGCATAGTGCCTAACATCTGTGACCCTTTGGTAGGCCCCGAATGTGACACATCTTGCTCAGTTTCCTGTCCATGATCACTCATAAGTATTTGACTTGAATAAATTTAGTGTTTTTTCACTTCTTTTATTATAAAGACTTAAGGAACTTCCTTTGCGGTAAAGTATGGCGCTTTTAAATGAAATTCAAAAATCCATTGAAACTCAATATTTTTCGTTTACAACTAAACACGAACAGATGATTCATTTGCTTTGTTTACCTCTGGTGTCTTTTCCATTTAACGAAGAATGTGAACTTCCCTAGCAGTTTTTTTGGATTGACTCTCATTCAGCAATTTTCAGTCATTCAGACGTCAATATTGGTTGAATGCCAGCTATGTACAGATAATGAACACGGAATGCGCTACGTTTTAAGTTGAAGAACACTTACCATAAAACAAACGAAACACGCAAAGGCAAAAGACGTGGCGCCAGGGTAGCGCAGTGGTTGTTTCACACTTAATCTGTTAATTCAAACTTCATGAGGATCTGTTGGCCAGAATGTTGTGGTCCAAATCGGTTGAACAAATATTCGGGAGCTATATCTATGAAAGTCTCCGTTAACCCTCTCAAGAGTGATAAGAGTGGTGCCAAACTTCATTTAAATACATTGACAAATTATCACATACGGCTAATTTTAGTCCAAATCGGACGAACATAGTATATATGGAGGCTATATGCAAATCTTAATCGATTTTTTTTTTGTCTCTAGGAAAAATAGGGTGCCTCTGCTATACTTGATGATGATCGGATGAAAATTGGTCCTTTCTTCCTTTTGATGTTGGGAAAAAAATTCAATAAGTTATAATACCCTATACTACAGTAGTCGTGTAGTGCACAATTAAATGGATGGTGCTGGTAATACTCCCAAAATCCGAAATAAATATGTATCTTCAATATAAGGAATAAAATTTGCCTTTGTATATTTATAGTCTATTAACCCCTCAAACAAATAATTCGTTTCCCATAAATGAAATTTCCATTGTGAAAAATGTTGAGACTTTATTTACGATCTGACATCGAAACACTTTCGCCGTTAAAGAATTTTTGGATTTTACAATTAAAGAAATATTCCTTAACAGTAGGCTAAGTTGCGAAAGGGTTTACAATAAACAAAGTTACTTACGCTAATCAATTCTTAATTTATAACAAACGTTTGATATGTTTGAGCAAAACGTTCCAAGTTACAATCAACCTAAAACTTGTGGTGTTTGTCATAAATACATCCCAAACGTTTTCCTTATTTGCGTGTGCAAATGCAAATTTGCCCATGAACTTTCCACTAAGGAGCATGGGCAAATTTTTTACATAGCAATGAGTGCTGTTCGATTCAAGTTTAATGAGAAGGGCCTCCTTTTTATAGCCGAGTCCCAACGGCGTGCCGCAGTGCGATTCCTCTTTGTGAAAAAGTTTTACCTTGTTAAAAAAACACCTTTGATTTGAGACCCCTTGGCCAAGATTAGTGTGTTTACCTATTTGCGATTTGGGTGTTTCGGTGGACAGATTTGGGTGTTTCGGGGGTGGGGTCAACCCCAAAAACTTGGTCCAGAAAGCGGGTATCAATTTCGTTATCTTCTTTCGTCTGCCCTTCATTTATATATCATAATGCCATAGTCTGTAAATATGTCCACTTTGAGAGTATTTTGGCGGTGGAGCGACTTCCAAATATAAATATGAAATTTGTCCATATTGTCGTGATTGGTCTACATACTCATATGCCTGGTATAATCGTAGGATGTGCGCATCCCACGCCAAATTTGGATACCAAATTTTTATTTTTAGGTAACCATAAGAAAAATAAAATTTCGCTTGAATTGCACAAACCATATTTGAGTTTTGGCTTTTTCAAAACTAGGGCAAGGGACCCTCTCCTCTTCAGATATCTAAAAATTAAGTACCCTACTTTCACCACCTGACCATTTTGCACCATCATACGGAACTCATTAACAAACAAGTAACAATCAAATTCATTTTTATTCCCTCCACCATAGGATGGGGGTAACTAACTTTTTCATTCCGTTTGTAGCTCATCGAAATATTGATCTAAGACTCATAAAGTCTACACATTCTTGACCACTATGACATTTTAAGTTGATCTAGCCATGTGCGTCCGTCTGTTTATCGTAAGCACGCCTTCGAATGAGTAAAACCAGATGCTTGAACTATTGCTCAAATGCTTCTTATAAGTACAAGTTTGGGATTGTAAATGGTCCAAATTGATCTATCTTTTGTTACAGTTGTCATTTAAACTGATCTCTCAACTTGACTTCTTGAGTCACTAGAGGGTTCAATTGCTATCTGATGGCAATGATGATATGGCGAAATTCTTCAAGCCAAGTATGGGAATCGGTCCATAACCTGATAAAGCTGACATATTATGAGATACCAGACAAAGGACTTAACCAATAGGATCCATGGCGGAGGGTCTAGAAGATTCGACCCGGCCGAACTTAGCACGGTTTTACATGTTATATATAAGAAGATATCGACATTTCACGCTTCTTAGGCCTTACCAACAATTATCGAGCGACCATTTGCCACGGATTGATTTTGAACCTAATCTGTAAATCGCGGTCCCTATTGTCGGGGAACGCATTTTGCAACAACACATTTTGCCCAACTTTTTGGAACGGCTTATCTATTACCCTATTTCACTTAAAATAAAGAAAAATCATTGATTTAAGTTGGACAATATCCAACAAAACATCTGTAGATATTTCTTTAGAAATAATACATTCAAAATAAATAAAATGCAATAAGACATTCAGAATGAATAAAACGGATATTGAACTTAACTCTAACAAATTAAATGAAACACACTGACTTGCCAAGTCCTGGTAGAATTATTCAATACTAACAATCTAATAACAATATTGGTATCACCGCTACCTATGTTAATAGGATTAGAGAGGATGTTTTAGATGTGACAATTTGTTCGGAAAATCTAATCGTTGAGGTTCAGGATTGGAGGGTCTCCATGGAGCACTTCTTCTCTAACCATCGCTACATAAGGTTAAGAATAGCACGACCAGCGCAGAATCCGATAAGCTTCCGTAATAAGTTTAAAGCCAACTGGACAAAATTCGGAAAACTACTTAGAAGAAGACAGGGGCAAGATAACTTAGATTGTCCGAGGATAGAACGACGACGAGGATTACGACTGCTCGAGAAAGGAAACCAGCATAACAAAAACCCTGGATGATCGGGGAGATGCTCAACGTTGTGAAAGAGATCCGCAGATTTTATAACAGAGCATAGCCAATCCAAATTTGCCAACGAATATTCCATTAAGGAACAGAGGCAAACTTATCACACATCAATGAGTGCTGCCCGATTCAAGTTTTTAGCTCAATGATAAGCGGCCTCCTTTTTATAGCAGAGTCCGGACGGTGTGCCGTAATACGACATCTCGGTTTGGAAGACGTTTTTACGTGGCATAGTACCTCACTAACGTTGCCAGCATAAGGAGGGGAAGGTTATCCCCTCCTAACGCTGAAAATTTGTTCTAGTGTTCTCGCCATCATTCGAACCTTGGCGTTCAGCTTCATAGGCGGACATACCAACCTTTATAACAGAGCACTTCGTAAAAGGCGGAAGTGTATTGGGATGTGTATTACACACTGCTAAAGGAATACAATAAGACTACCAAAAGCGGCAAAACGTGCCTCCTGGAAGCTTTTGTGCGAACAGGTTGATAGCGTTAATGACGCCTCCAACGTTAGTAGACGACGTGGGAGTGAAGGCAGAGGCAACGACGGACATGTTAAGGCTTTTGATGGAACGCATTTTCCACAGGATATGGCGGGACTCACGATCGAAAAATTATCATTGCGGAATTGATGGTAAAGGAACTCTTTCAAACTATTTAGTTTACGGTAAAGAAGCCTTTAGGAACTTCCCAACATTTAAGTCAACCGGACCTGAGGGAATATTTTCGGCGTTACCACAGAAGGCGCCCCATCTGGCTACTATTTTTACAGCGTGCATAGGACTTGCATATACTCCGAAAGCCTGGCTGGAGGCAAGGGTGGTTTTTATTCCCAAGCCCGGCAAGCCAAATGCCTACAGACCTATAAACCTTTCGTCCTTTCTACTCAAACCATTTAATGTATTGTGGATTCCATGAATCAAAGTAGGACATCCAGCGTACTACTCAAACACAAATAGCATGCATATGCCATCGAGAGAGCTTTCAACAATGTGCGGACCGACACACTGATCCAATTCTTAAACCAGTACCGGGTGGACCGGGTCCTTTGAGACTGGATATACCATATACTAAGGAATAACTAGACATATTGTGGATCCCATGACTCAAATATAAGGGAGAAAGTGGCACAGTTCACGCCACAAGGGAGTATTTCATCGCCATTCCTATGAGTAACTACCATTCATAACCTATTACGGATGCTGACTGAGGAGGGATTTGTTATAATAATGTTATAATACTTCTAAGGGGTAAGAATCCGAACCAGCTATGCAGAAGGGCCGTAAGGGTCTTGCAGATGGCATACAGCCCAGAGAAGACTGAACTCTGCCTGTTCACGAGAAAGGCAAAGGTGGGTCAATTTGACGCAACACGTTTCCTCAATAGAACGAATAAGACGAACTCGTTCAAGTGCATTCCAACTTAAGTGGATCGGGAGGGAAAAAAGATTTCAAAAACGTTCCGTTTGCAACACATCGACATATCCATTTCCGACCCTATAAAGTATATATATTCTTGATCAGCGTAAAAATCTAAGACGATCTAGACATGTCCGTCTGTCTGTTGAAATCACGCTGCAGCCTTCAAAAAATGAGGTATTGAGCTGAAACTTTGCACAGATTCTTTTTTTGTCTATGAGCAGATGGGCCAAATCGGACTATATCTAGATATAGCCCCCATATAGACCCATCCTCCGATTTAGGGTTTTAGAACCATAAAAGCCACATTTATTATACGATTTTGCTGAAATTTGGAACAGTGAGTTGTCTTAGCCCCTTCGACATCCTTCGTCAATTTGGCCTAGATCGGTTCAGATTTGGATATAGCTGCCATATAGACCGATCCTCCGATTTAGGGTCTTAGGCCCATAAAAGCAACATTTATTATCCGATTTTGCTGAAATTTGGGACAGTGAGTCATCTTAGGTCCTTCGACATCCTTTGTCAATTTGGCTCAAATCAGTCCAGATTTGGATATAGCTGCCATATCGACCGATCTCTCGATTTGAGGTTTTGAGCCCTTAAAAAGCGCATTTACTGTCCGATGTCGCCGAAATTTGGGACAGTGAGTTGTGATAAAACTTTCGATATTATTTTTCAATTTGGCTCAGATAGGTCCAGATTTGGATATAGCTGCAATATAGACCAATCTCTTGATTTAAGGTTTTGGGGCCATAAAAGGCGCATTTATTGCCCGATTTCGCGGAAATTTGAGACAGTGAGTTGTGTTAAGCTCTTCGACATTTATCTGCAACTTTGTCGAAATCGGTCCAGATTTGGATATAGCTGCCATATAGACCTATATCTTGATAAAAAGCCTTGGCCCAAAAAAAGGCGCATTTATAAACCGATTTCACTGAAATTTAACACAAAGACGTATGTTAGGCTTTTCGACATCTGTGTCGTTTATGGTTCAGAGCGGTTTATTTTTAGATATAGCTACTAAAAAGAGCAAAATTTTTGTTTTATACAGTTGAACAATGACTTTTACTTATTAGTATTTGGTCCAAATCGGAACATATTTCGATATAGCTGCTATGGGTCATAAGGTATGCATTTTTCCCCGGATTTGACGAAAGGTGGTTTACATATATACCCGAGGTGATGGGTATCCAAAGTTCGGCCCAGTCGAACTTAACGCCTTTTTTTAATAGTTTGCTATTAAATCTGTAAAATTAAGAGCTGTATTTGTTTGCCTTAACAAGCGATTTTAATCATTTAAACCCACCACCAATGGATGGGATACATAACTTCCATATGAGGTGATACCTCGATTTGGCTAGGAGCCACTAGGAGCCTCATTTAGCAGAAATTTTGCACAGAGTGTTTTTTTTTTATTTCCAACAACCATTCCCAATACGGTCTAAATCCGTCCATAATCTGATGTAGCTCCCATCTATACCTTTCTCCCGATTTGATATCTGGAGCCCCTGGAAGCCGCAATTGTTATTTGATTTTGATGCAATTTTACACGGTGTATGTGGTTATGACTTTCAACAACCGTGCTAGGTACGGTCAAAGTCTAGACCGATTTGACATCTTGAGTCCCTGGACAGTAAACTGATCATCATGGCAACAATAATCAGAACGGTCAGGTCACGAACAGTTTAAGAGGAAAGAAGGAGATTAACGCCTTCTCTAAGAATGGCACGATCCGCATCGTTTTTCAATCTAATCTAACATGGTTGTTGTTGGAAAAAATTTTTAAATCTAATAAATATTTTACAGTAAGGATAGCTAGAATTGAGAAATTGAGCTCCAATTTTGTCAATTCGTATTTTCTTACAATAAGAGTGTGTATAAGCTAAGGGGAGTTAGAAATCGTGAGCACACAGTCATGATTAATTTCCGAGTTAAGTTTCCTCTTCATTTGTTTGTGGAATCACATCATTTCTTACATGAAGTTTATGTTACAACTTTCAAAAATTATCTCATATTTGGCTTATATAGCCCCAATGTTTGTGATAGCACCTTTATTTATAGTGTAATCAATAATTTGTCAAAAGTTATTTCTATTGTAAAACGCAATGACCCGTTTCGTTAAAAACAAAAATTAAAAGTTCAACAAGCTTTGTATGTAGTGATATAGCGTGCTCGCTTTCCTACAAAAGTTTTAATATTTCCCACATTTAATATAGTACAGCGTGAGCCGGAGATATGTACTTTAAAAAAAATCCGAGCTGTAAATTTGACAGTTAGGTGGTAGAGAGCGGGCGCATCTGGAGGGGAAAGTCCCTAAGATTGTTTCTCTCTCAAGTCAGTTGCCATCATGCGCTGTTCTATGTAGCGGTGGGCCTTCGCCCTTTTAAGCTTCCTTTCTAACGGTTGCTCACTTGTTGCTACGCAACTTGCCATCCGCGCCCGTTTTGAAATTCCTCCTCATAGGCTAGTTCGTGGTCGTAATTCGATTCTGTCATGGGTAAACAAATTTCGGGAGTGTAGAATTGTCGCTGAACCAAGAAATAGGTATTGGGAATAATTGGTCCAGTTACCGTGAGTGTTTTTGTTTATATGTTCAACGCCAAGTACAACAAGATTGTATCTCATATTTTACAGTGCTAGTTCGTATTAGTGTATATCATACAGTTTTTTGAAATATCTCATGGCAACTCGTTACAGGAATCGAGGAGTTTTTTCATCCAAGCTTCGAAGAAATAACGTTAGAGACGAGTGGTTTCAGGTACCAGGTCCCATACAGCACGAAACTTAGTGACTTTGTGGCGACAACATTTCCCCGACCGTCTCATCTCTCTGAGGTTCTCTCCGGATTTGAATCAGTACGATTTCTTTTTATAGGATTATTTGCAATCACTGGATATGTCGATCGACCACAAAGCACCGCACGCTTCAAGAATAATATTCTCGCCTTCATAGCCAATGTACCGATTAACATGTTTCAAAAAGTGGATTAATCAGCGTATGCGCGCTTGGGGACGCCATATACCTCTTTGTCATTTTCAAGACTATTTTTATTGCATTTTAAGTAAGTAGGTTTCTCTGGGAAACCTTGTACAAATTTAAGTTATTAAAATTTCAGATATAAATGTTTTATTTATAAATATGAAGCAGGTAATAATGCGTTAATGGTCGCAGCTAACTATGAGCAGTAAACAATTTGTCAACTACTATATAGTCTTCAAGATCCTAATGGGTTATTTGGCAAAAGTTGAAACGAAACCCTTAAAAGTACTCTTAAGAGTACTACATAACTCACTTTCTTTCCCTGCTTTCAAGACATCCGCGTTAACATTTCCTATTTTCAACTGTGAAAAACAGAAAGTTTAAAAAATGAGGGACAAAAAATATGATGTCTTAGCCTCTTGGCTACAACAGGATGTTTATGTTCCCGCGAATATGTTGGCTTTGTGGTACAGTGTGAACTAATGTTGGTTTCTCAGCTCGTTCCCAAATGGCATTTCTTTTCTTGGTAATATTTTTTTAAAATTTCTCATGCCCTGGCATTTGTTCCTTCTGCTCTATCGCTTCTATTCTCTTTTCATCAGCTATGTTTCTGTGTGTTCGTATATCTCCTATCTCAAGCATAAAATAGCGGAAACGGAAATTTGATGTAGCAGCTAGAAGAAGGTTGAAAAGTGGATGGCAAAAAAGATTCACCCTTATACAAATTCATTCGCATTACTTTCTAGATCGCCAAATAAGGGAAGTGTTAGAAAAGCAAGCGTTATAAAAACCTAGCAACGAACAAAAAAGTAAAAAGGAAGCAGACTGTCAAGTCCCACATTCGTAATGGCCTAGTGAAAGAAAGTGATGTTTGTAATGAATGAACGAGTGAATGAATGTTAAATTTTGTTAATATATAAATGCAAGTGCTTCGTCGAGAGCCATAAGTTCCCATAGATCTGAGCCTATAGTGAATTCACGGAAGTAAAATTGACTTGCACACTGTGAGTTTTCCACGTGTGTTTGAAGTGTTTACCATTTAATGGGGAAATAATATGCTGTTTTCATATACAAACTAATGCAGAATATTTGATAAATTTTCCTCAACATTTTTTGAGGATTTAAATTTTGTTATTCCATATTGAATTTAACATGATATATTCCTTTACTTTCATCTATTTTAAACTATTATCATAGACGAGGTCTGCATTGAGGTTAAGTGCGTTTGATAGCCATTTTTGTTGTTGGTACACTTGTCTCGAACATAGCACCCCCTTTCGGCCAATGTGCCATATGTCAAAATTAAAATTTTACAGTAGAATTGGAATTTTGAATACACCATAACTTATGATTACAATGTGCACTACTTCGGCTGATACCCATTATAATACAAACATTTTAAGCATTTAAAATAACATAATGCTTTTAAGTGACTTCCTTTTTATGAAATTTAGAGTTAAATAAAACAGGTAAGGACTAGCCAAAGTCAGGTAAACCCGCCTTTTGGCTAAGGCGTCGAAATTAAAATGTATCCAAATTTTAAATGAACAATTTCGACCAAAACCCGTACATGTTGTAGAAGCCATAGAGAAAATCGCTGTTAAAATTTTTGGAAAAGTTTTGTGATAAATGCGCTTGCTTTCTTTCTTTAATGTCATAGCGTATAAACGCCTCGATCATCTGCGCTCATTCTAAAATCTCTGACACCAAGTTTCGAGGTCTTTCCGGTTTGTGAGTAAGACTTATTTGCTGGAGCTTCTTCATCCATTCTGACAACATGACCTAGCCAACGCAGCCGTTGTATTTTGATGCGTGTAACTATGCTATCGTCGTCATACAGCTCATACAGCTCGTGGTTCATACGTCGCCTATATTCTCCATTATCGCAAACTGGTCCATATATTTTACGGAGAATCCTTCTCTGAAATGCTCCAAGCACTGCCTCATCTGCTTTCATAAGTACCCATGCTTCAGAACCGTATAAATACACGGGTATACAAATTAACATACATTAATGTTATTTTCTTTGTATACAAATTAACATACACGAGTAGTATTCATCTGTCGAGAGATGGCCTTGTTTCTAATCTGCCTACTTAGTCCAAAGTAGCATCTGTTTGCCAGTATAATTCTTCGCTTAATCTCAAAACTGGTGTCATTCGTTTCGGTTGGTTCCCAACTTTCTCCATTTTCTTTATCTGCTCGGTTGTACAAGGTGTTTTGGGAGTTGAAACCATCCATTTCGTCTTATCTCCATTTACTGCCAGACCCATTTTCACTGACTCTCTTTCGATTCGTTCAAAGGCTGTAATTACTTCTTCCGTTGACCGACCTATAATGTCGTTGTCTTTGCTACTTATTGTAGGGTTACTCTATATGCCGCATTCTTGGCTTCAGTAGCATCGCAACAGTCTTGATTGTACCATGAGTTTCTTGAAGGAGGCTTCCGGTACCCAAGTACGGATTTCGCGGCATTTTCCATTGAGTGAGCAATAGTTCGCCACTGCGCCATTATATCATCGGAACAAGGAGTGCTTTCATCAAGCAGTTGGGTCAGTCGAGTGGAGTATACCGCTGCCATCTTTTGTGTTTGCAGCTTTTCAATGTTCAGCTGTCCAGCTTCCGTGCAGTGTCAGATCGCCATGTTCAAACGTGCGAACATTTGCTTCAACTTGGTAATGATCCGAATCTATATTCGCTCCACGGATCAATTGTACATATAACGCGATGGATGAATGCCTTCCATCTATCAAACCCTGATCAATTTGGTTGCACGTGTTTTGATCGGGTGACAGCCATGTGGCTTTGTGAATATTTTTGTGTTGAAATCTGGTGCTACTATATTACCATGTTTATTGCCGCGGCGAAATCTATCAGATTCAACCTATGACTGGACGTTATCTCGTGGAGACTAAACGTTCCGACTGTTGGACCAAAAATGTCTTCCTTCCCTATCTTCGTATTAAAATCTCCCAGAACGATTTTAATATCATGGGCGGGACAGCGGTCATATTCTCTCTCTAGGCGCTCGTAGAAAATATCCTTGGTCTGCTCGTCTTTGTCTTCCGTCGGGGCATGGGCACAAATAGGGCTGATGTTGAAGAATTTGGCTTTTATGCGGATTGTGGCTAGCCTCTCATCCACCGGAGTAAAGCTGGATACAAGGTGTTTCAGACTCCGACTAACCACAAATCCACAGCCAAATTCATGTCTCGTGTTATGGCAGCATATGGCATAGTTCGTCACCGTTTGGTGTTGTAGTGACGCCATTCCCAGTCCATCGCACTTCCTGTAAGGCGGTGTTATGTGTATTGTACTTCTCTAATACATCCGCCAGCGCGTATGCTGCACTTTCTCTATAGAGAGTGCGGACATTCCAGGTGCAGATCCGCAAATCATGGTCCTTTTTTCGTTTGCGTGGGTCGTGAACGTTGTGCGGGTCCGTATTTACTATTCCTTTGTTTCTCATGGTAGTTCTCATAGTTTTCGGGGCGGGTTATTGGCCCAGCGCCCCAACCGCATGTGTTTTGAGGGATTGCACATGTATCCTTCGTTTTGGCAAGCCGCTTGCTTCAAGATCCGACGCTCGCCTCCAGCCGCCCCTAACCTGGGAACAGACGCTGATGTTGGTCACTAGTTATTTAATAACTCGCCTTGTCATATCGAGTATCATTGGCACTCGGTATTTAATTAAGAGCCAGTGCCACCTGACTCCTCACTGAGACTTTCCTCTTTCCTTTCTACGAAATTCGCCAATATTTTCGAGACTCATTTAAGGATCTTTGGTGAATGTAGGTAAACAAATGACCACATTATTGCATGTTTAGTCCCAATCGAACCAACATATGTAAATGGAAGCAATATCCAAGTCTGAACCGATTTCCTGCAATTTCAATATGTCTTGTCTCTAGGCCAAAAAATTGCAATACTAAAGTTGAAGACGATCGGATGAAAATTGCTTTCTGCACTTTGCATCAGAGATCCGCAACGGGTACCATTTTTCCGCTCTTGCTCCGACAAAGTCTTTTTCGTTCCGCTTCGCGAATTTTTTGTTCGCTCCGCTCCTTTACAATTGAATTGACTTTTTTATTCCAAATTTCGTCTTATACACAGCGTTATAGAACAAATGCTATATTATTTTTTTTTATAGCGTTTGGAACATTTAGCATTTTATGTTTAAATTTTATATATTCTTCATTGCCTTCTATATCGGACAATAACTTTATAAAGTTCCTATATATATACCGATCTCCCGATTTACCGCCCCAAGCTCATAAAAGGTGCCTTTTTATTATACCCTCCAACATAAGATGGGGGGTATACTAATTTCGTCATTCTGTTTGTAACTACTCGAAATATTCGTCTGAGACCCCATAAAGTATATATATTCTTGATCGTCGCGACATTTTATATCGATCTAGCCATGTCCGTCCGTCTGTCCGTCCGTCCGTCCGTCTGTCTGTCGAAAGCACGCTAACTTCCAAAGGAGTAAAGCTAGCCGCTTGAAATTTTGCACAAATACTTTTTATTAGTGTAGGTCGGTTGGTATTGTAAATGGGCCATATCGGTCCATGTTTTGATATAGCTGCCATATAAACCGATCTTGGGTCTTGACTTCTTGAGCCTTTAGAGTGCGCAATTCTTATCCGATTGGAATGAAATTTTGCACGACGTGTTTTGCTATGATATCAAACAAATGTGCCAAGTATGGTTCAAATCGGTCCATAACCTGATATAGCTGCCATATAAACCGATCTTGGGTCTTGACTTCTTGAGCCTCTAGATTGCGCAATTCTTATCCGATTTGAATGAATTTTGGCACGACGTGTTTTGTTATGATATCCAACAACTGTGCCAAATGGGGTTCAAATCGGTTCATAACCTGATATAGGTGTCATATAAACCGATCTGGGATCTTGACTTCTTGAGCCTCTATAGGTCGCAATTATTATCCGATTTGCCTGAAATTTTGTACGACGTATTCTCTCATGACCATCAACATACGCGTTTATTATGGTCTGAATCGGTCTATAGCCCGATGCAGCTCCCATATAAATCGATCTCTCTATTTTACTTCTTGAGCCCCCAAAGGGCGCAATTCTTATTCAAATTGGCTGACATTTTACACAGGTCTCCAACGTATAATTTAATTGTGGTCCAAACCGGACCATATCTTGATATCGTTCTAATAGCAGAGCAAATCTTTTCTTGTATCCTTTTTTGCCTAAGAAGAGATGCCGGGAAAAGAACTCGAAAAATGCGATCCATGGTGGAGGGTATATAAGATTCGGCCCGGCCGAACTTAGCACGCTTTTACTTGTTATAATATAATATAGTCATCTTAAACGTCATTCCGTTTGTAACACCTCGAAATAGAGATCAGATATAGGTCGTTAGTTATGAAAATGGGCCATATTGGTTCAGATGTAGATATAGACTACATATAAACTTTATTTGTAAATTTTTTTTATTTTATATAAATTTTTTTTGGAAAGATTAAATTTTCAATTTTTAGCACATCTTAGGCATTTATTTTCGCTCGCATGCTTTGAATGACTTGTTTTTGTGGTAAACGGATCGTTTTGCCCTTATAAATTGTAAGGGAAAAACGTGTCGTATTCAGAGCATTTTAAAGGGAAAACGAGTAGTTTGCTCAAAACAGCTTTGGTCTGAACTTGGTATAAAAATCTTAATTTTGGTCGGAGCGGAGCGGAGTTTTTGAGGATGGAAAATGCTCCGTTCCACTCCGCTCCGAATCCCTGCTTTGTATACAAATTTACGTGGACAGACAGACATTTAAGTTTTTTTTATCAACTTATCTATCTTTCTTCTTTTTCACTAAATAATAATGCCCAATAGTGGTGTAGGGTGTTATTTCAAGCATTATTTGGAAATTTATTATTTTATATTTACAAGAATTTTTTGCCGATATGTGCAAAAATTGGAAATTTGTCAAGTAAAGTGCATTTGATCTATAATATCCAGATTAAATACGGCACCGATAGGTCTATAAATAGATATAGCCTCTATATAAACCGATGGTTCGATTTGGCTAATTGAGCCCAAAAAGCTCAATACTTGCCCGATTTAGTTCAAAATTTGATATGAAAAGTACTTTTGTTCCCTCTAACAATCATACCAAGTCTCTCTTAGTTTACCTGATTTAGTTGAAAGTCGGTATGTAGCGAAAAGTTATGACCTCCTGCTCTAACGCTAAATACGATTTGAATACGATCCTTGATTATATATAAAATATAACAAATCCATTCTCGCACTTAATTATACAAGCCCGACCAACGACAGCGCATAGTTACTTATATATTCGTAAGCATTGTTATGCCCTACACCACTATTGTGGTCTGTCTGTCCATGTAAATTTGTGTACAAAGTAAAGGGACGAAGCCTATTGAAATCGGAAAAATTGATTTAGATTTGGATATGGCTCCCATATACAGGGTGGAAAAAATAATGGGGACAACAGTTACTAAGAATGATATTGAACAAAAAAAGTGAGAAAAGGCTGAACCGGATTATTCATAGGCCTATTAAATTGTGAAAGGCAAACTCCAATCTGATATTAAATCTCATTTAATTTACGAATGCTCATTATTAAAATTTTTTCGGTGAATTCACTTAAAAAAAAGAAATAGGAACACTTCTGAAAATGTTGTAAATAAAGGGTGATCTTTTAGCTATTATCTTTTCGATTTTGGAGTGAAGATCAGCCAGAACGATTGCAAGAGCTGCCAATGCGTCCAGAAAGAGTCACAGTTTGGTGCAGTTTATGGGCTGGTGGCATCATTGAACCGTACTTCTCCAAGGATAATGCGAATCGTAACGTAACTGTGAATGGTGAGCGTTACCGTGAGATGGTATCAAAGCTTCATCATCAGTCCGGTATGCCCCATAAAGATTACATGCTTCCACCTACTCACTAATTATTGAGTGGTAAAAGCATGCCTATTTGAGACGAACATTGGATAGGGTACCTTTCTTTGAGCGCAGTAAGAAAATATACGACCAACCGTTAATATCTCTACTCAAAAAGAACACCCATTATTAGCAACACATACAATAGCCAAAAACCTGTTACCCAGCAATCTTTGACTGCCATAGACCAACCTTTCAACGTATGCGTATTGCAGCATACACATTTATCGACGTGCCGTCCGTTCATTCATCTGTTTTTGCGGTACTTTTTATTTTGGTTATTTCATTTTATTGTTGGATTTCTTTGTCCAACTGAAACCGATAGGCTTTGATTTTGCACCTATTTAGAAGAGAAGAGAGCAAAATGTAAACCTTTTTAAAAAGTTAAGTCATATTTATGTGGTGGGCTATAAATGCATTAGGCAGACTACGAAGATCGCGATTTCGAAGCTGACCCAACATTCAACATCAGTCCGCTAAGCCCCAAAAAGAATTTAAGGGCAATAGAAGCAAAACAAAGCCAATTGGTTTCAGCTGGACTAAAAAACCCAATAATAAAAGATTTGGACCATTCTTACCAAGGATGTTAATTTTTTTAACAAAAATTTGTATGCTAAATTTCTGCAAAATCGAACAAAACATTGAGGCTTCTAAAAATCGAATCGAAAGATCACTGTAAATCGTAAATGTAAATAAAGCTATATCCAAATTTGATCCGAAATGCGCCATTTACAATCCCCAACGACATACTTATTTAATAAAAAGAAGTATCTGTGTAAAATTGCAAGAGGATATCCTTCTTCCGCTATCGCGATTTCAACACAAGGATGGACGCACGGAAGGATATAGAATGTCAGATCAACTTATAATGTCAAGATGATCAAGAATATTTATTTTTTATGGGAAGGACTGCGGTATGGTTGATTTTCAAAATTATTTTTATCTATATACCTTTTTCAAAGTAATTTGAATATTGTAAGGTCATTGTAAGATCATCGATTCTAAAGATTTAAGCTGATAGATTATAAAAAGACAAGATTTTATTATAGATTAAAGGACTGCAGAAAACTCTTCAAAAGAGCACCACACGATTGGGACATCTTTAAGGCTGAGCTAAGAAAATATAAGGGCGAGCTTAGAAAGACTCAGAACAAATCCTGGGTAGAATTCTACAGCTCTGTGGAGGATACATCTGTGTCCTCTAGGCTAAGGAAGATTTTGTCCTGGATACCTATTACGGTGGGCTATATTCAGAAGTCAGAGAATGTATATACAGTGTCTAGTGCGGAAACACTAGAACTACTCGTTGATACACATTTCCCGGGAAATTCTCCTACGGACAACGTGGCGCCAGAAGAGGTTGTCACTGATATGCATTCGTCGGAGACCATTAGGGAAATTGTGTCTAAGCCGAAAATCCTTTGGGCGATAAGAAGTTTCGACTCCTTTAAGTCGCCAGGCCCTGATGATTTATCACCGGTTGAATTACAAGCAGAGGTTATTTCCCTGGCCTGGGATCTGTGGATCTAAAAATATGGGTCAACAGAGGAACACCTCGATGAGGTGTACTGTCTCCTCTACTTTGGAATATAGCCATTAACAATATATTATTGTCTCTGGAAGAAAAAGGCGTAAAAGTGCTGATAACGTGGCAGTTGCGGTTAGGGGAAAGTTTCCTAGCACTCTAAGAGATATACTTCAGGAAGCTCTTCGTGCAACAGCAAAGTGGGCTACCAAAAGTGGTCTGGGTATAAATCCGTGCAAGACAGTTGCCTACAAAAAGCGCATAATACCCGGGTGTTTTGCTGGGCAGGTAATTAAACTTCAAATCCAACATTTTGGGTGGGGCAAGAAAGACCACTCTTGCCCTTTACACCTTCAAGAGAGCCATTGGCAAAACTTGGGGATTTAGACCGCGTGTCATGCATTGGGTTTATTATGCAGTTGTCAGACCAATTATGCTATATGGTGTTGTGGTCTGGTGGACGGCGCTTCAAAAAATCCACCTACTGCGGAATACTATACCGGATCCAAAAGATGGCTTGTTTGTACATCACAGCCGCACTGAGGACGACATCATCTGATGCACTGAATTTAATGCTACTTCTTATGCCCCCACTGCCGTGAGGTTAAGGGAGCTTTTTCATTGGTCATGTGGCGGCTACGGACACTGTGTTATCCTTGATACAATATCCGATTTTCCAGTCAGTGTGAATTACACCCTACCTGAGCCGCTTTTTGATAAAAATTACTGTACCACTATTCCTGATAGAACCTATTGGAACTACGATATCCCTGGTAACGGAAGTTAGATAGACTTCTATACGTATGGTTGTAAACTAAACGACCAGGTGGGCTTTGGGGTTTACTCGAAAGATATAGAACTGGTCATATCGAAGACGTTACCCGACCACTGCAGTGATCCTTGCAATTAAGGAACTGGTGGAATGACTAAGATATAATGTCATTATGACGATTGGCATAAATATCTTCTCAGACAGCCAGGCAGCCATTTAATCCCTGGAGAACGTATTTCTGATACAGATCTCTCAATGAGATGGCTGAACAGCTAAAAAATTATTTGTTCTGGGTGCTGGGCCACAGAGATATCCCAGGGAATTGGAAATCGGACGAACTTGCGAGACTAGGAACTACCTTACAGATTCCAGGGATACTGGAATATGTGGACATGCCTCTAGCGACATGTAAGCTAAGGACCAGGCCCGAAGTGCAACGAATAATAAATGGTCACAAAGAGGTGGCTGTGAGCATTCCAAAACTATTATCGGATGTGAACAATCGCAAGTTATTGGGCTTTTTAATGCGATCTGGATGGTTCAACGGTAGGAACTAGAAGGCATCTTCCTTCTTCTGATCCTGTGGTATCACAATGGACGAAAACGTCTATGTGAGTCTGATGGCAGACTGCCACTTAAACCTAACCTAACCATTACAGGTTGATAAACAACAGAACAGCAAAACAACACCTCTTGTAAAGAGGATTGTTATGGCTAAAACAAGCGCGAAGTTATCGCCAGTGGGGTGCCTGCTCATAGCGGAGCAAGGGGCAATGAAAGAGCAGTCTATTTAGCAGTGAAGGCCAGAGGACTGCCGTCAATAAACTTGGTTAACACGAAGCCTTTCGGTTCGACGCAGTCCGAGTTAAGGACGAGGTCGATGAACGCGGATGTAACACTGTGGATCAGCGAAACGGTCGCTAGGACGTCGAAAATCCCATGGGGAGATCCGGATCGTGAGAAGACGAGGCTATTACTGAAAGGAAGCAAGATGCAGGTCAATATAGCTTTTGGTATCATAACGGGGCACAAAGGACTACGTGCTCACCTATGTAAAGTCGGTGCGGCACGTGATATCATGTGTAGGGCATGTGGGGAAGATGATGAGACGTTGGAGCATATCCTATGTCATTGCCCAACTTTCGCGGCTAACAGACCTCGGTAGTCAGGTGGTGGTACAATACCAGCAATGAACGAACTTAGGGTCGTGGTATGGAGAACAATTAAGGATTAAGGATTTTGTAAGTAACTTAGATTTTTTCGGGGTTACGTTTTAATATTTAGAGAGCGCAACAAGCCGATTATGTGTATGTCCATAATGGCATGGGATGGATTAATAGCCGCACCCTCTTTTCAACCCAATGTAACCTATCGCCGGTGTTAGTAGAAATGCTATTGGGCGTTCTGGCGTTATGATCTGGAACGAGCCTCTCGTAAAGTTCTATTTGGATTTCATTAATTCCTTCATCTTAGCATAAATCTAAAGAATGATTTATTGCACATGCTACGTATTGTAAAACTAAATGAAATATATAATGGGCATTTAATCTTTACCATTAATAGTATAAACAAAATATGAAAATATTACTATACAGGGTCATTTTACATTCTCTTTTGCATGCTTTTGCCGCCACTTACGTAGGGAGTGAGGTTTTTGCTCTTTAATCATATAGCTTGAATGACCCTATTCCAGGCTCATAAATAAATGTTTTTTTGCTTAATGCCGTTTTCGCTATTTTAATTTTTTGCTCCTTTTTCATATTAGATTGCATTTTTCATAGCGTTTTCTTTATACATGGCTCTGGCACAACTCAATTGACATGTAGGTTTAAGGAGAGGGTCAGTACGAGAAAGTGGTATGAAAATGCAATCTATATTGTATGGCTTTCCTGCCGAAAAAACGGGAAAACATTTTTGCGACGAGTTTAATAAAGTGACTGGTTTCTAGGAACTTTTAACTGCATGAAACAGGGAATGTTTTATTCGAGTTTTAATTATATCCTTGCATATTTTAAACATAAATAGGTTGATATAAAATTGAGCACAGTCCATCTATTGTCAGGCGGTTGGTTAAGTTCTTTATTGGACCATGATCAGCTTATATTGGACAAACACAATTTGTAAGAAAGGAAAGTT
Source organism: Stomoxys calcitrans (assembly GCF_963082655.1). NCBI lineage: Eukaryota > Metazoa > Arthropoda > Insecta > Diptera > Muscidae > Stomoxys > Stomoxys calcitrans. The sequence continues at coordinate 55,501,706 of NC_081555.1, read as the reverse complement.
AAAAAATGTTATTACGCAATACCTCTGTGCTTTAGAACAAGCAGATCAGCGTAACAAATATACAACCAATAGAGATAAAAGCTAATAACAGCGAGACCCTATACGCTTCATGGATACTGAAATAATGGACATTTTGAAACTTCAACGATGACGCATTTAGCATAACATTCGATAGAAAAATTCTGCAAAGAGCGTCACCATCCGAATATTCAGTTAAAAAAATGTGTACAGTTTGAACTTCAAGAAATGCAAAAACAAGTAAAAGCGTGCTAAGTTCGGCCGGGCCGAATCTTATATACCCTCCACCATGGATCGCATTTGTCGAGTTCTTTTCCCGGCATCTCTTCTTAGGCAAAAAAAGGATATAAGAAAAGATTTGCTCTGCTATTAGGGCGATATCAAGATATGGTCCGGTTTGGACCACAATTAAATTATATGTTCGAGACCTGTGTAAAATGTCAGCCAATTCGAATACGAATTGCGCCCTTTGTGGGCTCAAGAAGTAAAATAGAGAGATCGATTTACATGGGAGCTGTATCGGGCTATATACCGATTCAGACCATAATAAACACGTAAGTTAATGGTCATGAGAGAATCCGTCGTACAAAATTTCAGGCTAATCGGATAATAATTGCGAACTCTAGCCTCTAGAGTTCAAGAAGTCAAGATCCCAGATCGGTTTATATGGCAGCTATATCAGGTTATGAACCGATTTGAACCATATTTAGCACAGTTGTTGGATATCATAGCAAAATATTACGTGCCAAAATTCATTCAAATTGGATAAGAATTGCGCCCTCTAGAGGCTCAAGAAGTCAAGACCCAAGAACGGTTTATATGACAGCTATATAAGGTTATGGACCGATTTGAACCATACTTGGCACAGTTGTTGGATATAGTAACAAAACACGTCATGCAAAATTTCATTCCAATCGGATAAGAATTGCGCACTCTAGAGGCTCAATAAGTCAAAACCCCAGATCGGTGTATATGGCAGCTATATCAGGTTATGAACCGATTTGAACCATACTTGGCACAGTTGTTAGATATAATAAAAAAACACGTCGTGCAAAATTTCATTCCAATCGGATAAGAATTGCGCACTCTAGAGGCTCAAGAAGTCAAGACCCAAGATCGGTTTATATGGCAGCTATATCAGGTTATGGACCGATTTGAACCATACTTGGCACAGTTGTTGGATATCATAACAAAACACGTCGTGCAAAATTTCATCCCAAGCGGATAAGAATTGCTCAAGATAGAGGCTCAAGAAGTCAAGACCCAAGATCGGTTTATATGGCAGCTATATCAAAACATGGACCGATATGGCCCATTTACAATACCAACCGACCTACACTAATAAGAAGTATTTGTGCAAAATTTCAAGCGGCTAGCTTTACTCCTTCGGAAGTTAGCGTGCTTTCGACAGACTGACGGACAGACGGACGGCCATGGCTAGATCGACATAAAATTTCACGACGATCAAGAATATATATACTTTATGGGGTCTCAGACGAATAGTTCGAGTAGTTACAATCAGAATGACGAAATTAGTATACCCCCCATCTTATGGTGGAGGGTATAAAAAAGGTAATTTTGGCGTTTGTTGGCCAAAAACGTATTCTCATTGACTACGCCCACAGACATTAGTTTGCTGATATCATCAAATACTGTCGGCTGATATTAAGAACAAATTTTTAACTTTTGTATGAATTCAGACAACATTTTTAAACTCCTAAACAAAAACTAAAGCATTCGCTATATATTAATAAAAAAGAGTTGCCACTTTTAGGCGTTAATTTTTTGTTTAAAAGCATAAATATAACAGTAGTACCTGTTTTGTCTGCCGCTGTTGAAAATCGTCAAAAAATTAGTAAAATTATTTTATTCATATCCAACAGTGAATAGTTATTTATTTCTCCCATCCTCACTAAACATTCTTGTCTTGCGGTTTCAAGCCGGATAAATGAACCCGGCCCGCTGCAACTTCTTTAACAGAACACAAAAAAAATTTTCTTTTCCACATTTGTAATTAGTTTCTCGAAAGCTTTAATTGACGAACTTATTGGCGCTACTAAGGAAATCTGTTACTGTTTTCTTATTAATTTGCAACATATTGCTACAAAGCGAGGAATTACTTTCTTTTTGCGGATTTAACGACCACGCTTTCTATTAATGAGTAATTACGCTTACTTATTAGGGGTAATGTCCAAAACCCCATATAGCCTCTATTTTATATATGTATATATACACTCAAAAATGTTTTCACAAACTCAAAGATAACGTCCTTAATTTTAGGATTTTGGTAACTATTTCAAACCAAAGATATGCAACTTATAAACAAAGATAGCGTCCTACTATAAAAGACGTAGTGTGAACATTAACCAAGTACACGGTGTTTTAAAATGAAAAATGCATGAATCCATAGCACAAGGAAATGCATACTAGCATCAAGTTTTTTTGCATTTCAAACTCAAGGATACGTAGACTTGAATTAATGGTATTAGAAATGGATTAAAGTTTGCCGCAACTTGTGTCTGTGTCAAATTTCAGTGAAATCGGATTATAAATGCGCTATTTATAGGCCCAAAACCTTAAATCGAGAGATCGGTCTATATGGCAGCTATATCCAAATCTGGACCGATTTGGGCCAAATTGAAGAAGGATGTCGAAGGGCCTGGCACAACTCACTGTCCCAAATTTCAGCAACTCACTGTCCCAAATTTCAGACAATAAATGCGCCTTTTATGGGTGCAAGACCTTAAATAGGGAGATCGGCAGCTATAACCAAATCTGGACCGATCTGGGCAAAATTGAAGGGTCTAATACAACTCACTCAGCAAAATTTTAGCAAAATCGGATAATAAAAGTGGCTTTTATTGGCCTAAGACCCTAAATCGGCTGATCGGTCTATATGGCAGCTATATCCAAATCTGCTTAACCTGCTTATGAAGAAAAAAAGAATCTGTGCAGAGTTTCAGCTCAATATCTGCATTTTTAATGACTGTAGTGTGATTTCAAGAGATCGTCTTAGATTTTTACGCTGATCAAGAATTTATATACTTCATAGGGTCGGAAATGGATATTTTGATGTGTTTCAAACGGAACGACAAAATGAATATACCCCATCCTTCGGTGGTGGGTATAAAAACAGCAATATTTTTTCTTTAGTCAAACAAACTAAGAGAATTATGTTACGCTTGCAATTCACTCTCCAATCATATTTATATAGTCATGTATTTATTTACATAAACATCTTGATATATATGCTAAGGATGAGTTAATATTTTAATTATCCCCATCAACTTTTAACTTTTTTATGATTTTAAAAATCCATCGTTATTTCCGAATTGAAATTTGTCACCTAGAATATCTAGAATAAAAACAAAAAAAAAAATTGTTGACATAACACTAGATAGTGTAATTTTTCACATATTTTGCCTAGTTGGTCGAATTGCCTAAATTGATGTGAAGGTGAAAACTTCTTAAATTTATTAATACCTACAAAATACAAAAAAAAAAAACAAATAATTAATGAAATAAAAAATATATAAAAAACTTACCAGCCATTTTGACTGATTTGGTTTTTACTGTAATAATTTACTGTAGTAATTCAACACAAAATTATTACAGTAAAGTAGAACTTTGCCAAATTCCACGTTACGGATATACACGTTTTAAGTAATAGAAATAACATCTGTTTACATTTAAATACAGTTTAGCAACGATAATCTTCATAATTTGGGGCTAACTGTGTTTTATAAGAATTTTTTTTTTGTTTAGGAATAAATAAAAAGAGCAAAATGTAATGTCTATAAATTTCTAATCATTACTTACGAAATTACTTAACACAATGTCATTTGTGTTTTTTCTTCACTAGCTGAAAAATATGTATTCTTCGTCAAAATAATGTTTTGCGATCTCATATAGTTGATGTAATCGCTGTCAATTAATGGAAATAAAAATGTTTTATTTTCGTTATTTATACCAGGCAAATGATTCACAGATAATCAATGCTAAACTGTAACTAAATTTCATTTGAGTTAACTTACTTCCTGGAAATCACAGTGGACTGTCAGAAAGAACTGTTGATTTATTCTGGCCCAAAAGAAAATTTGGCGAATTCAAAGGAAACATATAGTATATGTTACTGTTGAAAGTTTAATATTATTGCAAAAATAACGTTTTTTTTATTTATCACTTGTATATGCACTGGAGTGTTCTGCGTCCGTTCCCTTCCGCTGGCAAAAACGAAATAAAGTTTGTTTGGAGCTTCAGCATAATTTTTTCCCCGTAATAGGTAGTTCATCCATTCAATATGTTACTTTTGAGAATTATATTTCAGTATTGCAAAGAAGCATTCAGCAATTAAGTCTTAGTATATTATGAACGACAAATGTTTTAAATTATTTCATTAAATATTAGGTTAGGTTGAAAAGACGGTGCAGAAATTAATCTGCCCATGCCACTATTGACATACACCAGTAATCGGCTTGTTATGCGGTCTTAATACTAAAAAAGTAACCTTGAAAAAGAAAATCTAAGTTAGAAATTCCGTCCTACTTCCTAAATCCTTAATTGTTTTCCATACCACTCCCCTAGGTTGCTTCATGTCTGGCCGGGCTTCATGACGCGAAAGCCGGACAATGACAAAGGAAATGCTCCAACGTCTCATAATCTTCCCCACAAGTTTATCGACGGCAATTCTCTGGCCTTCACTGCCCAATCGTTTGCCCTTTTATTCCCTTTTACTCCGTTATGGCCCGGCACTCAAACGATGCGAAGGTACCATCCTCAGAGAAGGCGTCAATCTCTTTCTTTCAATGCAAGACTGTTCGTGGCCTTACCGTCCTGGTTTTTATTGCTCTTATCGCCATTTTACTGTCCGTAAAGATGTTTACACTCGACGTCCTCGCGTTAGCACCACACTTCACGCTTTCCGTGATCGCCTGGATCTCCCCCTGTAGGACCGTATTATGGTCAGGTAGTCTAAAACAGATCTCAATCCCTGGGTTCTCAGTGTAGACCCCCAGGCCTACTCTGTCCCCTAGCTTTGTTCCATCCGTGTAACATGATCTTCTAGGGTTCTGTCAATCCAAGACTGTGCCGATAGCAGCAGTGCCTCGCAATCGACTTCAAGGTTCATCTAAGGTATCCGATCGGAAACCACTTTCCTTTCTTCCAGGTTTCCTATCTTCGCCTCGATTATATCACGATGGTATAATCTCTGGATTAACAGTACTAGGGTTACGACGATTAAATATTTTTAGTGTGATTATGTTTATTTTTTATGTTATGTTATTTTTTATATTATTTTTAAATAATTTTTATATATGTTTAGTTATATTTTATTTATTTATTTATTTATTTATTAAACATTATTTTTTAAATATTGGAGCCACCGTAGCTCAGAGGTAAGCATGTCCGCCTTTAAAGTTGAAAGCCTGGGTTCAAATGCCGGCGAGAACAGAAATATAATTTTAGCGGTTGTTATCATCTCCTACTGCTGGCGACACTAGTAAGGTATGCACCTTATGAAAACAGCTGTGAAAAAATCTCTACTAGAGTGCTATCGTTTCGTTCGGAGTCGCCAATAAAAAGGAGATCCCTTATCATTAAGCTTAAACTTGTATCGGATAGAATTTATTGATATGAGAGAAATCTTCCCGCTGTTCCTTAATGCAATGTTTATGAACAACAACCGTAAAAGTTTCTGTCAATTGCAAATTTTCTTATAAACATCTCAATAGAGAGCGAGATTTTTCTCTTATTTCAATGAAAGCTGTCCACTTCCAGTTTTTAGGTCAATAATAAGCCACCTCGTTTGTGGCTGAAACAGAATAGTACGCCACTGTGCGAAACCAAAATATACAGAAGTATAACATGGCAGAACTCATAAATGCCGCTAGTATTAATGAGACATAACCACCGCCGTTAATTTTTCTCTGGTTGAAACCCATGCTTTCGGCGTCATACGCGGATATACTTACCTATTTGAAGCCTGCAAATATGAACTTTGTTTATTATGCAATCGGAGCCGTTTGAGAATTTTTTTAATGGCAAAGACAATTTAGTAAAAGATTAAAAAAATTTTTAATAATGCCAATGCTATTTTTCACTTTTAATCAAAGTCGTGTGGCCTACTTCAATTTATATTAAAAATGCAAATTTTGCCCATGAAAATTCCACTAAGGAACAGGGGCAAACTTCGCACATATCAATGAGTGCAGTCCGATTCGAGTTAAAGCTCAATGATAAGGGGCCTCCGAAGTTTTACATGGTATAGTACTTCACAAATGTTGCCTGCATTAGGAGGGGAAAACCACCGCTGAAATTTTTTTCTCATGGTCTCCCAGGATTCGAACCCGGGCGTTCAGCGCCAAGGGCGGACATGCTAACCTCTGCGCTACGGTGGCCTCGCATTTTATATGTAATTTATTTATCTTAAAGTTTATATACTGCAATATAATGCATCTCAAATTTGTCTTAAGGATATGCATCCTTATGTCAAGGACGGGATTTTAGAGATAAAGAATACTATTTTGAAGGTCAATAAGTTTTTGTGTTTAAGAAGTAATTTTTAAACCAAGTATGAAATCGTAAACATTAGGAGCATTTACTTCTCATTTAAAAACAAAACTTTTAAATTAGGATAATTTTTTATCAGTGTCTGTACCCGAAATCAGAACCGATTTTCCGATTTTTATCTCAACTAACCCATTACCTTAGAGGAATTGTTTATTGTCACACATTTTAGATTTATGAGACAAATTTTTCATTCAATTTAATTTCCATGGCAAATTTGTCGTACCATAGACCCCGTGCATCTACTTTCTATTCGTACACATATCCTATGTCTCTATATGCTTGCCCTCTTGTCCCTCCAGTAGTTTGGTTGAAATACTTTTATGGATTCATCTGGTATCTCTACTATCTAGGCCTTATCTCAGAAAATGTGTAGCATGGAAGAGTCATCATAGTAACTCTGTTTTAATGGATTGTTGAGGTACTGCGCTCCCCTCAACATTATAGCCCATAAAGTCTTATAAGTAAATGATTTATGATTGCCTTGTATTTAACACTACTCTTGAATTACTCCCCATGTACCTTGGTGTTCAATTACCTCAACAACCCCTCATGCCCTTATTGCTGGTATTCTAGCTTGCTCCATAATTTTACGACAAGGAACCCACCACATGAGCTGTTAGAGTTGTAGTATGGGACAGGAGAGGCGGAGAGGTGTTGATATGTCCTTAGTCCCTTCGCCATTAACATCACCATTATTACCTTTGGCATCGGCAGTCACGGCATTGCTAAGGAAGTTCTTCTCTCATCTCTTAGCAGACTAGTTCATTCTCCCTCAGTATCAGCGTTTATTTCTGGGCTTAATGATACATCACTAACCTGAATATGACATTCCACTCCAAGTACTATGCAAGGTGGTATGGTTGACAGAAGCGTAGTAGGAGAAGGGTGATAAAGGAGGTGTGGGTGAAAAAACTCCAAAACCAAGGAGGAGGACTATTATGAAACCGACCGACTACCACTAGTGTGTCATTTTCACCTTAATCATTAAGGGAGGGCACAACATCGGAGGACACAGAAGATGTTCATTATTTATAACATTTTTATGATTTTTTATTTTAATTTTCTTAAAAACTGCTTGTGTGAGTATGAGTACGGCTGTGTATGTGTATGCGAGCCAACAAGTGTCCTCAGGGATGCAAAATGTTCCAACGTTGTTGGTGGTAATACGCCAGTTGGTGTTGATGCCGTTGTAGCTAGATTTTTTTCCCATCAGCATTTTAATTAACGACATCCTCTTTCACACACAAATCCAAATGATCAATTTGAGTATATTTTTCTTAATGATTTTTTCATAACTTCGTTAATAATGAAGTGTGAAAATAATCAATTAAAAGACTTTCCAAATTTGTTCTGCAGCGCCCACCTCCCGTTTTGCCAACAAATTGGGAGATGGTGAAAAAGCTTTGCTCTAATACTCTGAATAAGCGTGGGAAAAATTAATTGCTTTGTGCTCGTCGCCTAAACTTTAGGCGAAAAACGGCAAATGAAATGTAAGGAAAACAAAAAGAAGGAAAAGTGTTTGTTTTTTAATGCAAGCACCACAACTTTTTTTCCGTTGTTTAAACTGATTTGCAAAGTCTTTTGAATCAGCAACTTTGTTATTTTATAAATTGAAGTTTGAAATTACAAAACAATTCAAGAAGACTAGTAATCTGATTATTTGGTAACGTGCTAACGGAGGCCACCGTAGCTTAGAGGTAAGCATGTCCGCCTATGGCGCTGAACGCCTGGGTTCGAATCCTGGCGAGACCATCAGAACAAATTTTCAGCGGTGGCTTTCCCCTCCTAATGCTGGCAACATTTGTGAGGTAATATGCCATGTAAAACTTCTCTCCAAAGAGGTGTCACACTGCGGCACGCCGTTCGGACTCGGCTATAAAAAGGAGGCCCCTTATCATTGAGCTTAAACTTGAATCGGACTGCACTCATTGATAGGTGAGAAGTTTGCCCCTGTTCCTTAATGGAATGTTCATGGGCAAAATTTGCATTTGCTAACGGTTTGTGGTGGTGCTAAAGAGCTGGAGTTGCGTAAAATTAAGGTCTACGGAATGGAACTCAAAGTATCAAGGACCGACATAGATCCAAAGCAAATGTTCCAAATATGAGTTATGAATCTGTTTACTACCATAAAGTGAAGGAAGACATCATTCGTGGAACATATATATGAGGAATTCTAAATACAAATGACTGATTGTGGATACACATTTCTCGGGAAATTCTCCAACAAACAATATGGCGTCGAATGCGGTTGTTACTGATTTGTAATGTTCGGGGATTGTTTGGGAGACTGTGTCTGAGAACTCTTTGGTCTATAAAAAGTTTTGATTGCTTTAAGTCGCCAGGACTGCGATGTATCCATGTCGAACTACAACTTACTTAGATTAGGTTAGGTTGAAAAGAGGGTTCAAATATTAATCCGCACCATGCCACTATGGGCATACACCTAAGCCAGTAATCGGGTTGTTGTGCGCTCTAAACACAAAAAAAAGTATCCTAAAAAAAAAAGAAAATCTAAGTTAGGAATTTCGGCTACTTACAATATCCTGTATTGTTTTCCATGTCACTCCCCTAAATTAGTTCATGTCTGGTATAGTGTACCTACCTAAGTGCCGGTATCTGTTAGACGCGAAAGCCGGCAATGACAAAGGAAATCCTCCAACGTCTCATCATCTTCCCCGCATGCCCAACACATGCTATCACTTGCCGCATCGATTTTACATAAGTGAACTCGTAGTCCTATGTGTCCCGTTATGATACCAATAGCAGTACTGACCTCCTTCTTACTTCGTTTCAGTAATAGCCTCGTCTTCTCACGATTTGGATCCCCCCCATTGGATTTTCGCCGACCTACCCACCGTTTCGCTGTTCTACAATATTGCATGCGCATTCATCGCCCACTCTCTTAACACGGACGGGCGTCGACCCGAAAGGCTTCAGGTTAACCAAGTTTATTGACGGCTGTCCTCTGGCCTTCACCGCCAAATCGCATGCCCTTTCATTTCCCCTTACTCCGTTATGGCCCGGCACCCAAACGATGTGGATTCTGACATCCTCAGAGAAGGCGTTAATCTCTTTCTTACACTGCAAGATTGTTCGTGGCCTTACCGTCCTGGTTATTATTGCCGTTACGCCAATTTTACTGTTGATAAATATGTTCACACTTGACGTCCTCGCGTTAGCACCACACCAGTTCTCGTAATCCGTGATTGCCTGGAATTCTCAATGGGGTTCTCAATGTAGACCCCCAGGCCCGCTCTGTCCTCTAGCTTTGATCCATCCGTGTAACATGATCTTCCAGACGGCAATACTAGTGTTCCGCCAATTCAAGGCTGCCTCGCACTCGACATCGAGGTTCATCTCAGGTATCCGATTGGAAACCTCTTCCATTCCTTGCAGGTTTCCGTTCGTCGCCTCGATTATACCGCGATGGTGTGAGCTTCTCCCAACCTCAATCCATTCTCCCATTGCCTTAAGCAGTGGCTGCCTCACACTTAATCTGTATGTCAATGGGTCGGAATAGTATCCAGTGCCCTAGTGCGCTTGGTCCTGATCGCTCTGCCTATGCCAAGACATCATGTTCTCTGAACCTGTTCTATGGTCCTGGTGTTACACTTTTTCTCCGTAGCAGTGCACCAAACTACTGAGGCGTAAGTAAGTATTGGTCTAATCAAGCTCCTGTAGAGCCAGTGGACTATCCTCGGATTCAGGCCCCATAGCGAACCTACCGCCCGTCTACATAGTGCGCAACATCTGTGAGTTTTCTCAGTACGCTCCTGAATGTGACACTTCCAATTCAGTTTCCACTCCAAGATCACACCTAAGTATTTATCCTTGTCATATATCGAAATCGTTTTATTGAGGAAACGTGGTGCGTTAAATTGGCCCACCTTCGTCTTACTTGTGACAGGCATATTTCAGTCTTCTCTCGGTTAACTGCAATATGTCTGTTATCAGATCCAGGCAGATAAACGGACAGACGGACATTGCTTAATCGTGTTAGAAAGTGATTCTGAGTCGATCGTTCTACTTATTAATGGATCAAGCTCACTTCCTTCTGGATGTTACACACAAATACACTAAGTTATAACACTGTTACACAGTAGCGGTGTAGAGTACATTTACCACCGTCAACTTTCTGAAAAAAGAATTATTGTATCCACCACCGAACAACGGGGATATATTCATTTTGTCATTTCGTTTGCAACATACAGGCATAAAATTCTAAGACGATCTAGCCATGTCCGTCTGTCTGTTGTAATCACGCAAAATTCGCAAATTTTGCCCATGTACATTCCTCTTAGTCCGATTGAAGTTTAAGCTTAATGATAAGAAGGCTCCTTTTTATAAACGAGTGCGAACGGCGTGCCGCAGTGCGACACCTCTTTCGGAGAAAAGTCTTTACATGGCATAGTACCTCATAAATGTTGCCAGCATTACGAGGGGTTAACTACGGCTGAAATGTTTTCTGATAGTCTTGCCAGATTCGAACCCAGGCGTTTGGCGTTATGGGCGGACATGCTAACCTCGGCGCTACGGTGGCCTGCGTTGTTATTGCGCTACAGTCTTTGAAAATAGAAATATCGAGCTGAATTTTTACACACACTCTCTTTTTGTCCATAGGCAGGATAAGTTCCAAGATATAGGAAAGTTATATCGAACTATTGTATATCTTGATATAGCCCCCATATGGAGCGATAAATAGTCTTATGCCTATAATAGCCGCCTGATTTTATTGAAACTTGACGCAAAGAGGTTCAATAGATCCCTCAACATTAATGGTTATGATCTGTCATTATTTTAAAATAGCTGCCATATACGTATGCCGATAACAAATATTGGTCAAGTTACTGTTACGAAACGCAACACTTGTCTAAAATAGGTTAAGAAGTTAAGAAGAAGCAAAAAAAGTTTGTTAACCAACAGTTCTTGTCTGCTACGTTAGCAAACAATTTATTCTGCTATTGTATGTTTAGCATTAAATCTTTTGAAGTCTTACATAAAAGAGTTTCACTCAAAATACATTTTCCGCATTGCGTAGCTTTTGGGGAAGAATTGAACACAAATTGCAATTAACATCATTATCTGATTTGGATGTTATTTTGCACATTGCATTTAAACATGCCTCCTAACAAAACCATCATAAGTGGAGCAGCAGGCATTTTCAACAAACAACAGATTTTTACCAGTGACCTGCTATTCTGAAATGGTAAAGATTTTGTTATAACAGCAGAACTATTACTGAGATAGTAGCAAAATATGCTACAAATACTCACACTGGTTCAATAGTAAAAATAATTCTTGGAAAATAAAATTTTAAACGAGATTATTTGCTAAACTAATGTTGTTCATACAATAAATGCTCGCTGTGACTTCGTCCATAAGCATACCTTCATACGTTAGGTTAGAGCGGCTTGTTTTGCGCTATAAATTCTAAAAAGTAACATAGAAAAGGAAAATGTAAGTCAGGAATTGCATCTTACTTACAAAATTGTTTTCCATACCAAGCCCCTAAGTCTGGTATTGTGTCCCCGCCTAAGTGCTGGAGTCTGTTGGCCGCCAAGGCCGGGCAATGACATAGAAAATGCTCAAACGTCTCGTCATCCTCCTCGCGTGCCTTACACATGCTATCACTTGCCACACCGATTTTGCATAAGTGAGCTCGTTGTCCTATGTGCCCCGTTATGATACCGAAAGCTATACTGACCTCCTGCTTGCTTCCTTTCAGCAATAGCCACGTCGTCTCACAATCTGGATATCCCCATAGGATTTTCGTCGTTCTACCGACCGCTGTTCCACAGTGTTACGTGAGCGTTTGTCGCCCACGACCTTAACTTGCACTGGGTCGCCCCAAAAGGCTTCTGGTTTATTGACGTCACTCCTCTGGCTGTCACTGCCAAATCATCTGCTCTTTCATTCTACCCTACTCCGCTATGGCCCATCCCAGCCACTCTCATTCTCAGGCATTATTCTCCTTCCTACACTGTACGTGATCTGACCGACTTGGTTGTTATTGCCCTGATGACCAGTTTGCTCTCCGTTAAAATGTTCGTCCTCGCGTTACCATCAAACCGCCTTACGCATTCCGTGATCGCCCGGATCGCCGCCTGGGTGACCGTATTATGGTCAAGCAGTCGAAGACAGATCTCAGTCATTGTCGACCTCCAGGCCCACTCTGTCCTCTAACTTTGATCCATCCGTGTAGCATGATCTCCCAGATGGCAATACCAGAGTTCTGTCAATCCAAGACTGTGCCTCTGGCAGCAGTGCAGCAGCATCCGATCGGAACCCTCTTCTATTCCACACAGGTTTTCTGTCGTCGCCTCGACTATACCGCAATGGTATGACCTCCTCCTATTCTCTATCCAATCTTCCATCGCCTTAAGTCTCCCTACATAAGATAGAGAGTAAATATGTGTACATTAAAATAAAGTAACTGTTTCATGTCCAATTATCTTGTTTAGCTTTTTTCATTCTCTTTGCTGTGATGTCTAATTTATCACCATTGTCTTATTTTATTATGCATTTATAAAGTGCTAAAGTTTTTAATTTACTTTCCTCGCATATAACTGTTGTTTTTGTTTAATCTTCATTGTCGTTTTATTCCATTGCTCTTTGTGTTCGTAGCTTTCTTTTTTGTTTACCATTTCCAAAGTACTCTCTTAGTCCTGCACCAGATACAGCTCAAGTACGAGTACGAGTACAAGGATGGATGTACGCAAATGCAAGTACCGCTTCTCTTTTAAAAAATTATTTCTTTCTCACATCTGGGTATTTAGAGGATGGATAAGAGCCATCTGTCGTTTGCTCATTCCTCCGTTATTGGCAAGAGCTTGCAAGCAAAAAGAAAATCGTCATTAATAATGGATGCAAAGTTTTTAGTAAAGGATTTGTTTTCGCCACTTTTCATTTGTTTAAGCGTCCATTTATCGACACCATCACAGTTTGAATATTCTGATAAATAAATGATGCAGCTTATAATCGAGCCGAATCGAAGTTTTCTCCTTTTATGCATATTGGCGAAATGGCAAAAACTATGGCAGACGAATGAAACGGTAGCAATATAAAATGAAGTCTCCATGATCGAGTTGAATGTTTGATTGCTGCAATGAACTTGTAAACTATGATCTCAAACACCACTTTTTGAGCAAAAAAATGTTAATTTAACAGCTTCCACCACAGGAGGGGGATAGGACTTTCGTCATTCCGTTATTCACATCATAAATTATTGGTCTAAGACCCTAATAAATACCAGGGCTTCTATACAAGTTCTGGCCTAGGCAACACCAAACGTTGCCAGATGCAATCTGACATTTCCATTGGAAAGTTTGACATTTTCTAGTACAATCGAGCACGGGACGTTTTGATGTACGACTATCATTTGTGATGTCTACAGTGACTTGAAAAAATTAATATGACAAACAAGTAAAAGCGTACTAAATTCGGCCGGGCCGAATCTTATATACCCTCTACCATGGATCGCATTTGTCGAGTTCTTCTCGGCATCTCTTCTTAGGCAAAAAAAGGATAAAAGAAAAGATTTGCTCTGCTATTAGCGCGATATCAAGATATAGTCCGGTTCGGACCACAATTAATTTATATGCTGGAGACCTGTGTAAAATGTCAGCCAATTCGAATAAGAATTGCGCCCTTTGGCTATAGACCGATTCAGACCATAATAAACACGTATGTGGATAGTCATGAGAGGATCCGTCGTACAGAATTTCAGGCAAATCGGATAGTAATTGCGACCTCTAGAGGCTCAAGAAATCAAGATCCCAGATCGGTTTATATGACAGCTATATCAGGTTATGGACCGATTTGAACCATACTTGTCACAGTTGTTGTATATCATAACAAAATACTTCTTCCAAATTTCATTCAAATCGGATAAGAATTGCGCCTTCTAGAGGCTCATGAAGTCATGATTGAAGAAGCTCAAGAAGTCAAGTCCCCATATGACAGCTATATCAGGTTATGGGCCGATTTAAACCGTACTTGGCACAGTTGTTGGATATCATAATAAAACACGTCGTGCAAAATTTCATTCCAATCGGATAAGAATTGCGCCCTCTAGAGGCTCAAGAAGCAAGACCCAAGATCGGTCTATATGACAGCTATATCAAAACATGGACCGATATGACCCATTTACAATACCAATACTCCTTCGAAAGTTGGCGTGCTTTCGACAGACAGACGGACGGACGGACATGGCTAGATCGACATAAAATGTCACGACGATCAAGAGTATATATACTTTATGGGGTCTCAGACAGAATGACGAAATTAGTATACCCCCATCGTATGGTGGATGGAATTAACTCGTAAACATTTTCTTGCGACTGTTTTACACAATTTTTGATGTGGATTATCATGACAAGAGTGCATTGATGAACTTAAATTTTTGTATGGCAATGAAGCAGCATGAAGAATTATTCACAGTTTCCGTGAAGGTCGTCCAAAAACGCCGATGTATCAGAGAACATTGATGCCTTGCGCTAACTTATAAAGCAAGATCATGTGACATACTATGAGATAGACTCGTATTTGTGCATTTCTTCCACCACCATACATAAGATATTGCATTAACACCTTGCCGTAAAAAAGGTTTGTTCTCGTTGCATTCCGCACAATTTGACAATCGCTCAAAAAAGGATACAATCACGGTGGTTCAAAATACGTTTATAAGATCGTCACAGGACTTGACGTGACGGTCAATTCTAAGTGACACACCACAATTTGATTGGGAGAAATTAACATGACATTGCTTGGTCAATGATTTTTTTATCCTGAAAATGCTGTTGAAGTATTAAATAACCATGTCCTGGAGGCGACTCAATCGGAATGGAAAAAGTTCGTAGAGAATTGGTTTGAGCGCATAAAAAATTGTGTATAGTTCTTGATGGAGGATGTAGAAAAAATTAAACCCAGTTTTGATGATAAATATTTGCATTTTCATTATTAGTCTAGAAACTTACATAGAAGCCCTCGTATATGTATATGTATGTGTGTTATGATATTTAAATTTTACCTACGCTTGCCCACTCGTCTCTTCATCTGTCTGCGGAAAGTACGCTAACTTCCCAACGAGCGCATTTGAGAAATACTTATTGATGTTGAGGATTGCCACCGGGGCGCAGAGGTTAGCATGCCCACTTATGGCGCCATACGCCTGGACAATAATCCCGGCGAGCATCGAAAAAAAATTTCAGAGCTGGTTATCATCTCACTAATGGTGGCAACATTTGTAAGGTATCCAGCCATATAAAACTTTCTTCTAAGTTGTGTCGCCGTTCGGAAACGGCAGAAATAAAATGATACAGGGTGCGCCACAGAAACTTACTGATTTGAAAAAACTTCCGATCGTGCTATGGGCGAAATGACCGATCTAGCGGCTTAAAAACTCAATTTTCATCTTGCTTAAAATCGGAAAAATGTAATCTCAATCGATCACAAACATTTCAATGAAATCAAGTCTACATTGATTGATTCGGTCCTGTAGAATAGCTTTTTTTCAGACAAGAAGCTTGTATAATATGGTGCAAGCCAAATAGAGAGATCGGTTTATATGGGGGCTTTATCCATAAACGAATTCCGCCCTCTAGGGGTTCAATAAGTACACGAATGTCGTGTTTAACGCAGATGCCTGCCATCGTGGCCCAAACCTGCGAGGCCCAAGGTCCAAGAGTGAATACAATGCGTCTACCAATGCATTTGTATGGGTGGGTGCGACTTCTAATTTATAGGTAAGCGTCATTAGGAGGGGAAAACCTAGTCAGATATCGAAATCGTCTTATTGAGGAAACGTGGTGCGTTAAATTGGCCCACCTTCGACTTCCTCGTACACAGGCAAATTTCAGTCTTCTCTGGGTTAACATTGAGACCTCTGAGTCTAGCCCAGTCATATGCCATCGGCAAGACACTTTCGGCTTTTTGCATAGCTCGTTCAGATCCTTACCCCTTAGAAGTATTATAACATCGTCTGCGTTGCAGACGGGTTCAAATCCCTCCTCTCAGTCACCATCCATAATAGGTAATTTATGGTGGTCACCCTTAGGTGAGGCAATAAAATTCCACCCTGTGGCGTGCCCTGTGCCACTTTCTCCCTTATATTTATGTCATGGGACACACAATTTATTCACCTGTTCCTTAGCATATGGTTTATCCAGTCTTAAAGGACCGGGACCACCCGGTACTGGTCTAAGGATTGGATCAGTGTGTCGGTCCGTACATTGTTAAAAACCCCCTCGATGTCAATGCATACCGCCAGGGTGTACGTTTTGCCATCGAAGGATGCTTCTATTTCATGCTCAACCTCGTACAGGGCAGTCTCCTCCGACCATCCTCTGACAAAGGCATGCTGTTTGTATTTGAGCAGTTCGCTGGATGTCCTACTCTTTATCATGGTGTCCACAATATGTTCCATGGTTTTGAGTAGAAAGGACGTAAGGCTTATGGGTCTGTAGGCCTTTGTTGGGCATAACTTGCCTTGGCAAACGTGGGTATAAACACCACCCTTGCCTCCTGCCAGGCTTTCGGAGTATATAAAAGTCCTAGGCACGCTGTAAACATTTTGGGCAGATGAGGCGCCAGATAATCTGCTTCTTTCTGTACTAACGCCGGAAATATTCCATCAGGTCCG
The DNA here is from genome assembly GCF_963082655.1 of Stomoxys calcitrans. NCBI lineage: Eukaryota > Metazoa > Arthropoda > Insecta > Diptera > Muscidae > Stomoxys > Stomoxys calcitrans. The sequence continues at coordinate 55,484,479 of NC_081555.1, read as the reverse complement.
GGAGACTTAACTGGTTTGAAACTCCTCAATTAAAAACCTTCGATCAACATCATTATTCCAAGTTTCCGGTGTCTCCGTGAGTCCCGTCGTATCCTGTGGAAAATGCGTTTTCATCAAAAGCCTCAACATGTCCTCCGTGGTCTCTGATCTCACTCCCATGTCGTCTACTAAAATTTCAGTTTGGACATGGGTTTTTGAGAAAAACTTTTTATCTTGGCGGCGTCAATAACGCTGTCGACTTGTGATCGTATTGTATTCCTTGAGCCGTGTGTAATACACATCCCAATTAACTTCCGCTTTTTACTACGTGCTCTGTTAAAAAGTCTGCGGACCTCTTTCCCAATATGGCGAATCTCGGACACGGCTATAAAAAGGAGACTCCTTATCTTTGAGCTTAATCTTGGATCGTACAGGACTCATTAATATGCGAGAAGTTTGACTCTGGAATGTTAATGGAAGGTTCACGGGCAAATTTTCAATTCGCTTACCGATTTACACCTTGCTCGACGCGGATGTTGGAGTTATTACAAGAAGTGGTTGCGAAAAATTTAAGCCTATTTGGATAAGAATTGAGCATTCTAGGGTCTCAATCAGTACAATCGGGAGATCGGTTTATATGGGTGTTAATTTGCAATCACCAATGACCTACATCAATAAGAAGTATCTTTGCAATGTTTCAAGTAGCTAGCTTCATTCGTTCGACCTCAATTGTGATTTTGTCAGACAGACGGACATACGGAAAGACATGGCTAGGTCGGCTTAGAATATCAAGACAATCAAGTATATGTACACATCAAAGAGTCGCAGATCAATATTTCGAAGTGTTGTAAACGGATTGACAAGATTACTGTAACCGCCGTCCTTCGCACAGTGGGAGAAATAAAAAAAAAAACTAGTAAAAAATATTCCGTGTGAGAACGGGTGGAGATATCTCTTTGAAATTTAAAATGGTTAGAGCTGAGGTGTGAACGAGATCTTTCAAGAATAGTTTGAAAGTCGAAAAACCTGAAAAAGTTAAATTTTTTGCATTTTGTAGTCAAAGAAAGTATTTTCCTTGTTAGTCTTTATTGAAAACACTTGCTTTAATACTTTAATTTTTGTGAAGAGAACATGTTTATTATGCTTTTTAAGCGAAATTTGGACAAGATATATAAACTTCAATGGGTGCATTATGTACAAAATAGCCAATTTTTTAACTAAAAATTTTGAAAAACTCCTCGAGCTCAAAATTTCCAAAGCTCAGATCCGCCAAGAGACCACCGTAGCGCAGAGGTTGGCATGTCCGCCTATGACGCTGAACGCCTGGGTTCGAATCCTGGCGAGACCATCAGAAAAAATGTTCACCGGTGGTTTTCCCCTCCTAATGCTGGCAACATATGTGAGGTACTTTGCCATGTAAAACTTCTTTCCAAAGAGGTGTCGCACTGCGGCACGCCGTTCGGACTCGGCTATAAAAAGGAGGCCCCTTATCATTGAGCTTAAACTTGAATCGGACTGCACTCATTGATATGTGAGAAGTTTGTCCCTGTTCCTTAGTGGAATGTTCATGGGCAAAATTTGCATTTGCGATTTGCAGATCCGCCAAGGTAACCATGTTTTTTAGTCCATATGTACTCTAAAAAAAATTGTTTTTGCACCTAACAATATTTGAATATTTGTATTTACTGTGGAAATTTACTAAAACAAACGCCGATTTTGAAACCTTTGCTTGAAAGGGGTATTTTGGGGATTTTAGAAACAAAATTCGGGCGGAATATATTTTTAGTTTTTAAAGAATTCAAAAAGAATAACAAAGATATCTTAATTCTTCTTTTTCTAAGATTTTTTTAAATTTTGAAAATCAGACCATAGATGAAGATTTGGTAGCCTAACCAATAGTTCTAAATACCGAGGTGACCAAATGTAGTGGCCTGCCAAAAGGCGCGTAATCGAGGGCCTTGAAATTTTGCACACGATCTCGTTAGCATCTCATCTCTAACCATTTCAATTGCAAAGAGATATCTTTGCCCGTTCTCACGCGGCATATTTTTTACTAGTTTTTTATCTTCTCCCACTGTGCTAAGATGGTACGTATAAAAGGATCTTTCAAAATTTGAAAAATTATTGCACCTTTCACAAAAACCAAAAATAGAACAAAAAGTAAAAAAAAAATGTTTTGGTTTATATTGTAGATTAATCTACACTCAATCAAAAAAAATTAAGGAAATATAAAACAAAAGCAATGTTAAACATAGTTCCACAAGTGAAGCCCTAAGTCGGTCATTTCGACCACAGTGGAGTGGTGACTGAGGCGAGTATGGGATGAGAGAGCAAGCATTTGTTTCTTCCAAGCCTCTAAGAATTGAAACACAGCACGAGAATCAAAGAATTTGCTGTGACAACACTACCCGACCGCCACATCTCTCTCAAAGTGGCGATCTCCATGGTGGGCACTCTATCCACATTTCAGTTCGTGGGATTTCTTTGTATGGAGTTTTTTTTGAAATCCATGGCTTATGTCAATCGGCTTCAGACCATAGCACACCTAAAGAACAACATTCGCGAAGGCGTTGCCAACATACCGATTGATATGCTGCAAAGAATGGACAAGAATTTGAGAAATTGACTTAATCATTGGATGCGCAACGAGGGTCGCCATTTGCCCGATGTCACTTTCAAGACAGCATGAAAAAAAATTATGTTCTCGAATAAAAAAATAATTAAAACAAGTAAATGCGTGCAAAGTTCGGCCGGGCCGAATCTTATATATCCTCCACCATGGATCGCACTTGTCGAGTTCTTTTCCCGGTATCTCTTTTTAGGCCAACAAAGGATAAAACAAAATAATTGCTATGCTATTGGAGCTATATCATGTGATTCAGAGCATAATCAAATTGAATTTTGGAGACCATAGTAGAAGTCATTGTGTAAAATTGCAGCTAATTCGAATAAAAATTGCATCCTTTAGGGGCTCAAGTAGTAAAATAGGGAGACCGGTTAATATGGGAGGTATATCATGCTATAGACCGATTCAGACCATATTTGACAAGAATGTTAAAGGAATGGATGAAGCCGTTGTACAAAATTTCAGCCAAATCGGATAATAATTGTGCCCTCTAGAGGCTCAAGAAGTCCCGAATCGGTTTATATGGCAGCTATATCAGGTTATGGACCGATTTGAACCATATTTATCAAAGTTGTTGAAAGTCATAACAAAATACTTTATTCAAAATTTCAGCCAAATCGGATAAGAATTGCGCTCTCTAGTTGCCCAAGAAGCAGAGATGGTCCGTAAGACGATTTTTTAGGTTTCCGACTGTCAAAAAGTTGTAAAAGTCGAAAACGTCGTATACTTGTATAAAACGTAGAAAAAGTCGCAAACGTCATAAACCTTAATAACTCAGTGCAAAAGTTTGATTTTTAACAAATATCATTGTCACTTATTTGTTGTATATAGAAGAGTTTATATGTAAAAAAATTTCGCAATAAAAGAAATATTAAGTTTTTTTTTTAATTTTTGCATTTACATTTTTCACACAATAAATTGGAAATATACGCAAATTTCAAGTCAATTTATAAAGTAACGTTTAAGGATTTTTTTGTGAAGCAAAAAATCAATAAATTATTAGTTTTCATCATTTATATTTAGAAATTGCAATTATTTTGTATCCTTTTGCAAAATTATTTGCTTCTACCGTTTTAATTTGCTTTTTGAAAGCTGTTGTAAACGACATATGTTAAAAATGCATGACATCTGAGGAAGTGTCAAGTGAAATGGTACATGGAGTGTTAATTATGTTATTCAATAACAATACTTAAAAATAACATTACTTATTCAATAAAATACTTAACACGCCATCTTCCATTTCACTTGACATTACCTCACATTAGCATACTTAACACGCCATCTACCATTTCACTTGACACTACCTCAGATGTCATTCATTTTATAACAATATTGGTAAAAATCGTGTAAACCTACGAGGAAAAAATTACTTATGCCAAAATTTTTAGTTAATCAGATCAAAAATTCGACATATTTTCGTTCGAATTTTTTTTCTGTCAGAAACCTAGTTTTTTGGCTAGGTTTACGACGTTTTCGACGTATGTAATATACGTCGGAAATGTATGTCATATACGTCACTGTTTCTGACAGGCCATCTCTGCCAAGAAGTCAAGATTCAATATATTTCAATTAGGTTTATATGGTAGCTATGTCAGGTTATGAGCTGTGCCATACTTGGCACAGTTGTTGGAAGTCACTACGAAACACGTCATGCTAAATTTCAGCCAAATCAGATAATAAATACGCTCTCTAGAGGCTCAAGAAGTGAAGACCCCAGATCAGTTTGTATGACAGCTATTGGGTTGTCCAAAAAGTAATTGCGGATTTTTCATATAGTCGGCGTTGACAAATTTTTTCACAGCTTGTGACTCTGTAATTGCATTCTTTCTTCTGTCAGTTGTCAGCTGTAACTTTTAGCTTGCTTTAGAAAAAAAGTGTAAAAAAAGTATTTTTGATTTAAGTTCATTCTAAGTTTTATCAAAAATGCATTTACTTTCTTTTAAAAAATCCGCAATTACTTTTCGGGCAACCCAATATATCGGGTTATGAACCGAGACCATAATAGAACACCTCATGCAAAATTTCAGCCAAATCGGATAAGAATTGAGCCCTCTAGAGGCTCAAGAACTCGAGATCCAAGATCGGTTTATTTGGCAGCTATACCAAAACATGGACCCATATGACCCATTTACCATGCCAACGACCTACACTAATATGAAGTATTTGTGCAAAATTTCAAGCGGATAGTTAGCGTGCTTTCGACAGACAGATAGACGGACGGACGGACGGACATGTCTAGATCGATTTCAAATGCCATGACGATCAAAAATATATATACTCTATGGGTTCTTAGAGGCATATTTTAAGGAGTTATAAACAGAATGACGAAGTTAGTATACCCCCATCCTATGGTTGAGGGTATGACAATAACTGAAGTACTTTTGTTTTTATTGATCATTCAAATAAGTTAGTTACTCTGGCGCACCCTTTAGTTATGATATTATCTCTATGAAAAATTTCTTAAAATTTTGTCCTTAGAAAAGTCTTCATTGAAGTTTTGTGTTTTTCAAAAAAAAAAAAAATATTGATGTTTTGTCTTTAGATAAATTTCATAGCAATTCTGTCTACAGCAAAAGTTTTGTTTTTAAATAAAACTCACAAAATTTTGTGTTAAAAATTAAATTCTTCAAATTTATATCGTTAGAAAAAATTTTCCTTATATATTGTCTGCAGAAAACTTTTCATTGCAAAATTAAAATTTCTTCTAAGAAATTGTGTTTAGAAAGATTTACGCTGTAAAAAAAATATAGAAATGTTGTGAAACAATGCATCAAATTTGTTTAAGGAAAGAATCCATTAATGGGACGGGTTTTTTGAAAACGTTATCCTAACAGTCTCTTTCCGTGTTCCACGGTGTTGCAATATATATTCCATTGTCTGATAATTCCCTCATTTATCTTCCAGTTGATGCCTTCAAATAATTTAAATTTTATATTTATTGCAGGTAATTCATGACATGACCATTGAACGGGTAAGAGTAATTAAAGTATTTTGTTAAAAACTTTTGGGTATATTTGTATCGAGCCAAAAAATTAACATGAAATCGGTTGGGATAGTAAATGGACCAAGGAAAATGTTTAGACAATTGTTTAAGCCCCTAGCTGGAATTTTGCACAATAACTTCAATATAAGTACGTGTGACCCTGTTACTTGTGACTAGAGCATACAATTATTATCTGAGATGAATAAGTTTTAAGTTTAAGTTGTAGCCACATTTTTCATATGTGGAGGTAGTGATTATCGCCAAGCTCTGTAGGGAAGAATGCTTGTTTTGATCCATAGGACCGATCGCCGCGGGGACATCAAGGGCAATGGTTATTTAAAAGCACCAATAACCTGTGATATTACGTATCACAGGTGCTTAGTATTTGGCTTCCCATTGACACTCTCTACTTGAAACTGCCGATTGTCCGCTATTGCAGATGCAGCAACTTAGTTAATGGAGCCTATCACTATACGAAACACGTTGATGCTCTCAGTTTAACTTCTCGTGATGACGATGTTCACCACATCGTCATGTTAGGTCGAAAAGAGGGTGCAGATATTAATCCGCCCCATGCCACTGTGGACATACACCTAAGCCAGTAATCGGCTTGTTGTGCGCTCTAAAAACTAGAAAGTAATCTCGAGAAAGAAAACTTTAAGTTAGGAATTCCGTGCTACTTACAAAATCCTTGATTGTTTTCAATACCTCTCCCCTAAGTTGGTTCATGTCTGATATTGTGTCTCCACCTAAGTACCGGTATATGTTGGACGCGAAAGCCGGGCAATGACAAAGGAAATACTCAAACGTATCATCATCTTCCCCGCATGCCCTACACATGCTATCACTTGCCGTACCGATTTTACATAAGTGAGCTCGTAGTCCTATGTGTCCCGTTATGATACCAATAGATATATTGACCTCCTTCTTGCTTCCTTTCAGTAATAGCCTCGTTTTTTCACGATCTGGATCCCCCCATAGTATTTTCGCCTTCCTACCGACCGTTTCGCTGTTCCACAATGTTGCATGTGCATTCGTCGCCCACTCCCTTAAATCGGACTGCGTCGACCCGAAAGGCTTCTGGTTAACCAAGTTTATTGACGGCAGTCCTCTGGCCTTCACCGCCAAATCGTCTGCCCTTTCCTTTCCCCTTACTCCGTTATGGCCCGGCACCCAAACGATGCGGATTTTCCCATCCTCAGAGAAGGCGTTAATCTCCTTCTTACACTGCAAGACTGTTCGTGACCTTACCGTCCTGGTTATTATTGCCCTTATGGCGATTTTACAAATACAAATTATGCCCATGAACATTCGACTAAGAAACAGGGACAAACCTCTCATATATCAATGAGTTCAGACCGATTCAAGTTTAAGCTCATTGATAAGGTGCCTCCTTTTTATAGTCGAGTCCGAACGGCGTGCCGCAGTGCGATACCTATTTGGAGAGAAGTTTTACATGGCATAGTTCCTCACAAATGTTGCCAGCATTAGGAGGGGAAAACCACCGCTAAAAATTTTTTCTGATGGTCTCGCCAGGATTTGAACCTAGGCGTTCAGCGTCATAGGCGGACATGCTAACCTCTGCGCTACGGTGGCCTCCAATTATGGCAATTTTACTGTCGGTAAAGATCTTCACACTCGACGTCCTCGCATTAGCACCACACCACATCACGCATTCCGTGATCGCCCGGATCTCCGCCTGCAGGACCGTATTATGGTCAGGCAGTCTAAAACAGATCTCAGACCATGGGTTCTCAATGTAAACCCCCAGGCCCACTCTGTCCTCTAGCTTTGATCCATCCGTGTAACACGATCTTCCAGATGGCAATACTAGGGTTCCGTCAATCCTAGACTGTGCCGATGGCAGCAGTGCCTCGCACTCGACTTCAAGGTTCATCTCAGGTATCCGATTGGTAACCTCTATCCTTCCTTGCAGGTTTCCTATCGTCGCCTTGATTATACCGCGATGGTATGAGCTGTTCCCATCCTCAATCCATTCTCCCATCGCCTTAAGTCTAATAGCCGCAGTGGCTGCCTTACACTTAATTTGTATGTCAATGGGTCGGATATCTAGAATAGTCTCCAGTGGCCTAGTGGGCGTGGTCCTCATCGCTCCTCCTATGCCAAGACAACATATTCTCTGAACCTGTTGTATGGTCCTTATGTTGCATTTTTTCTCCATAGCAGTCCACCAAACTACTGAGGCGTAAGTAAATATTGGTCTAATCACGCTCCTGTAGAGTCAGTGGACTATCCTCGGATTCAGGCCCCATTTCGTCTTCATATATGAGCCCATTTCGGCTTCATATATGTGAGCCATCCTAGTACGCTCCTGAATGTGGCACTTCCAATTCAGTTTTCTGTCCAAGATCACACCTAAGTATTTGAACTTGTCTAATATCGAAATCGTCTTATTGAGGAAACATGGTGCGTTAAATTGGCCCACCTTCGTCTTCCTCGTGAACAGGCATATTTCAGTCTTCTCTGGGTTAACATTAAGACCTCTGGGTCGAGCCCAGTCATATGCCATATGGCAAGACCCTTTCGGCCATTCTGCATAGCTCGTTCGGATTCTTACTCCTTAGAAGTATTATAACATCGTCTGGGTAGCAGACGGGTTCAAATCTGCTGGCACCAAGTGATACCAATTCAAACGATAATTGCTTTGCTCCCGGTTCTAAAGATTTCGCTCCAGCTCCGGCAAAATCAGGCCTGCTCTCCATACTCCGAATAACTGTCGGCAGCCAAAATTAGTTATAGCTCCTATATATGTATAGGTATCACCTGATTTGATTTCATAGAGACGATGTTGACGAATTAATCAACCGATCTTCCCAAAGTTTTGTACAAGGTCTCCTACTATGTGAATGGATTTTTGGTCGAAATCATTTCAGATTTGGTATAGGTCCCATGTATATGTTCGTCCAATTTTAAGCAATATTACAATGCTATGTGAATTTCAAATACAAAAACATATTGTAAGTGCGAATTAAGTTCGAATCTAATTTACCATGGATTGCATTTTGCAAGTTCGTTGAACGACTTGTTTTGTGGGCAGATTAGGTGGTTTATATTGGAGCTATATCAGATTATAGGTCGGTTTGGAACGTGCTTGCGCCACTCTGGAGTTCGAGATGTCACATCGGGAGATCGGTTTATTTGCGAGCTATATGAATTATGGACCAACTCAGATCATGGCGCGAACCATACTTGGAAGTCGTTATAACACAAAGTTTGGTCCTGAAACATAATCGCATCGTACATTATGGATAGAACACCTTATATATAATGATTTGTAAACATTTTGATATTCCAATACTATTGGCTTCGGCTGTAGGCTATTAGCTTTATATAAAGAATTGTCACCCTTATATTTTTCCTTTTGCAACAATTCGAATGAATTGATATCATTCACACATTTTTGTCCGATTTCAATCTCAATTAAAGCGTTTTTTTTTTATTGTAATATTGTGATAGCAAGAGTAATTCAAATTCTTATACACAGTTTATCAGACTAATGTTAAAGAATTTAGGCAATTTATCTCGGTTACTCCCTATTTGCGTCTGCAATTTGCAAGCCAACATAACTCACATGGTATTTTGTGTATTACAATTCCATGAAGGAAGATACCCGACATAGACCTTTTTTGTCTAACTACGGTGCTCAAATATTTTTTAGTGCTTTAAAATTTTCCCTGGATTACCAAAGAAATATATCTTCATTCTATTTCCTGTAAACGTACATGGTATGTAGGTGCATTGTGGGAGATGAGAAAAGGATAACATAAATCGCATTTGAATTGCACAAATCCCTAAAGTTCTCTCAACTTGAAATATTGTTAAACTTTACAATTTAAACTTGTCCAAAGGATGCAAGTACTTTTTGATATGTCGAAGTACGGTGGTGGGAAACACCACAAACATTTTTGAAACTATTTTGAGTTTAAAAGGTTACGAATAAAATTAATAATATGTTAAGTTTACATTGTAATAATAATTTTAAACATTTACGAACAAGCCCGCTCCGCTGAACTTTTCTGTGAGACAATTTGAATTTAAATTATTTTTGCCTTTTTTCATAAGTCCCTAGAAGTGCCATAAGCTGGAATACATACCGAATAAACTTTTACAAACATGAAGCAGCAATACCCAAGCTGTATTCTGTCCACTTCATGCCATATTTTAATATAGTTCCTAGAAAACGAATTATGTCTTGAAACTTTCATCCCACATAGACCTTCTCATAGTCTTAGGTTACCCACATGTCCTACACATGCTATCACTTGTCACATCGATTTTCCACGGGGTTGCATACGCATTCGTCGCCCATGCTCTTAAATCGGACTGCGTTGACCCGAAAGACTTCGGGTTTATTAAGTTTATTGACGGCAGTCCTCTGGCCGTCACCGCCAAATCGTCTGCCCTTTCATTTCCCCGACGCGAATTGTGCCATCCTCAGAGAGAGCGTTAATCTCCTTCTTACATTGCAAGACTGTTCGTGACCTTACCGTCTTGGTTGCTATTGGCACCACACCACCTCACTCATTCCGTGATCGCCGGATCTTCGCCTGCAGGACTGTACTATGGTCAGGCAGTCTAAAACAGATTTCAGTTCTTGTGTTCTCAATGTAGACCCCCAGACCCATTCTGTCCTCTAGCTTTGATTCATCCATGTAGCATGATCTTGCAGATGGCAATACTAGGGTTCCGTCAATACAAGAGAGTGCCGCTGGTAAAAGTGCCTCGCGCTCGACCTCAAGTGTCGTCTCAGTTATCCGATCGGAAACCCCTTCCCTTCCTTCCAGGTATCCTATTGTCGCCTTTATTATACCGCGATGGTATGAGTCGGATGTCTAGAATAGTATTCAGTGCCCTAGTAGGTGTAGTCTTCATAGCTCCGCCTTTGCCAAGACAACATGTTCTCCAATCCTGTTGTATGGTGCTTATTTTGCACTTTTTCTCCATAGCAGTACCCCTAACTACTGAGGGGTAAGTAAGTATTGCTCTAATCACGCTCGCGTAGAGCCAGTAGACTATCTTCGGATTCGGGCCCCATTTCAAGCCTACGGCCCGTCCAAATAGCGCCTAACATATGTCAGCCTTCTCAGTACGCTCCTAAATGTGACACTTCCAAATAAGTTTCGTTAGTGTTTGACCTTGTCAGATGTCGAAATTGTTATGTTAGGGAAATGTGGTGAGTCAATTTGGCCGACCTTCGTCTTCGTCGTGAACGGGCATATTTCATTCTTCTCTGGATTAGCATTGAGACCCCTGGGTCTTGCTCACTCATATGGCTCTTTCGGCACTTCTGCATAGCTGGTTCGGATCCTTACCTCTAAGAAATATTATAACATCGTCCGTATAGCAGATGGGTTCAAATCCCTCCTCAGTCAACATCCGTAATAGATCAATTATAATTGGTCACCCATAGGAGTGGCGATAAAATGTCCCCCTGTGGCATGCCTTGTGCCACTTTCTGCCTTATATTTATGTCATGGGACCCGCATTTATCCACCTGTTCCTTAGCATATAGATTATCCAGTCTCTAAGAACATGGTCCACCCAACTTGCCTTGCTAATATTAAGTGTTAATAGGTCTTTAGTAGTCAAGGTCTTAATAGGTCTTTAGTAGCAAAATTAGGCAAACAAAGGATAAAAGAAAATAATTGCTATGCTATTAGCTCCAATAGCTCAGGTTATGATCCGATATGGTCCGAACCATAATTGAATTGAATTTCAGCCAAATCGAGGGGAGTTGTATAAAGTTATAGACCCGTTCAGAACAAATGTGACACGTATGTTGAAAATCAATAGAAAAGCCGTTGTACAAAATGTCAGCCAAATCGGATAGTAATTGCGCCCCTTAGTGGCTCAAGAAGTCAAGTTCCCAGATCGGTTTATATGGCAGTTATAACAAGTTATGAACTGATTTAAACCATGTTTGGCATAGTTGTTGGAAGTCATATCAGAACACGTCGTGGAAAATTTCAGCCAAATCAGAAAAGAATTGCGCCCTCTAGTGGCTTTAGAAGTTAAAATTAAAATCAGTTTACATGGCAGGTATATCAAATTTTGGACCGATTTGAATCATACTTGGAATCATATGGACCGATTTCAATTATACTTAACAAAGTTGTTTAAAATCATAACAAAACACTTCATGCAGAATTTCAGCCAAATCGAATAGGAATTGCGCCCTCTAGTGGCTCATGAAGTCAAGATCCAAGATCGGTTAATATGACAGCTATATCAAAACATGGACCGATATGGCCCATTTACAATCCCATTCCACCTACACTAATAGGAAGTATATAGGAAGTTGATTTTAACATCGATTAAAACAACATAGGGAATATATTTAAAATGCTGAGAAGCACACAAGGGCAAATGTTTTTTTTTTTTGGTTTTTTTCAGTACAACTCTAACATCCCAGCAAACCAAATGGTCAGGAATTGTGGCGAAAGTCACCAAACGCATGTGAAATCCGAATTAAAAGAATTGAAAATCCACATGAATTGTTTGTCGTGTTCTCTGACCAAATTATTGGAGGGGTTCTCAATATTTTGGTGACACAGAATACCCAATTCTAACAGAATTGAAAACTAGTGGGTTTAGTTTTCAATTCTGTAGGAAATTTAAGTTGTGACTCATTGAATTTAGGTGTCTTTTTCTTGAATAAGTATTTCATCATAAAGCTGAATACTAAGGCTCTAGCGTGCCACTTATAATCCACAAAATTTAAATTGGCCACCTTCGTCTTGCCTATGGCTTCTCATCTGAAAAGCATAGCACTCACATTAATTTTTGGGTTGGTGTTCATTTTTTTTATTTGCTACAACAATTAAAACGTTTGATATCACTATCCTTCCTATTCTACACTGTCCTAATTTTAAAGACTTGAGCCAAAGATTTGCAAAACTTTCTTCAAAGATAATCAATTTTCCAACTTTTTAAGTAAACCTTTCCTTTGGAGAAAAATATTTTCCTTCATATTAAGGATTATTAATTTGAAATGGTAGTTTAATAAATCCCAAAGTTTGCGTCTTGTTATAAAAGACAAAAATCTAAAATGAAAGTGAAAATATCTTTGAATGTTAGGAAATTGACCTTGGGACAAGACAACAGTGAACCGTATTCAAAGACGCAAAAAAGCCTTACAAATAAGATCGTCTTAAATGTTTAATTTTTTTAGGTTAAGATGCAAAGTTTAGAATAAAATCTTTTCAAAAATAATAATTGGACAGTCATCTATGAAGTAAAATAAGCATCAATCAGATATAAAAATTTTCAACGGTAGTGAGAAAACTAAATTTGAAGCTAACATCTTTATTTTAAAGTTTTGGCTCCTTGGCTCTTTTTCATTGCAAAAATCCTAAATAAGGAGAAGTCTAAAATTTTGATCCAACTTCTTTTTCAATGTACCAACTTCATTACATGCATTATAAAGGGATTTTTTAAGAGCTATAGAAAAGTTTTCAAAAAAAAAAAAACACATAAAATTCAGAAAAATACATGAAATCTTTATTTGAATCGATATTACGGTCCATATAATTTAATGTTTGAAGATTATTGCATGCATATGTTGACCGTGACGCGCCTCAAATGGTCCATCCGCTCAGTTCAATGTAGGCATACTCTTTCCAACATTTCGGCCGGTATTTCACGAATAAATGCTTCAACGTTATTTTTCAATGCTTCATTTGAAGCGGGCTCGTCTGTACAGACATGAGCTTTAATATAGCCCCACAAAAAATAGTCTAAAGGCTTTAAATCGCACGTTCTAGGCGGCCGATTTACCGGTCAATAAGTCCATTGTTGAACGCACATGTGGCACCGTCTTGTTGGAATCACACGTCATGTAACTCAAGCTCTTGCATTTTGGCCAAAAAAAAAAGTTGGATATCATCTCACGTTAACGCTCGCCATTCACAGTTACATTACAATTCGCATCATCTTTGAAGAAGTACGGTCCATTGATGCCACCAGCCCAAAACTGCACCAAGATAAACAGCAATGCTTCTGGCTGATCTTCACTCCAAAATCGACAATTCTTCTTATTTACGTACCCATTGAGCCAAAAATGCGCTTCGTCGTAAAATGGAAGATGTTTGACAGGGAAACAAAACATGAAACGTGCGAGAGCTGTTTAAAACAGTGTTCTCAAAAAGACAATATTTAAAAATTACCCTTTACAACCACACCACTTTTACATAGATATATACGGGCATTTAGGCGAAAGCATTATTCTCACTTTGTAATGAAATCAGCTTAAAACAAATTCAAATACTGTAGAAACGATCCTTCAGAGAGACAATTTTTTCCATCAATTGTAATTTCATATACCGCACGATCCTTTCTTTCCCACAAACTAAAGCTCCTGTTAAACCACTAACTTACCTCCATAAAATGCAACAATGAAACTCTAAACACTTCGCTATCTCCATGTAATATGAAATCTTTAAGACCTACTCTCATTCTAACTCAACCAAGTGTGACAAGCTAATCTCACTTTCTGTTATTATAAAATTGTATACTAAAAAAGGAGGCCGACGATCTAGCGCCCCTGGTCGACGATCTGGCCACTATTTTCACAGACTGCCTAGGACTTGCATATACTCCGAGAGCATGTCAGGAGGCGAAGGTGATATTTATACCCCACAGTGTGTAGACTGCTACACTGATCCAATGCTTAGACCAGCACCCGGTAAACCGGATTCTTAGAGACTGGATAAACCATATTCTATGGAACAGGTAGATAAATTGTGAGTACCATGACGTCAAAGGGGAAATTTTATCGCCACATAAATAATCTATAAAGGGTGCTGACTGACTGAGGTGGGATATGAAATAGTATAGATAGGTATCCGAATCAGCTATGCAGAAAGACCGAACGGGTCTTGCATCATCTGAAATCTGCCTGGTCACGAGGCAGACGAAGGTGGGCCATTTTAACGCACCACGTTTCCTCAATAAGATGATTTCGATATCTGACAAGGTCAAATACTTAGCTGTGATCTTGGAATGAGATGTTGGGCACTATGTAAACGTCCCGTTGACTCGAAATGGGGCCGAGGATAGTCCACTAGCTCTACAAGAGTGTGATTAGACCAATACTTACTTACGCCCCAGAAGTTTGGTGGATAGCGATGGAGAAAAAGTGCAACATAAGGATAATACTATAGGTTCAGAGAACATGTTGTCTTGGCTAAAGGACTATTCTAGATATCTGACCCATATTAGGAATATCGCAGCAACTACGACTAGGAGTCTTAGGTGATGGGAGAATGGATAGATGATATGAGCATACTATAGCGATATAATCGGGGCGACCATAAGAAACCCGGAAGGAATGGAAGAGGTTTCCGATCGGATACCTAAGACGACGCTTGAGGTCGAGTGCGAGGCACTACTGACAGCGGCACAGTCTTAGATTTATGAAACTCTGGTATTGCCATCTGGAAATCATGATACGCGGATGGATCAAAGCTAGAGAACAAAGTGGGCCTGAGGGTCTACATTGAGAACCCAGAGAGTGAGATTTTTTTGGACTGGCTGACCAGAATACGGCCCTACAGGCGGATATCGGACTGTAAACTGGCCATCATGAAAGTAACATTCCGGACGATAAGGTCACAGATAGTTTCTGAGGATGTCACGCATCACACCGTATGGGTGCCGGGCCACAGCGGAGTAAGGGGGGATGAAAGCGCAGACGATTTGGCAGTGAAAGCCAGAGGACTGCCGTCAACAAACTTGACTAACTCGAAGCATATCGGGTCGATATAAACCAAGTAAAGGGCGTGGGCGACGAACGCAGTGTTACATGCCACTGTGGAATAGCGAAACGGTTGATAGGACGACGAAAATCCTATGGGAAAATCCATATCGTGAGAAGGCAAGGCTATTATCCTATGGGGAGATTCAGGTCGTGAGAAGACAATGCTAATAATGAAAGAAAGTAAGAAATCAGTATAGCTTTCGGTATTATACAGGGCGATACAAGCTCATTTATGCAAAACCGTGATAGCATGTGTGGAGCATGTGTGGTGGATGATGAGACGTTGGAGCATTGCCTATGTCATTACCCGGCTTTAGCTGCTAGCAGACACTGGCACTTAGGTGGGGACACAATGCCAGACATGAAACGACTTAGGGGCGTGGTATAGATTTTGTTAGTAGGACGAAATTCCATACTTAAGTTTTGTTTTTCGAGGTGACGATTAATATCCTCACACTCTTTTCAACCTATCCTAATATAACCTAACCAAAGAAATTTTTGCATTCCAGATCGTTTATTCATGGACAAAAATATTTGCCTTCTTCCGCTTTAATGATGCGATAATAGACGGGGATACGCCTAGCCATTTAGTAAGCATTTTCTCAATACCAAATAAGCGAGAAAATCCGCTTATTGGGTGAATAAAACAACTCTAATATTCCTATATCAATCGTTCGGAATCCGTTTAAAGCTTGTGGAACAAAAATTCTTTAAAGTATTAGCTTTTGGAAGAATTAGACCTTGGTTTGCTGGGTAAGCAGGAATTCAAAGATATTTTTATTTCTGAAGAAATACGATAACACAAACCCACACTACACTATTCTTAAGCTACGTTCACATTCGTCAAATATTTTACTCAACTTGTTTTATCATTTTTGCCCAAAATATATCAAATTCGTACATTCTTGATTTTGTATTCATATTGGGCACATTTATATAAAACATTTTGTTATTATATCAAAAAAGGCTTTTTATTTGCCCTACATTCGATTGCATATAAAATTTATGTTTCCTGGTGTGGTTTATGCAAAATCAAGAATGTACGAATTTGACATATTTTCGACAAAAATCATAAAACAAGTTGGGTCAAATATTTGACAGATCTGAACGTAGCCTAAATCACACATACACACCCACTCATACAAACAATCAGAGTGTATGGTATACGCATTAATATATATAATAATGTCAATGTTGTGGCACAAATATGGGTATGGCATAAGTGCGGGAAAAAAACTTTCGCAGACATAATTCACAGCAATTCCCAACTTCAATTTGAACGACCACCAGGAATGTGTATTCAGGATATACAATACGTGAACTGGAAGCGGATGTGGATATGGGTATGGCTCAGTAAGTTATTCGCATAAATAGAAAAGTTTGATGTTGTTAAGGCAGAAAGGTCTCTCTTTCTTAAATGTAATTCAAATTGTACATTAGAACAATTTTAACTGCAATTTTTTCTAGGAATTTAGAATTAGTTTCAAGTATTCTGCTATTATTTTTAACATGAATTTAGAAAAGTTTATACCGATAGTTTTTTATGCAGTGACTACTCAAAGGGGTTTATTTCGGTCATTATTGTGAAAACTTTTACAAGGAGTCGTCTGTGGTGATACTAAATCAGGTCGTGGTTTGTTATAGTTCTTGTGCCAGGCTCCTCGATCTAAACTTTACAAAAAAATCGAACCCTCTCCATCTTTGTATGAGTCTTATTTGTCTCTGTTATGTTGTCGAACAGTTGAGTGCGGCGGAAGGATTATTATCTCACTCCGCTAGAATATTTTGTAACTCGTAATAGGTAGTAGTTTTCGGAAATAATTTTAACTCACTCGAGGATAGCTACGATAGTGTTAATATATAAGCGGTTTTTGATCTGTGTCTGTTTCCTGGGGATCGACAGATCTAGAGCCCGGGAGTAGGCTTAGAATGGACTCCAAAGACCCAATAGTTGTGGTGGCGGTATCTGGCCTTAGCTTGTTGTCTTTTATTGTTCCAACCTCTTAAAAAGCGTATTTGGTTGGCCGGCGAAGGCGGCTGCGCCAGGATCCACTAGCCGACTGGCCAGCAGGGGCTCGAGTCTTGACGATAAGGCCGAACCTACTTTATCTTCACATGACTAGGCCATCGGCCTTCGCCGGCAAACCAATACGCTTTTTAAGAGGTTGGAACAATAAAAGGCGTTTCGCGCTCTGTTTTAATCCTAAAACTTTTACCGATAAGGATAGAGGCTCCCTAAATTGGCTCGGAGATTAGCTGCATTGGATACACCAAAGGCTACACGTCTAGATTCGGAAACGGCACCGCAGTCAGCCAGAAGGCTGCGGCATCCCTTTACTAAAATAACTGAGGCGAACAATAGTAATACGGGCCCAAGAACCTTTGCTAATAGCGCTAAGGACAGCTTGGTGATGGTAGTTATCGACAAGCGAAAAGAACAGGGTAGCGTTGCTAAGTACGATTGGAGTGGAATAGATGTCCTTGCGGAATTGCCTGGGCCTCCTCCAGTTTGTGACGATGCAGGAGTCAACGCTCAATTAAGATATTTCGTTGCGCCTTAAGAAAGATTGGCGAGATCTGTCCAAGTTCAATACTGTATTTAGTCCAGAAGGAAAATAGTCCTTCTCGACCAATGACACACACTTGGATACCAAGGATTCCCTCAGATCCTTAATCCATAGATGGGTGACTAAGAGACTGTAATCCCAATTTTTCAACCACCGACTGAAGGATCGGTAGATTGGATGTGGCTGGCGACCTGAGACATGCAGTGTCCATACTTAACACCGACTGTCTCGCTGACCACAACAAGTCTGAAGGAGTTGCATCCTACGGATTCAACAAGTTGATACTGAATTTGTATGGAAGCCGTGGGGTTGGGGAATCAGGAGACGACTCTGCAGTTGTTTCTGCACACTTGTCTGAAGAACTATCGACCACATCTATAAAGTCTGCCGGATTGCAGCAGATTGAAAATCCCGCTGTCACGTTTAAAACAGGAGGCGAAGGCGTTGAAACGGGACCCTACAAGCCCTGTGTGGACGGGTTATCTGGTTGGATTGGGCTCAAAGTGTGCGCCTTCGGGGAAGAACGAAACTAAACTGGTACTTCAACAGTAGCAGCTAGTGAAGTATCTATGGAGGAATCGTTCACACCGCAAGTGTCCAGTGTTCTGAGGAAAAGTGGTTGTAATGCTTTGTCAACTGCTTCAGTATTATTGCAAACAGTAACCTAAATGTTTTTCTTCTTCAAGCCTTAAATTGCTGGTTGAATCCGCTTATGCAGGGAAAAAGAGCATCATTGTAGGAAGTGATGCTAATACATGTCACCAGATATGGGCAATCCTATGGCAGCCGGTTGTACGTATCGGATTGATGGAGTTCTTCATCGGGAAGGGCTGCCGCCTCAGTGTATAACACACTGCTACAACAATAACAACAGCAACCAAATATGGGGAAGTGAGGATATCAACGAAAGGGGTGAGCTGCTTAGCACATAAGTTCCAATCTGGCTATTTTAATAAAGGGAATAATCCGACCTTTATTACTAGAAACAGCCAGGAGTTACTAGATGCTACCTTTGTGTCGTAGGATACAAGCAGAAGGATGTGCGACAGGGAAGAGTTGTAGGATCACAGCTTCTCTGATGATCGTTGTATTAGTTTCTGCCTTGGAGAGAATGCAGAAGTGGTCCCTCTGCTAAACAGAAGAAAGGCGAATTGGGATAAATTTCGGCATACATTCTGCAAAACTATCCCCTCTTGACCAGAAAACGAAGTGGAAAGTTCGGAGGACGTCGGCATAATGTTCAAGCGGATCACGAAGACCCTGAATGACTCGCTTGCGTCAGCATGTCCTAGTGCCAAATTAAGCGACAAAATTGAACTCAAAACTGGTTAGTCTAAGTAAGTACTGCAAAATACTCTTTAACTGGGCGAAATCCACAAGGGTACCACACGATTAGGACGTCTATAGGCTGAGCTAAAAAAGTATATGGGCAAGCTGAAAAAGGGCTTTAGGCTGTTAAAGATCCTCTCCTCGAAACCTTTTACGGTGGGATATATTCAGAAGTCAGAGAATATAAGGACTATGTCAAGTGAGGAAACAATAGAACTAACATACAACGTGGCGCCAGAAGAGGTTGTCACTGATATGCATTCATCCGAAGTTTTTAGGAAAATTGTGTCTGAGTCAAAAATCCTAAGAACAATAAAAAGTTACGACTCCTTAAGTCGCCAGGAACTGATGCTGTATCACCGGTTGAATTACAAGATGAAACTGATAGACTGGCTCCTAGGCTTAGGGAGATAAACTTTGTTGTATCAACATGCCCTAAATACCTGAGGATGGAGGGACACAAAGGTCATTTTCATCACAAAAGCAGGAAAACGTTACCACATTAAGGCGAAAGATTTTAGTCCTTTCAGTCTGTCATTGATTATGCTGGACATTCTAGAGAGGTTGATGAAAACATATCTCAGGACAAAGATACCTGGGTATCGCCTGACTCGGCAACAGCATGCATATAGTAAGGGCAAGTCCCTTTACAACCTAGTCGCCTACATAGAGGGCCAAGCAATATACAGTGGTAGCATTTCTACATTTTTGAAGGTCCCTTCAATAATGTAAAACCGACGTCAATCATGAAGGAGCTAGAATTTCTATCGTAAGAAAGTTTATAAATAACTTACTTGCTAAATGAATTACGGCAGGCTTGGGATCTGTGGATCTAAAAAGATGGGTCAGCAGAGGAACACCTCAAGGAGGCTACTGTCTCCTCTGCTTTGAAATAAATTATTGTCTCTGAAATAAAAAGGAGTAAAAGTGATGACGATATGGCTATTGCAGTTAGGGGAAAGTTTCCAAGCACTCTTAGAGGAATGCTTCAGCCACCTGTTTTCCTGGGAGGAGAGAATGTTCTTTTTACTGAAAGCGCAAAATGCATGGGTGTTTTACTAGACAGGAAATTGAACTTCAAATCCAACAATTTAGAAAGTGCTGAAAGGCAACTCTTGCCCTAAACACCTGCATGAGAGCCATTGGCAAAAGTTGGGGGGTTTAAACTGCGCGTTGCACTAGGTATATACTGCAGTTGTCAGACCTATGCCAGTCCACCTACTGTTCAATTTTCAGCCGGATCCAAAAGGTGACTTGCTTGAGCGTCACAGCCGCACTGAGATCGACACCATCTGATGCACTGAATTTAATGCTAAACTCAATGGCCCTCAACATTGTGGCTAAACAAATTGCTGCGAACACTACTGTTAGGCTATGGGAGCTTTCTCTTATTGTTAATACAATGCCCGATGTTCTGGCAGTGTAGATTTCCCATTGACTGATCCGCTTTTTGATAAAAAGCAAAAATGCAAATTCGCCCATGAACAATCAATTGAAAAAAAGGGGCAAAATTCTCACATATCTCTGAGTGCTGTCCGAATCATGTTAAAGCTCATTGATAAAGGGCCTCCGTTTTTAAGCCGAGTCCGAACGGCGGGCCGCAATGCGACACCTATTTTTAGGGAGAACATTTTACATGGCAAAGTACCTCACATATGTCGCTAGCATTAGGAGGGAATAACCACTGCTGACAATTTTTTCTGATGTTCTCGCCATGTTAACCTCTACCTAGGATATCACAATGGGCCAAACTAGCCTCCCAGCGTGAGGTAAGCAAGATCTTGGTATTTTGTTCTGACTTCATTTCGACCTTGGGTGCATCGATTTGCTAACGCTTATCTCTTTACTTTTCTTTTTCTCTCTTCTACCCCGTTATCTTAAAACCAATATAGCCAATTTGTTGACTTAATTTCAAAAAATGTTCTCCAGAGTCGTAAATCATGCAAATCAGTTCGGTAGGTCAAAAGTTATAAACCCTTGAAGGTTGGAGAAATTAAGGTGGGGTGGTGACCGTTAATGACCAAAAATGCAATTGTCCTGAAAGCCTATGTCATTCTCTACAAATGTCTTGAAGATTTTTACCGCTCTGATCAACAGGTTAAAAGTTGTGGAATTATTTCCAATTTTTTCGCTGTTTCACCATCTGTGAATCATTTTAATAACAGATTCTACAAAAAATTGCAAAGCAAGCTCTGTACATTTGTAGCCAGACTACTTCCGACTAGACATAACGAAGACCACGTAAATTTCATGGAAACTTTAGTTTAGATTTGAAATTTCAAATTCGTTTACAACGTATTTCTGGAATGAAAGTCAGCTCTCGTCTTTCGTGTCTGTTAATGAGATTTTGGATACTAAGGACTTTACATGATAAGGAACCATTTCCTCTAGGCTGGATCAATGTGTAAGGGTAAAAAAAAACACACGCACACACACCAAGCTGTTGTCAAATCGTAATCGACTACAAACTCTAGTTATGTCGAAGAAATCATAGGTCTAAAATCGAAATTAAGCTTTCGGTGTTTAAAGACAAAATTCGGGTCTTGGTCCAATATTAACCATACTTCCGAATTTTTCCTTAAAAAACGGATGCTCGATTTTTATTCCAAGCGTACGTTTCTTGGGCAAAACTTCTAAGAATTTATTGTAGATTGCGATTTTGATAAGAGCCAAAAATTGGCCAATCATAATTTACAATTTCCTCCGGACATAGATGTCCTATGCGATGCACATTGGTATATATTACCGATATAGTCGACATATCCCATTATCCTATTTCTTCAAAATTCCTTGTGATTTGGAGAAGTTTGGGCCACATAAAATGTAGTTCACGTTACGTCCTCACATTCAATAAGCTCCACAAGGCGGATTATTCACTATAGCCCACGTGAAAAAATGTTCCCCGATTGATTTCCCTTTCGTATATATAAGTCATACATGCAAAAATAATCTCAACACTCTCATTGATAACTTTGCAAATTAATCTTGATTTATCATTTCCTCCAATCTTTTGATGTCATAGGAAAATTTTTACAGGTAAAATCCTTGTATCGATAGACACAAAAATTTACCATGCCTTCTTTTTCACAACAACATAATAGAGAACTAAATAGCAAAGAGCAACTTATTTTGACAATTTAAATGGGTTAATCGAGTTAAACGAATCATTTGAAGCTTTTGTTTAAAACATTAACCGCTTCAAGTGGGCTAATAAAAAAGCCTGGGACAGGCTGTGGTGTAGAATAAATTTCTATGTTTTGTCCTTTATTGCAGTGTCGCTTCCACCCTTCACATAAACTCTGGTCCAATGTTTTGCAATTTAATGAAAAATTCTTCAGCTTTTTTGCATTTAAAAGCCCAGTCGAGTGAAAAGCAACGGCAACGAAAGACAGTGGCAATGGCTTGGGCTGATGTGTAATGCAAAAGAAAAAATACGCAAACATCTAACCCTGAACTTTTGAAGTGTTCGGGCTGCATATGTTGGAGGCTTCTGCAGATGTTTTTAAGCGTTTGGCTCTGGTGGTGCATTATGAAGAGTTTCCCGTCAGTTGTTGCTTCAGGAGGTACGAACAACAAAAAAAAAAAAAAAAAACGAAGCACAAAACAAAACATTTGTTTTAACTTTTCTACTTCAAGCCCAGTGCTACTACTGCCGCTGCTAAATGCCAGGAACTGTCGAGAAAAGGAGGGCAAGCAAGAGCTGCAAAAAAACCCAACAAGTTCAGGAATGCTAAGGAAAAAATTAATTAAATACAAGCTCACAGCATCCACAAGCAGTACCTCAACAACCTCCCCCTGTTGCCACTTTGGCTGTAGAACCCTGAAAGGAAAACAAACAACCCACAAAGCAAAAAAAAAAAGAAAAAATTAAACGAATATAAAGTCACGTTTGCCTTTTTGTTTTCACCGCTGCTAAATATTTTTATTTTCCTATAGCATCCCGTATCTGGGGGTTTTACAAATGGGTTAACTCATGGCAATCTTTAACCCTCCTCCATGCAGACGATGAGTTGATTGTCAGATACAGTTGGTAATTTATTCGATTCGCTGGCAGGTTGGGTCAGGAGTCTATATGGGTGGCAAGGACCATCTGTAACAGATGGATAACAAGGCATTTGTCAGTGAATGTGTCGCACTCTATACTTGCACATTGGGAACATTTCAATAGTTTATGAAATCCCACGATAAATGTTGGGATTTTGTTGCTTAAAAATACATCGTTTTTACGTCGAACGCAAGAGGTGGAAAGTGAATCGCTGACCAGCATTTACGATTATGGCTACTCGAATTTCAACTAATTGAGTGACCGCGACAAGAACGACGAAGTTGTTGGGACATCAGGGTGATTATTCTGCAGTGGAGGAGTAAGGCGTTTAAATCAACGATGGAGTCATCTGTTGCACAGTATTATAACTCTATTACGTGCAAGTGTGTATGTGTGCGTTTAAATCCATATCTCAATGTGGAATTGAAATTTTACTAGGAGTAAAAACAAATCCTGTCTTTGCTCTAAATGAACGAATATTACAAATTGGGTAAAAGTGCAATTTACGGGAAAAATGGCAAAAAAATCCAATTTTTACTTTGCAAAATTTTTCTTTAATTTGAGTACCATATTGCTTATATTGGTCGTCATATCACTTAAGACAAAATATCTATACAATCGCATATTGTGCGGTTAAATCATATTAAAGTTTTCAAACAAAAAGTGTACTTCTAAAAATGCCACAAATGTACATCGATATGCGTATACATCAGAAATGCGTTCACTATTGTTTAGAAGTTCGAAAGTTTGAAACTGTTTCCCGCAAGGTTAAAAATAAATTTGAATATAAATCAGCAAAGATACCGGAAAATATAATTTTCTGGGTTAAAGATTAATGAAAGGCTTCATAGGTTCTTTTGGGTCAACATTCTTATACTTTTTTATGGGCCTTATATGATCACACTCTTACTTTTAAAATCCTTTAGTTTGATACCGACATTGGCAGCCCTTGAGATAATTGGCTCAAAATTTGAAAATCAAATTCGTACTCTACTCTCAAATACATTGAATATGACCCCCTAATTTTGTCAAAATGGGTTAAGGCCGTTTGAGACTTGATCCCTATTTAAATGTTCGTACTCTACATCTAAAACCTTCGCAATTGAGAGCCACCTTGTCGTGATCGGGGGCTTTTATATCCAACACCGAAGGATGGGGGAATATTAATTTTCTCATTCCGTTTGCAACACATCGAAATATCCATTTCCGACCCGAAAAAGTGTATATATTCTTGATCATCGTAAAAATATAAGACGATCTAGCCATGTCCGTCCGTCTGTCTGTTGAAATCACGCTACAGTCTTTGAAAATAGAGATATTGAGCTAAAACTTTGCACATATTCTTTTTTTTTTTGTCCATAAGCAGGTAAGGTTCGATGATGGGATATATCGGACTATATCTTGACATGGCCCCCATATAGACCGATCCGCCGATTTAAGGTCTAAGGTCAATAAAAGTTACATTTATTATCCGATTTTGCTGAATTTTGGGACAGTGAGTTGTGTTAGACCCTTCGATATCCTTCTTCAATTTCACTCAGATCGGACCAGAATTGGATATAGCTGCCATATAGACCGATCTCTCGATTTAAGGTCTTGGGCCCATAAAAGCAGTATTTATTGTCCGATTTTGCCAAAATTTGGGACAGTGAGTTGTATTCAATATCCTTCTTTAATTTGGCTCAGATCGGTATAGACCGATCTCTCGATTTAAGTTTTTGGACATATAAGAAGCCCATTTATTGCTTGATGTCGCTGAAATTTGAGACAGTGGGTTGTATTAGACCCCTCATCATCTTTCTTCAATTTGGTCTAGATCGGTTCAGATTTGGATATAGCTGCCATATAGACCGATCTCTCGATTTAAAGTTTTTGGCCCCTTAAAAGACGCATTTATTGTCCGATGTCGCCAAAATTTGAGACAGTGAATTGTGTTAGGCCGTTCGACATCCATTTTCAATTTAGCCAAGATCGGTCCAGATTTGGATATAGCTGCCATATAAACCGATCTCTTGATTTAAAGTCATGGCCCCCACAAAAGGCGCATTTGTAAACCGATTTCGCTGAAATTTGACATTCGTGTCGTATATAGTTCAGATCGGTCTATATTTGGATATAACTACCAAGAATACCAAATATTTTGTTCTACAAAATTGAACAATAGCTGGCACTTATTAGATCACTCAATGTCCGTGCCGAACTTTGTCCAAATCGGATCATATTTCGATATAGCTTCTATGGGGGCATAAATTGTGAATTTTTCACCGAAGTATGATGAAAGGTGGTTTACATATATACCCGAGGTGGTGGGTATTCAAAGTTAGGCCAGGCCGAACTTATCGCCTTTTTACTAGTTGATGTTGGTGTGACTCCCAGGCACTTGACACTTGAAGCCATATTTCGATGATAGACTTGCTATACCTTCCATTTGAGACATCATTTTGGCATGATCGCACCTTTCGTAGCATTACCTCTATAAACCGCAAAGCGGACATGTAGTCTTGGGGTTGTTAGTGATTAGGTGACCTCCCACATATCCTGTTTTCATTATAGAATTACTTTTTCCTGTGAGCGTTTGAAGAAAGGCTTACGTTCATGTTGAATTGAAATTGATTTCTATGCTGGAGATGGGGATATACAAATTTCGTCGTTCTGTTGGCAGCACATCGAAAAATTGATCTGAGACAGAACAAAGTATATATATTCCTTATCGTCTTGACATTCTATGTCGATTAAGTTATGACCGTCCGTCTGTGTGTCTGTCAAAAGCGCTATAACAGGCGGTCATGCTAACCTCTGCGCCATGGTGGCCTCAGCATTCTTAAAGATCTCCCTAATCAGCGTTACGACTTTTATATTCGAAAGCATGCTCCACGTAACAGTGTGAAAACCAAGCTAGAATTTGATGAGTAGTACACGCCAAAATGTAAACCGTTTGGAATATTTTTCCGACAAACAAATTCGGTTTCTTATGGAAGTACCAGATTAGATTAGAAAATATTGTATTTTATTTATAACTCATTTACGAATAGAATGCGATACAGTTTTTTATGGAAATCTAATTTGACATAACATTTATGTTGTGTGTCAGACTGGGATACAAAAAAAATTACTAAAATGTTGAGTGATAAATTCTTATTTATTTTTTTCTTTTTAAGTTGGTACTGTTTCTGAGTTGCTTTGCTTCATGTTTTATTTGACTTTTATTATTATTTTTTTTTTTTATTGATTAAATCCATTTAGAAGTAATTAACTAAATATTTCTCGAGGGGTGCAATATGATCTCCATTTAATATTGTATAGAACTTATTTACAGTCAATGAGCTTCCAGGAATTGTAGGTTACAAATAGAGCAATTACCGTTTGTATCATTTCTAAAGGCTCTGGAATTGAGGTTAAGCAGACCACCTCTGACTCGAAAAACTAAACTTATAAATTTCTGGGAGTTGCCATCTCGAAAGTATAGGAGAATATCGTATTTAAGATGTGGGTAAGGGTCGTCGTACTGTGAAGCCAGAGCCCTGTTCTCATTGAAGACCTTTCACATTCCATAAGGTCGCGTAAAATATTATCGTGCTTTAACACTAGATCCCGACCTCTAAGACTAAAAGTTACGCAGGGAGTACGTCAAGGCTGTTTACTGAGCCCAATACTGTTCGCTTTGCATTTGAATGATTTACATGAGGTTCTACCCGCTGGTGTACGCATTGGCGAGGTCGAGATTAGGGTGCTTATGTATGCAGACGATATTGTCCTGCTTTCGGACTCTCCGACGAAACTTCAGTCGATGATTGATGCTCTATACGCATATTGCTCTTTATGGGTCTAAGTTTAAACCTAATCAAATCTAAGATTGTTGTTTGCAGAAAGGGACACAGGATCAGTAGCAGTCTGTCTTGGTATTACTCGCTGAGCCCATAGAGGTCGTAAATGAGTGAAAATATCTCGGTATGAATCTTAAGTATAACCTTTCCTTTGTAAAGCATCTTTCTAACAAGCTACAATCTGCAAAAATGGCTATTATTCCACATGGCTACGCTACATCTACAACGGAAGAATTAGCATTTCGAATAAGATGAAGATATTTAATACTGCTGCCAAGTCTATATTGTTTTACGGCGCTCAGGTATGGGAACATGTTAGCTATGAGCAAGTAGAGAAACTATTCAGGTTCTTCATAAAAAAAGTACTATATTTACCAAGTAATACGCCTAACTATATATTGCATATCGAAACGGGGCTACCAAATATGTTTTTGGATACCCTCATGCTGCAATGTAATTATATTTGCAATGTACTTGCAATGCATAGTGACAGATTACCCCGACTGCTGGCTGAGGATACTATAGATGCCGGTTATGGAAGTACCATTTTTATAGTAATTGCTTCCCTCAACATTGAACGTTAGTCGTGAATTTGCAACGTTTGATGTTAAAGTCACTTCGTTTGCGCTAGAACCTTTAGGTACCTCTTCAGTGGTTAAGTGGTTACGTGAAAATTCTAAATCTCTTTGAAGCCAAACTAAAGGGTGATTTTTTTGAGGTTAGGATTTTCATGCATTAGTATTTGACAGATCACGTGGGATTTCAGACATGGTGTCAAAGAGAAAGATGCTCAGTATGCTTTGACATTTCATCATGAATAGACTTACTAACGAGCAACGCTTGCAAATCATTGAATTTTATTACCAAAATCAGTGTTCGGTTCGAAATGTGTTCATTCACCGTAACGTTGCGTCCAACAGCATCTTTGAAAAAATACGGTCCAATGATTCCACCAGCGTACAAACCACACCAAACAGTGCATTTTTCGGGATGCATGGGCAGTTCTTGAACGGCTTCTGGTTGCTCTTCACTCCAAATGCGGCAATTTTGCTTATTTACGTAGCCATTCAACCAGAAATGAGCCTCATCGCTGAACAAAATTTGTCAAAATTTGAACACATTTCGAACCGAACACTGATTTTGGTAATAAAATTCAATGATTTGCAAGCGTTGCTCGTTAGTAAGTCTATTCATGATGAAATGTCAAAGCATACTGAGCATCTTTCTCTTTGACACCATGTCTGAAATCCCACGTGATCTGTCAAATACTAATGGATGAAAATCCTAACCTCAAAAAAATCACCCTTTAGTTCTGACTCACAGCCACTTTTTGATTCGTTTTATAATGTCTGTCTGTCTGTCGATGTTAATTTGTGTACAAAGCACAGGACTATAATATAAAGAATTTACAGGTCTTTTTTTGTCTTAGAGACAAAGCCTATCGAAATTGCAAAAAAAGGTTCAGATTTGGATATAGCTCAAATATATATTTTCGCCCGATTTTAATTAATGTTAAGAAATTGTGCCCGCCATTTGTACACTTGAACAAAAAAAATAGTATTCGTCACAAATTTTGCCCTTTATTATGAAAGGTCTTCCACTGTTGCCGTAAACAAAGTTCCAATGTTTTTTACGAAAGAAGTTTGCCTGTCTAAAATTTCGTTTATAGCTAATCAATTGTTTTTTGGGTGTACGTAGAGGTATGTATTAAGTTCTTCAGACTGTTCTATATTTGAACGCAAGGAGTTAATATTGTCGGCACAAGATCGCCCTGGGATGAAACCTGTTTGTTCTTTCGCAAAATGCAGTCTAGTGCAAGCTAATACGCTGAAGTAATAGGCTTGTCATTAATTTATACATGGCACTTAACAATGTTAATCCTCGCAGGTTTTTAAACTGTGTGAGGTCTCAATTTATTGGAGTTGTGACCAGAGTCGGCTTTTCCACTGTGGGGGAATATTGCTTGTATCCCAGGGCCTCTGTTTAATGGTGTGATTAATTGAGCAATGGGGTGTGCACCATACCGCAACAATGGGGTGTGCACCATACAGCCTCAATTTCTTCCCAGCTGGCTGTAGTATAAGAGAGTTGGAACCTGTGTCCTCGGTTGCTGATCCTTCGAAACTGGAAAATCCGCGCCATCGCTCTAATAGGAGTTCGGGTGTTGTGAATTCCGATCCGTCTTCATATTTTATTATTGTGGTTGGCCCTTACTTGTTGTTGCTCAATTGTTTTATTAAATCTTAAAGCCACAAATATTTCCAATATTAGCTACTAGCATACTTAAATATATTCGCTTATCCCTACGAACCATGCGTTTGATAAGTGAGTCGAAGGCGCGATATTCAATCCTTGCTGCGGGTTTTGTTACACTTGATTTTACCCGTGGCTGAACGTTGCGTAGACGTTTCCGGTGTTTTGTTTCCTCTTTAGTTTCGTTGATAACAATGTTTTTTTTTTGCGATAGATGTGCTGCTGTTACGTCGGACCATGTATGGGTGTTCCCAGTTAATGTTGCCTTGTTTTGGCACGCGGTTTCTGGTGTCTTCTCTTTTAAGTGTAAGAGGTTGACTTTGGGCTTTTTGCTTGAGTCCTACTAAAGACGTACAGTGGGAAAGAATAAAAAAACAATATATTTGAAAGAGGATAGAATAACTTATTGAATTTTGAAATGACAGGGCCCTAAAGTTTGTCATCTCGGCATTTTGAAAAATTGTTCGGGATGCTAAATCTTACGGGTCGATTATTGATTGCAACTCGACTACAGGAGCCAAACCACGAAGCAAAAATTAGTATAAAGTTGGAAATTTTTGCCAATTTCATTTAATATCAGTATTTTTAAAGTTCAGTTATTAAGAAATTTGTAGAAAAGTAAGTAACTCAATACAAAAGTGAAAATTTCTATAACGAATTTGACCGTTAGCAACACAACTGAAGTTGGGTTGCCATCCATAGCCGGTCCATTATATGTATTCATCCGTCCTCAAATGGCATATTTGTATACCCTCCACCATAGGAGGGGGGTATACTAATTTTGTCATTCTGTTTGTAACACCTCGAAATATGGGTCTGAGACCCCATAAAGTATATATTTTCTCGATCGTCATGTCATTTTAAGTCGATCCAGCCATGTCCGTCCGTCTGTCTGTCGAAAGCATGGTAACTTTCGAAGGAGTAAGGCTAGCCGTTTGAAATTTTGCGCAAATACTTTTTATTAGTGTAGGTCGGCTGGGATTGTAAAAGAGCCAAATCGGTCCATGTTTTAATATAGCTGCCATATAAACCGATTTTGGGTCTTGACTTCATGAGCCTCTAGAGGGCGCAATTCTTTCCCGATTTGACTGCGCTAAGTATGGTTCAAATTGGTCCATGTATAGCTGTCATATAAACCGATCTTGGGTCTTGACTTCTTGAGCCTCTAGAGGGCGCAATTCTCGTCCGATTTGGTATCACTTCCAATAACTGTGTTAAGTATGATTCAAATCGGTTAATAATCATGTATAGCTGTAATATAAACCGATCTTGGATCTTGCCTTCTTGAGCCAATACAGCGCGCAATTCTCATCCGATTTGGCTGATATTTCGCATGAGGTGTTTTGTTATGACTTCCAACAACTGTGCTAAGTACAACTGTGCTAATCGGTACATAACCTGATATAGCTGCCATATAAACCTTAACTTGGATCCTGACTTCTTGAGGCTCTAGAGGGAACAATTTTCATCCGATTTGAAAGAAATTTTGTACAACGGCTTGTCTCATGACTTTCTACTTACGTGTCTAATACGGTCTGAATCGATCAATAGCTTGATGCAGCTCCCATATAAGCCTATCTCCCGATTTAACTTCTTGAGCCCCTACAAGGCGCAATTCCTATCCGAATGATCTGAAATATATCACAATGACTTTTACAATGTTCAACATTCATTTATGGTCCGAATCGAATAAAAAGAGATACCGCGATCCATGGTGAAGGAACTTAGCACGCTCTTACTTCTTTTAGTTTCTTTTTCAATTCTTTCCCACAGTGCGACAGCTGAACGTAGACCTAGACTTGCCTAGGGCTACCAACTACCCTCTAGGCTAGGTTTTTTAGATGGTAGACCCTCTGAAGATCTGCGAGCGTCACCGTTGGCCATTTCCTTCGCTCATCCACTCCCGACCAAATTATGTATCCATGCAAGTGAGACATCCCCTACTTGTGTTACCTTTTTGGTTCGCTCGGCATATTTTATTTCTGCGGCAACCATCATATCTGATGTGTTTTTCCCCATCCACCACCCGGGGAGGCGTCCGATGGAAGAAGTAGCATGAAAGCTCTGGTTATAAAACTGTTTTAATTAAGTGATATATGTGTCTTGTTTTGTTTTCTTAGCCAACGCCCCCTGTTGTCAATATGTATTCCAACTGCTTTTGGGGGCGATAATTAAATATCGATTGCTTTCTATTGTTGCAAAAATTACGAATGCTTCATCCATCGAGCTGGAATTTAAAACTAATTAAATTCACATCAAATAGCTTCCTTTGATGTGATTTTATTCATTAACAACAGAGGCAGAAACTGTACAACAGATATTACGATGAGTGGGATGGACGATCCGATGATGAATTTAATTCAACGAGAAATCATCGCGAGATGTGTGTTGTGTCTTCATTATCGGTTACGAATGGGGGTAGAGAGTTTATTTAATTTCAAATAAAATATGAAAATATAAAATATTCGATAATAAAATTACTTGGGGATTTGTTTATCTCCCTTTCGTCTGTTTTCCATGAACGGATAAATGTGAATAAATTGATGGATAATATGACATT
Source organism: Stomoxys calcitrans (assembly GCF_963082655.1). NCBI lineage: Eukaryota > Metazoa > Arthropoda > Insecta > Diptera > Muscidae > Stomoxys > Stomoxys calcitrans. The sequence continues at coordinate 55,452,535 of NC_081555.1, read as the reverse complement.
CGGCTGACAATTTAATTTAATCAATTTATGGAATTTTTTAATTGATAGAATTGAAATTTAAAGAAGTATTGTAATAAGTCTTACGCCTTACTTTGATATGTAGTTAATTTTTAATGACGTCCTTCATTGACGCTTCATTAGTTAGGTTAAGTGTTTTGTTTTTTTTTGGAAAAGATTAAATAGTGCTAAATAGTAAGTGAAATTCTCTGGAAATTTTGTATCAACGCTGACAGAAGAACGATTTTTGCAGCAGCATTCAGTTGTTGTTGTTGCTTTTGCAACTGTTTGTGTTTTCTTCATCCTAAATTGGCTAATAAAGTTATGTTAAGTAACCAAATTCACAAAGGATTCCTTCATTGGCATTAGTTTCACGAGCTTTTAAATTGTAGTCAAGAGTTTGCGTTAATATATTTTCTCACATGGCAATTTGACACTAAATTTTCAATTTAAACAGTGGCAAAACAAAGTAAAACTTAATTTGGAATTGAATTTCCATAATTGCGATACAATTAGAACTGTATCCATCCTTTGTACATAAACAACCACCAGCTGATCTCGTCGCTCTTAGAGGCAACCCAAAGAGTGTTACCAGATCTAATCGTATTCAAATAATACAAAACGGAAATGGGATGCCAGAGCAACAAATAACTGAAATGCATCCAACAATAGAACATATTTAATTTGCAATGCAAAAATAAAAGCAGAAGAATCATTAACCTAAACAGCAGTTAGTGTACGATAATAATGAGCATTTCGAACCGGTCAACAATGAATTGGAGGACCATTGGAGGGGTTTCAATGGCCGCTATTACTAGAGAAGGTCCTATGGCTAATAATCTTTGTCAATATCATACAGACGAAGAGGAGCTGAAGAGAGAGAGAGAGAGCGATAGGATCACAAAAAGATCCAAAAATAAAAAAAAAATAAATTCGAATAAAAACGCAAAAGCGCAGAAATATTGCGAGATTAAAGAGCATGTAAAGAGTAGTGAAACTGGGAATGTGCAAATAACGCAAATATCATAGGCATCTAAACTTTCGGAAAGGTTTTCGAAATATTAAAGTCGGCTGCAATTCAAAACTGTAATGAATATTTCTTATCCTAGTGATTATCGAAGTCTTTCGTTCGAACTGAATTCAGTAAGAGCAGAGTGGTACACGTACGAAAAAACTTGATAGGCCGAACAAAGTCATTACATGTGGACTTCATCATACATATGCGAATGAGGACATAACAGAAGATCTGATGTTTTAATCTATTAGATACAGTAAACATATTGTAAAAGATAAAGTTAGACAATTCCAACAATTATACATAAAGGCGCTTGCATTTATTCCAAAAAACCTTCATAAAGACTATAGCATCGAAAATATCTACAAGATAACTGATATACTCAATGTTAGGGTTAAATTAGAAGCTCTAAAATCACAGAGAGAAGTTCAACCACACGAATACTTACTGCCAAATAGAAGCTAGATGTGTCAAGTGTGCTGGAAAGCACGATACATTAGACTGCAATATGCCAAAAGCAATTAATCCAATATGTATAAATTGCAAAGGGAGTCATCCGGAAAACTATCGTGGTTGCGGGGTAGCTGAAGTGTTGCAAAAAATTGGTTAGGTTGAAAAGAGGGCGCAGATATTAATCCGCTCCATGCCACTATAGACATACACCTAAGCCAGTAATCGGCTTGTTGTGCGCTCTAAAAACTAAAAAGTAACCTCTAAAAAAGAACATTTTAAGTTAGGAATTCCGTGCTATTGGGTTTCCCAAAAAGTTAATCCGCAATTACTTTTTGGGCAACCCAATACTTACAAAATCCTTGATTGTTTTCAATGCCACTCCCCTAAGTTGGTTCATGTCTGAAATTGTGTTACATGTCTTTCATCCGATATGGCCTTTTAAGCCACAATTTTCGTTCGATCTTTACAAAATTGAGCATGGGGTGTTTTATTTAACATCCTCATGTGTGTGCAAAATTTCATAAAAATCGGTTTAGATTTACATATAGCTTCAATGTGTATATTTCATCCGATATGGACTTTTAAGGGAGTAGAATTCACAATTTTGGTCATATCTCTACAATATAGGGCGTGAGATGTTCTATTTCATGTCCCAGTGTGTGTCAATAAAATTGGCACAGGTTTCGATATAACTCCCATATAATCTTTTATCCGATATGGCCTTTTAAAAAAGTGGAAATCCAAATTTTTTGTCCAATGGTTGGAAAATCTTACATGGTTCTAAATTGCTATTTCAATTGGCATCCAAATTAAAGTCGGACTAGATTTCGAGATAAGTTCTAAATAAAAAAAGTACTACACACAATAGGTGGTGTAGGGTATTATATAGTCGGCACCGCCCGACTTTTGCCTTTCATTACTGGTTTTGATTGAAAAGATTTATTTATCGAATTCTTTGTTTTAGAAAAAATAATTTTGAGGATGCCCGGGCCTGAGCAACATTTAACCTATAGACAAAAATTTATTGAAATTTTGCCTTTAGAAAAAAATGCCTTTAAGTTTTATTTTTATGTAGAAAAAAAAATTATTTTGTGATTTTTCCGTTTGTTTTTGTTTCTATTTGGGATAGAAAAACATAAAAATATTGGTTGCCCAAAAAGTTATTGCGGATTTTTCATATAGTCGGCGTTGACAAATTTTTTCAACGGCTTGTGACTCTGTAATTGCATTCTTTCTTCTGTCAGTTATTAGCTGTTACTTTTAGCTTGCTTTAGAAAAAAAGTGCGCGAAATTTTTTTACATTTGTTTGTTTGGCGTCAATTTTAATATGGAGCCCACAAAGGAGCATTTTCGTCATTTTTTACTTTATTATTTCCATAAAGGAAAAAACGCGGAGCAGGTTGCTAAAAAGTTACGAGATGTGTATGGTGATAAAGCCTTAAAAGGAAGACAGTGTCAAAATTGGTTTCGCAACTTCCGTTCTGGAGATTTTTCACTTAAAGATGAGCCACGTTCAGGTCGGCCAAATGAAGTTGATGATGACCAAATCAAAGCATTAATCGAATTGGATCGTCATGTAACTGAGCGTGAGATAGGAGAGAAGTTAAATATACCAAAATCAACCGTTCATTATCACATAAAAAGTCTTGGACTGGTGAAAAAGCTTGATATTTGGGTACCACATTTATTGAAAAAAATTCATTTAACAAACCGAATCAACGCTTGTGATATGCAATGAATTCGATCCGTTTTTAAAACGAATCATAACTGGAGATGAAAAATGGATTGTTTACAACAACGATAGTCGAAAACGATCATGGTACAAGCATGGTGAACCAGCTCAAACCACTTCAAAGGCTGATATCCACCAAAAGAAGGTTATGCTGTCTGTTTGGTGGGATTGGAAGGGTGTGGTATATTTTGAGCTGGAAGGAACCAAACGATTAATTCGGATGTTTACTGTCAACAATTGGACAAATTGAATACAGCCATCAAGGAGAAGCGAACAGAATTGGTCAATCGTAAAGGTGTCATATTCCACCAGGACAACGCTAGACAGCACACATCTTTGGTCACTCGCCAAAAACTGAGTGAGCTTGGCTGGGAACTTTTGATGCATCCACCATATAGCCCTGACCTTGCACCATCAGACTACCATTTATTTCGATCTTTGCAGAACTCCTTAAATGGTAAAACTTTCGGCAATGATGAGGCTATAAAATCGCACTTGGTTCAGTTTTTTGCAGATAAAGGCCAGAAGTTCCATGAGCGTGGAATACTAAATTTGCCAGGAAGATGGCAAGAGGTTATCGAACAAAATGGCAATTATATATTTGATTAAAGTTCATTCTAAGTTTTATTAAAAATGTATTTACTTTCTTTTAAAAAATCCGCAATTACTTTTTGGGCAACCATACTTTAAATATGTTTAAGCAAAATATATAGAGTATCAAAATGCATTCAGCGGGCACACAAAATTTTTTGGAAATTTTGGCTTTATAAAATTATTTCGAGGTATTGTTCACTTAAATATAGTCATTAGAAAAAAAGTCATTAAAATGTAGTATTTGAAAAAAATTTTATTAAAATTTATTCTTTAGGAAAAATTGTAATGAAATGTTGTCTTAAAAAAATATTTTCGAGGGGGATCTGGTCTGGGCTGAAGAGAATGTTACGCTGAATTATTAAAATTTTGTCTTTAAGAAAAATTTTAATGAAGTTTTGTCTATAAAAATGTTACTCTGATATTTTGTTTTGAGAAAAAAATTTCATTAAGATTTTGTGCTTAATAAAAAACTTTTAAGTGGTCCTGGTCTGATCAAAACTTTGTCTCCGTAGAATATCGTATATAAAATTTTGTTATTTTCAAGTTTTACAAAAATTTTGTGTTAAGAATAAATTTAGTTTAATTTTTTTTCTATAGACAAAATAATTTTGGGGGCCCCACTCCTGGCTAAGTCTCTGATGGCAGGTATATCAGATTATAGACCGATTTGGGCCGTACTAGGTACAGTTGTAAGAAGTCATAACGGAGCACTACATGCAAAATTTCAGCCAAATCGGACAAAAATTGCGACTTCCAGGGGCTCAAGAAGTCAAATCGGGAGGTTGGTTTATATGGGAGCTACATCTAAATTTGAACCTATATGGCTCAATCTCCAACGAACATTTAGTATCTGTACAAAATTTCAAGCGGCTAGCTTTACGCATTTGACCGCTATCGTGATTTCGACAGGACGATCGGTCTAACGTACATGGCTAGATCGACTGAGGACGTCGAGACGATCTAAAATGTATATCCTTTATGGGGTCTAAGGTGAATATTTCGAGGTGTTACAAACGGAATGACTAGACTAGTACACCCCCATCCCATGATGGTGGATATAAAAAGTGAATGAAATAAAAAATTATATTACCACAGTCTGTTTTGAAATTGCCCATATTGTGTTTTTCAGACTTCCCTTTTTGCAACCGTCGTTTAGGGATTAAATAAAACGTAATACTATTCAGTCGCAAAGTTACATTGAGTATTCAAACTTGAATTGGTGCATCACTACCACCATAGCATGGCTATAATACCTTGAAATTTCTCAAGAACCTTTCATTCAATCCTGGGATTAAAAGTTGCTAAAATAATGTTTAAAACTTTAAATAAAAGAACACAAACATTTTTTCTTGTGAGCTGGTGTCACTACTCTCTTTGAATTATTCGTCGTTAGTTTTGCTGTAGCAGTTGTTGGTGTCGTGGTGAAATAAGAAAAACTTCGAACCACGAAGCAACTGAATTTCACGTAACCAAATTGTATGTTTCTCGCGGCTAAATAATTCCGCGAACCGAGGAAATTTATCATTTCACCTCTATCGCCATCTACTGTATATATGCCGCAACAATGACATCCACCCAAGGTTAATAATTCAAATTGTGAGCTCCGCCTGATTCGTTATGTAGCTTTAGTGGTGTATGCAAATGTATCCTACTCTTCTAAAATAATTTATCAATTTCCGTTTCCGCTACCTGACATAAATGTGTCTTTGCCCACAACAACATCAACAAAATTCGAATATTTTCACACAAACGCGTCCATGACGGCGGAAAAACTTATTTATTTGTTTTTTGGCAAAACATAAATGGAAGACAAATGAAAAAGTCCAAAGGTCATAAGGCACTGAGAACTGAAAGAAACAAAGACAGATAGGCATTCCAAGCTAAGCCAATGTCAATGGCATGGTAGACAAACAGCTACAATATGGCCAATTTACTCAACTTATTCCGCATTTCTCACATTGCTGAAAGGAATACTCATTTGTATAGCTGATTTGTGGTTGACTTTGCAGAGAAGATTAGCTAATTGGCTACTTTGTTTGTTTGATCACATTTGCATTATAGCTTGAAGTTGCAAAAGTGCCCTTGTCATTCCAGTCTTCATAGATATTCTACATGTTGTAGAGATTTTCTCTTACTGTAACATTGTAACCTTACTTCTTTCGATATTAAGTTATTTAATACCATAAGGCATTAACGCTTCAAATCATACGAACCATACGGTATTGTTTTGATAACCAACGAGGTTTCTTCACTATTGAAGAGAGAATAGGTTAAGTCGGGTTCATGTGGCTATTAAATTCGTTTTCGTCCATTGTGATACCACAGGATTAGGAGAAGGAAGATGACTTCTAGTCCTTACCGTTGAAGCATCCACATTGCTTTGAAAAGTCCAACAACTTGCGAATGATTACATCCGCCAAATCAAATACGTTCTCAAAGAAATGAGAACCTTAAGTGGAACTCCTTCTGACTGCCAGCGCGGGAGAAATACACAACAGATTTTCGATAGTCTCTTCTTCCTCGACATCCTCACTGCTTCTGCAGGAGTCGTTACTTGCATCTTTTAGTCTGTCAGCGTGCTTACCGATGAGACAGTGATGTCTGTCATGATGGACACAATGACTGAGAGTTCTGTTGTAGCAAGCGACAGCAAAGCGGTAAACCGATAATTCTTGATTGTTCCACTAACCTCCACCTTGTGACTATCTGTCATTCGCTGCTCTTTGGGCCTGATGCGAAAGATTTAGCTTACATGTCGATAGAGGCAAACCACTGATTCCAGTTCTCCTGGAATCCAGATCTGCGTCAGTCGAGGGTGGTCTTTGAATTCAGGGTGGCTGCCTGAGAAGATATTAATGTCAATCCATGACATTATATCTAAGCCATTCCACTACTTATTTAATTGCAAGGATCTCCGCTTGATAAACACTTCAGAGGTCGGGAAAACTTCCCGACTTCATAGTATACCCCAAAGCCAACCTGGTTGTCTAGTTTGAAACCAGTCTATGTTATTTCTGTTACCGGGGATATTATTGTTCCAATCGGTCGTATCAGGAATAGTGGTAGAGTACTTTTTATCAAACAGAGTACTTTTTATCACACTATTCACACTGCCTGGAACATCGAGCATTACGTCACGGATAACACAGTGTCCGTAGCCGCCGCATTCCAAAAAGAAAGCTGCCTTAGCACTGTAGTGGCCACGACAATTTGTCCAGGTGTTACATTGAATTGCGGGCGCCCCTGTAGCCGAGTTGGTAGCGTGCTTGGATTGCCAGTGCAGGGGTCTTGGGTTTGATTCCCGCCAGAAGCTTTGGTCTGTCGCTACTGTGGTATCACAATGGATCTAAAATTGTCTAAGTGAGTCTGAAAAGGACTGCCACTCTCACATAACCTAACCTAACATTAAATTGCGCGTAAGATAGTGAAGCATTAAGTAAGAAGCCACAAAATATCACCTAGCCATGGGCCGACATAACAACAGCATGTACGGAGACGGCCACCTCCATCATAGGCACTGCTAGACGATCCCAAAAAGCAACGAAACTATAGAGGAAATAAAGCACCAGAAACATAAAAGATGAGGATGGATCGGGATTAACAACACCCGAACAGCAATTAGAGCGGAGGCATGCATTTTTCAGGCCTAAATTTCGACCCTTGTAATCTCCCTGTGCGCCAAAACACACGCAGGGACATATCTACAGCCACACCCACCTGCGAAGAAATTGAAGTCGTTCTGGTCTCACTCAAAAACGGCAAATCAGCCGGTCCTGACAATGTATCTACCGAACTGTTTTGGTGTGGGTTATAACCCATAGCTCAAGCGATCACCCCTATAATTAGAGAGGCCTGGGATACAAACGCTTTCGCCTCGGAATGGAAGAAGGGGATCATGGTCACAATCCCAAAGAAGGGTGACCTCACCTAGTGTAAAAACTGGAGGGGGAATACATTGCTAAATGCAATAAATAATGTGATACGTCTTCTGCTGAATCGTATTTTAAATTTTTCTGGATTCCGTCTTTGAGGCGTCAAATGCTGTGGCACCCTATGGCAATCACTGTCGTATAAACGACTTCCTTAGAGACATCGACTATGAGGATGATGTATGCCTCTTTGCGTATTGCTTTGAGTACATAAAAGCGAAATTGGAACGCTTGAATGAGAACGCGACCAAAGTAGGCTTGCAAATAAACATGTCTAAGACCAAAGTGATGCTATAGGAACAACAAATCTGACACCGCTCACTATAAACGGCCATGTCATTGAATATGTTGCTAAATTTTCCTATCTTGGCAGCAAAATAGCAAAGTACGGATGATCAGAAGAAGACACACGCTAACGTATCAACAAGGCTAGAAGCGCCTTTCGTAAACTCTACAAAGTTTGGAGTTGCAGTGACATCTCACATAACACAAAAGTCAGACTCTTCAACGGTAAGGCGAATTCTATTTAATTATATGGCCGTACATCTTCAAGTTTGACACAAACGACCCGCAAAATCCAAGTTTTTATAAATCTCTGATTTGATTTTTCTGGCTAAATCATATTTCAAATAAGGAATTGCAAAGAACAAACACTTCCTCTGTCGATGTAGAAATCCGGAAGAGAAAACGGACTTTGTTGGGTCATATCTTACGCCGAGCGCGTGATGATATAGCGAGAAATGTCCTAGACTGGAACCCGCAAGGACAGCGAAGGCGGGGGCGCCCTAAAAACATATGGATCCACTGTACGAAAAGGGAGTTGCAATCAACCCCAATCAATCCAATCAATGGAGAGAACTTGTTGATGCCCTTTCTTCGCACTCAGCAATTTACTATTGGTCATATTTTATTGTCATATATTTAATATACTCCAATTGTAAATAAAGGACATATATATATAGATATATATATATATATATATATATATATATATATATATATATATATATATATATATATATATATATATATATATATATATATATATATATATATATATATATATATATATATATATATATATATATATATATAATGCTGGCGAAATTTGTGAGGTACCATTACATTTTAAAAAAATGGTATGAAACGTTGTTCGGACACAGCTTTAAAAGGAGAACCCTCATCATTGAGCTTAAACTTGAATCGGACATCACTCATTGATATGTGAAAATTTGCCACTGTTCCTTAATGGATGGTTCATGGACAAATTTGTATTTGCAAACATAATGACCTCTTAACAGGATTGCCAACTGTGTTTACGGCATTGTACAGGGTTTTCCACAAAGAGATGTTATTTTGGTATTCAAATAAAAAATTTTGAGGTAAATAAATCGGTTGAGGATGTTATGCCGATAATAATGAAAAAGAACATTAGCCACATGGCCATCATGACCATACGTACAGGTCCATTTCCCTTTCATGAAATTTTCCATAGCCAATCGCAAGTTAAATTTTTGAAGTCTTGGTAATCTGGGCTGTTGACGTACACCGTATATTTCACATGGGCCCAAAGGATAAACTCTTAAGAAATTTAATCGAAAACTTTTCTCATTAAAAGAGCAATGATTTCGTTGCTCAGCTTTTTAAGAGCTTCAAAAGAGACAGCTTCCGAAATAACGGGTGATTCAAAACAACACCTCTCGTTGGAAAACACTTTCTATATCATTGGACCCAACCTTCGAGGTAGTTCAAGAACCATTTATTGTTAATAATAGTAAAAGATCGTTACGATACCCCTGGTATTCAGGCGTAAAAAGTATTATACTCAGAAAAATATTTATCGTAAATATGAGTTAAAGATACAACACAGGTTAGTTCCCGATCTTTAATGACGTAAGTTAAAATTCCCTAACAAGTTATAAAATTGGATTGAGCCCTAGCAGACAGTCTTAACAATCCCCTTTATTTTGGTTGTAAATTAATTTCCAATTTCCAACAAATATATAAAAACTTGAACGAAGTTCTTTGGAATAAGCAAGCAATCCCTTAACGGTAACACTCGTAAAAGCATATCTTCGTTGACTACACCTTTTCCAAAATCAAAAGTTGAAATGAGAAAATAGTGTCTAATTCAAAGAATTGTTATATGCAGTTACAGCAAAAATATTTGCTGTAACTGCAGGAATTAAGCTGAAAAATGTATGGCTGTAATTTTTTGCTATAGTAGCAAACATTTTCTGCTGTTTTCAGTTGGTATAAATTTTTTTACCATTTTTTTTTAAGTAATAAATTAAAAAGGTAATTAATACATCAATAATTGTGTACAATTTTAATAATTTTTTACAATTTGGCAATTTTTTAACGATTTTAACCACACCAGACAAAATAACTACTATATGATTTTTCATATATAGGATTTAAAACAAATAACGTACGCCTTAAATTGATTTTTTTTAATATGTAGCAAGTGCTTCAATTGTTGTTTAGAAGTTCAAGAATTTTGTATAATTTCATTGACAATGTAAAAACTTTTAATTTAATATCAGCAGGCAGTGTTTGCTGATATCAGCAAACTAATTTCTCTAGGTGCGGGTGAAGGGCTGCTTTGTAGACGGAAGTTTCTTGGTTCAACTCTGAATGCATCACAAATGTCGTCATCATTAAGGAAGAGAAAACTGCCTGACCATAATACGGTCCTGCAGGCAGAGATCCGGGCGATTACTGAATGCGTGAGGTGGTGTAATACTAACGAGTGTGTACATCTTCACGGACAGTTAAATGGCCATAAGGGCAATAACAACCAGGACTGTAAGGTCACGAACAGGCTTGGAGTGTAAGAAGGTGATTAACGCCTTCTCCGAGGATGGCACAATCTGCATCGTTTGGGTGCCGGGCCATAACGAAGTAAAGGGGGAATGGAAGGTTAGGCCATTTGGCAGTGAAGGCCTGAGAACTGCCATCGATAAACTTGGTTAACCCGAAGCCTTTCGGGTCGACGCAGTCCGAGGTAAGGGCGTAGGAGACAAACGCGCATGTAACATTTTGGAACAGCGAAATAGTCGGTAGGACGTCGAAAATCGTATAAGGTGATTCGGATCGTGAGAAGACGAGGCTATTACTTAAAGGAAGCAAGAAGGGGGTCAGTATAGCTTTTGATGGCAGTGGTATGATCGATTAAGGATTTTGTAAGTAGCACGGAATTCCAAACTTCAAATTTTCTTGTTCGATGTTGCTTTTTAGAGTTCACAACAAGCCGATTACTGGACTAGGTGTATGTCTATAGTGAAATGGGCAGATCAATACCTGCACCTCTTTTTTCAACCTTCCGGTTGACGCATTCAACCAAGTTTAAACTTACGTCTATCTGTCTGTCCAGTTAATTTATGTACAACATACAAATCGAAATTTTTATCCGATCACCATCAAATTTGGCACATCCATTTTTTTGGCTGTTCAGATTTTGATATAGTTCCCATATACCTAATGTATATTGGTACTATTTGGACTAAAATTGCAATAAAGTGGCCGTTTGCCTACCGATCTTCACGGATTTTGGCATCAAAGACTCTCCTATGACTCTTGACACTATTGGCTAATTTTTTCAAAGTGGGTTCAGATTTCGATGTACTCGTAGCTCTAATATATTTTAGCGTTCGACTTTTTCTAAACTGCTGTAATGAAGTGATTTGGCACAAATATTTCCTTTATGACTCTTTGGATCACTAGTTAATTTCATAGTTATCAGTTCAGGATTGGGTATAACTCTTACATATATGAATCGCCCGATTTTAATTTTTAAGGTTTTTCCAAGCGCATTTGTGAGCCAATCTTCTCAACTATATATATATATATACATATATATATATATATATATATATATATATATATATATATATATATATATATATATATATATATATATATATATATATATATATATATATATATATATATATATATATATATATATATATATATATATATAATGCTGGCGAAATTTGTGAGGTACCATGACATTTTAAAAAAATGGTATGAAACGTTGTTCGGACACAGCTTTAAAAGGAGAACCCTGATCATTGAGCTTAAACTTGAATCGGACATCACTCATTGATATGTGAAAATTTGCCACTGTTCCTTAATGGATGGTTCATGGACAAATTTGTATTTGCAAACATAATGAGCTCTTAACAGGATTGCCAACTGTGTTTACGGCATTGTACAGGGTTTTCCACAAAGAGATGTTATTTTGGTATTCAAATAAAAAATTTTGAGGTAAATAAATCGGTTGAGGATGTTATGCCGATAATAATGAAAAAGAACATTAGCCACATGGCCATCATGACCATACGTACAGGTCCATTTCCCTTTCATGAAATTTTCCATAGCCAATCGCAAGTTAAATTTTTGAAGTCTTGGTAATCTGGGCTGTTGACGTACACCGTATATTTCACATGGGCCCAAAGGATAAACTCTTAAGAAATTTAATCGAAAACTTTTCTCATTAAAAGAGCAATGATTTCGTTGCTCAGCTTTTTAAGAGCTTCAAAAGAGACAGCTTCCGAAATAACGGGTGATTCAAAACAACACCTCTCGTTGGAAAACACTTTCTATATCATTGGACCCAACCTTCGAGGTAGTTCAAGAACCATTTATTGTTAATAATAGTAAAAGATCGTTACGATACCCCTGGTATTCAGGCGTAAAAAGTATTATACTCAGAAAAATATTTATCGTAAATATGAGTTAAAGATACAACACAGGTTAGTTCCCGATCTTTAATGACGTAAGTTAAAATTCCCTAACAAGTTATAAATTTGGATTGAGCCCTAGCAGACAGTCTTAACAATCCCCTTTATTTTGGTTGTAAATTAATTTCCAATTTCCAACAAATATATAAAAACTTGAACGAAGTTCTTTGGAATAAGCAAGCAATCCCTTAACGGTAACACTCGTAAAAGCATATCTTCGTTGACTACACCTTTTCCAAAATCAAAAGTTGAAATGAGAAAATAGTGTCTGATTCAAAGAATTGTTATATGCAGTTACAGCAAAAATATTTGCTGTAACTGCAGGAATTAAGCTGAAAAATGTATGGCTGTAATTTTTTGCTATAGTAGCAAACATTTTCTGCTGTTTTCAGTTGGTATAAATTTTTTTACCATTTTTTTTTAAGTAATAAATTAAAAAGGTAATTAATACATCAATAATTGTGTACAATTTTAATAATTTTTTACAATTTGGCAATTTTTTAACGATTTTAACCACACCAGACAAAATAACTACTATATGATTTTTCATATATAGGATTTAAAACAAATAACGTACGCCTTAAATTGATTTTTTTTAATATGTAGCAAGTGCTTCAATTGTTGTTTAGAAGTTCAAGAATTTTGTATAATTTCATTGACAATGTAAAAACTTTTAATTTAATATCAGCAGGCAGTGTTTGCTGATATCAGCAAACTAATTTCTCTAGGTGCGGGTGAAGGGCTGCTTTGTAGACGGAAGTTTCTTGGTTCAACTCTGAATGCATCACAAATGTCGTCATCATTAAGGAAGAGAAAACTGCCTGACCATAATACGGTCCTGCAGGCAGAGATCCGGGCGATTACTGAATGCGTGAGGTGGTGTAATACTAACGAGTGTGTACATCTTCACGGACAGTTAAATGGCCATAAGGGCAATAACAACCAGGACTGTAAGGTCACGAACAGGCTTGGAGTGTAAGAAGGTGATTAACGCCTTCTCCGAGGATGGCACAATCTGCATCGTTTGGGTGCCGGGCCATAACGAAGTAAAGGGGGAATGGAAGGTTAGGCCATTTGGCAGTGAAGGCCTGAGAACTGCCATCGATAAACTTGGTTAACCCGAAGCCTTTCGGGTCGACGCAGTCCGAGGTAAGGGCGTAGGAGACAAACGCGCATGTAACATTTTGGAACAGCGAAATAGTCGGTAGGACGTCGAAAATCGTATAAGGTGATTCGGATCGTGAGAAGACGAGGCTATTACTTAAAGGAAGCAAGAAGGGGGTCAGTATAGCTTTTGATGGCAGTGGTATGAACGATTAAGGATTTTGTAAGTAGCACGGAATTCCAAACTTCAAATTTTCTTGTTCGATGTTGCTTTTTAGAGTTCACAACAAGCCGATTACTGGACTAGGTGTATGTCTATAGTGAAATGGGCAGATCAATACCTGCACCTCTTTTTTCAACCTTCCGGTTGACGCATTCAACCAAGTTTAAACTTACGTCTATCTGTCTGTCCAGTTAATTTATGTACAACATACAAATCGAAATTTTTATCCGATCACCATCAAATTTGGCACATCCATTTTTTTTGGCTGTTCAGATTTTGATATAGCTCCCATATACCTAATGTATATTGGTACTATTTGGACTAAAATTGCAATAAAGTGGCCGTTTGCCTACCGATCTTCACGGATTTTGGCATCAAAGACTCTCCTATGACTCTTGACACTATTGGCTAATTTTTTCAAAGTGGGTTCAGATTTCGATGTACTCGTAGCTCTAATATATTTTAGCGTTCGACTTTTTCTAAACTGCTGTAATGAAGTGATTTGGCACAAATATTTCCTTTATGACTCTTTGGATCACTAGTTAATTTCATAGTTATCAGTTCAGGATTGGGTATAACTCTTACATATATGAATCGCCCGATTTTAATTTTTAAGGTTTTTCCAAGCGCATTTGTGAGCCAATCTTCTCAACTATATATATATATATACATACATACATATATATATATATATATATATATATATATATATATATATATATATATATATATATATATATATATATATAAATATACATGGGCCCAAAGGATAAACTCTTAAGAAATTTAATCGAAAACTTTTCTCATTAAAAGAGCAATGATTTCGTTGCTCAGCTTTTTAAGAGCTTCAAAAGAGACAGCTTCCGAAATAACGGGTGATTCAAAACAACACCTCTCGTTGGAAAACACTTTCTATATCATTGGACCCAACCTTCGAGGTAGTTCAAGAACCATTTATTGTTAATAATAGTAAAAGATCGTTACGATACCCCTGGTATTCAGGCGTAAAAAGTATTATACTCAGAAAAATATTTATCGTAAATATGAGTTAAAGATACAACACAGGTTAGTTCCCGATCTTTAATGACGTAAGTTAAAATTCCCTAACAAGTTATAAATTTGGATTGAGCCCTAGCAGACAGTCTTAACAATCCCCTTTATTTTGGTTGTAAATTAATTTCCAATTTCCAACAAATATATAAAAACTTGAACGAAGTTCTTTGGAATAAGCAAGCAATCCCTTAACGGTAACACTCGTAAAAGCATATCTTCGTTGACTACACCTTTTCCAAAATCAAAAGTTGAAATGAGAAAATAGTGTCTGATTCAAAGAATTGTTATATGCAGTTACAGCAAAAATATTTGCTGTAACTGCAGGAATTAAGCTGAAAAATGTATGGCTGTAATTTTTTGCTATAGTAGCAAACATTTTCTGCTGTTTTCAGTTGGTATAAATTTTTTTACCTTTTTTTTAAAGTAATAAATTAAAAAGGTAATTAATACATCAATAATTGTGTACAATTTTAATAATTTTTTACAATTTGGCAATTTTTTAACGATTTTAACCACACCAGACAAAATAACTACTATATGATTTTTCATATATAGGATTTAAAACAAATAACGTACGCCTTAAATTGATTGTTTTTAATATGTAGCAAGTGCTTCAATTGTTGTTTAGAAGTTCAAGAATTTTGTATAATTTCATTGACAATGTAAAAACTTTTAATTTAATATCAGCAGGCAGTGTTTGCTGATATCAGCAAACTAATTTCTCTAGGTGCGGGTGAAGGGCTGCTTTGTAGACGGAAGTTTCTTGGTTCAACTCTGAATGCATCACAAATGTCGTCATCATTAAGGAAGAGAAAACTGCCTGACCATAATACGGTCCTGCAGGCAGAGATCCGGGCGATTACTGAATGCGTGAGGTGGTGTAATACTAACGAGTGTGTACATCTTCACGGACAGTTAAATGGCCATAAGGGCAATAACAACCAGGACTGTAAGGTCACGAACAGGCTTGGAGTGTAAGAAGGTGATTAACGCCTTCTCCGAGGATGGCACAATCTGCATCGTTTGGGTGCCGGGCCATAACGAAGTAAAGGGGGAATGGAAGGTTAGGCCATTTGGCAGTGAAGGCCTGAGAACTGCCATCGATAAACTTGGTTAACCCGAAGCCTTTCGGGTCGACGCAGTCCGAGGTAAGGGCGTAGGAGACAAACGCGCATGTAACATTTTGGAACAGCGAAATAGTCGGTAGGACGTCGAAAATCGTATAAGGTGATTCGGATCGTGAGAAGACGAGGCTATTACTTAAAGGAAGCAAGAAGGGGGTCAGTATAGCTTTTGATGGCAGTGGTATGAACGATTAAGGATTTTGTAAGTAGCACGGAATTCCAAACTTCAAATTTTCTTGTTCGATGTTGCTTTTTAGAGTTCACAACAAGCCGATTACTGGACTAGGTGTATGTCTATAGTGAAATGGGCAGATCAATACCTGCACCTCTTTTTTCAACCTTCCGGTTGACGCATTCAACCAAGTTTAAACTTACGTCTATCTGTCTGTCCAGTTAATTTATGTACAACATACAAATCGAAATTTTTATCCGATCACCATCAAATTTGGCACATCCATTTTTTTTGGCTGTTCAGATTTTGATATAGCTCCCATATACCTAATGTATATTGGTACTATTTGGACTAAAATTGCAATAAAGTGGCCGTTTGCCTACCGATCTTCACGGATTTTGGCATCAAAGACTCTCCTATGACTCTTGACACTATTGGCTAATTTTTTCAAAGTGGGTTCAGATTTCGATGTACTCGTAGCTCTAATATATTTTAGCGTTCGACTTTTTCTAAACTGCTGTAATGAAGTGATTTGGCACAAATATTTCCTTTATGACTCTTTGGATCACTAGTTAATTTCATAGTTATCAGTTCAGGATTGGGTATAACTCTTACATATATGAATCGCCCGATTTTAATTTTTAAGGTTTTTCCAAGCGCATTTGTGAGCCAATCTTCTCAACTATATATATATATATACATACATACATATATATATATATATATATATATATATATATATATATATATATATATATATATATATATATATATATATATATATATATATATATATATATATATATATATATATATATATATATATATATATAATGCTGGCGAAATTTGTGAGGTACCATGACATTTTAAAAAAATGGTATGAAACGTTGTTCGGACACATGGATGGTTCATGGACAAATTTGTATTTGCAAACATAGCTCTTAACAGGATTGCCAACTGTGTTTACGGCATTGTACAGGGTTTTCCACAAAGAGATGTTATTTTGGTATTCAAATACAAAATTTTGAGGTAAATAAATCGGTTGAGGATGTTATGCCGATAATAATGAAAAAGAACATTAGCCACATGGCCATCATGACCATACGTACAGGTCCATTTCCCTTTCATGAAATTTTCCATAGCCAATCGCAAGTTAAATTTTTGAAGTCTTGGTAATCTGGGCTGTTGACGTACACCGTATATTTCACATGGGCCCAAAGGATAAACTCTTAAGAAATTTAATCGAAAACTTTTCTCATTAAAAGAGCAATGATTTCGTTGCTCAGCTTTTTAAGAGCTTCAAAAGAGACAGCTTCCGAAATAACGGGTGATTCAAAACAACACCTCTCGTTGGAAAACACTTTCTATATCATTGGACCCAACCTTCGAGGTAGTTCAAGAACCATTTATTGTTAATAATAGTAAAAGATCGTTACGATACCCCTGGTATTCAGGCGTAAAAAGTATTATACTCAGAAAAATATTTATCGTAAATATGAGTTAAAGATACAACACAGGTTAGTTCCCGATCTTTAATGACGTAAGTTAAAATTCCCTAACAAGTTATAAATTTGGATTGAGCCCTAGCAGACAGTCTTAACAATCCCCTTTATTTTGGTTGTAAATTAATTTCCAATTTCCAACAAATATATAAAAACTTGAACGAAGTTCTTTGGAATAAGCAAGCAATCCCTTAACGGTAACACTCGTAAAAGCATATCTTCGTTGACTACACCTTTTCCAAAATCAAAAGTTGAAATGAGAAAATAGTGTCTGATTCAAAGAATTGTTATATGCAGTTACAGCAAAAATATTTGCTGTAACTGCAGGAATTAAGCTGAAAAATGTATGGCTGTAATTTTTTGCTATAGTAGCAAACATTTTCTGCTGTTTTCAGTTGGTATAAATTTTTTTACCTTTTTTTTAAAGTAATAAATTAAAAAGGTAATTAATACATCAATAATTGTGTACAATTTTAATAATTTTTTACAATTTGGCAATTTTTTAACGATTTTAACCACACCAGACAAAATAACTACTATATGATTTTTCATATATAGGATTTAAAACAAATAACGTACGCCTTAAATTGATTGTTTTTAATATGTAGCAAGTGCTTCAATTGTTGTTTAGAAGTTCAAGAATTTTGTATAATTTCATTGACAATGTAAAAACTTTTAATTTAATATCAGCAGGCAGTGTTTGCTGATATCAGCAAACTAATTTCTCTAGGTGCGGGTGAAGGGCTGCTTTGTAGACGGAAGTTTCTTGGTTCAACTCTGAATGCATCACAAATGTCGTCATCATTAAGGAAGAGAAAACTGCCTGACCATAATACGGTCCTGCAGGCAGAGATCCGGGCGATTACTGAATGCGTGAGGTGGTGTAATACTAACGAGTGTGTACATCTTCACGGACAGTTAAATGGCCATAAGGGCAATAACAACCAGGACTGTAAGGTCACGAACAGGCTTGGAGTGTAAGAAGGTGATTAACGCCTTCTCCGAGGATGGCACAATCTGCATCGTTTGGGTGCCGGGCCATAACGAAGTAAAGGGGGAATGGAAGGTTAGGCCATTTGGCAGTGAAGGCCTGAGAACTGCCATCGATAAACTTGGTTAACCCGAAGCCTTTCGGGTCGACGCAGTCCGAGGTAAGGGCGTAGGAGACAAACGCGCATGTAACATTTTGGAACAGCGAAATAGTCGGTAGGACGTCGAAAATCGTATAAGGTGATTCGGATCGTGAGAAGACGAGGCTATTACTTAAAGGAAGCAAGAAGGGGGTCAGTATAGCTTTTGATGGCAGTGGTATGAACGATTAAGGATTTTGTAAGTAGCACGGAATTCCAAACTTCAAATTTTCTTGTTCGATGTTGCTTTTTAGAGTTCACAACAAGCCGATTACTGGACTAGGTGTATGTCTATAGTGAAATGGGCAGATCAATACCTGCACCTCTTTTTTCAACCTTCCGGTTGACGCATTCAACCAAGTTTAAACTTACGTCTATCTGTCTGTCCAGTTAATTTATGTACAACATACAAATCGAAATTTTTATCCGATCACCATCAAATTTGGCACATCCATTTTTTTTGGCTGTTCAGATTTTGATATAGCTCCCATATACCTAATGTATATTGGTACTATTTGGACTAAAATTGCAATAAAGTGGCCGTTTGCCTACCGATCTTCACGGATTTTGGCATCAAAGACTCTCCTATGACTCTTGACACTATTGGCTAATTTTTTCAAAGTGGGTTCAGATTTCGATGTACTCGTAGCTCTAATATATTTTAGCGTTCGATTTTTTTCTAAACTGCTGTAATGAAGTGATTTGGCACAAATATTTCCTTTATGACTCTTTGGATCACTAGTTAATTTCATAGTTATCAGTTCAGGATTGGGTATAACTCTTACATATATGAATCGCCCGATTTTAATTTTTAAGGTTTTTCCAAGCGCATTTGTGAGCCAATCTTCTCAACATTTGCGCTGTGACTCCCAAGATATGTACGGACTTTGGACCAAACTATTCCTTTCATTACAGTGTGATTTCCGCTATATGTGACTCCCAAAATATGTACAGAATTTAGGCCAAATTCTTCATTTCAAATGTAAGAAAATTTTAGTTTCGCCGACTTAGCCTAGATACCCAATGTGGTGTATGGGTATGCAAAAATATTCCAAAATATGCAAAAATATTCAAAAATATCAAAAATATTTTTAAAGTTGTTTTGTTAATTATATTACAATGACTCGGTTGAAAATTTGTTTCTTCGAATGGTTTCGATCAACATTTTCCTTCATTGGTAGCGCGCAGTTGACTATCTTTTTTCCTCTTTTTCCAAGTCGAATCCTTTTGTTAATTTGAAATTGCGGAGCAGGTTTTGTGTTATTAGTTTTGATACATGAATTTAACATTTTTCGGCAGACACACCCTTCAAGCGCGCATTAATACCTAACGAAATTTGATTTGGGAGTTTAAATTATTTTTTCCTTGCTTGCTTTTGATCTCAGCTTCAAGTATGGGTAGTAGTTTCAAAAAGCAACGCACAAATTGATGGAATTTTGAAATTATCACGACATTTCAAATGTTCTCAAATAAAAAGAAAGTTGTGGATTTTCACTTAATTGGCTGCACTTAATTCTGGCTTTTGTTGTTAACTTGTTTAAAGTTTTCTTTGGGTATTTTCGGTTTCTTGCGTTTCTTTAAACCTCGCATGTACTTACGACGCCATTAACGAGACAACAAAAATTTTGCGTTGCCTCCGCTCTTCAAAGGCTGGTGAATGGCTTCAGCTTCAGCGCCAGCACACAACAATTGCCACTTAACACAAACACATCTCAGTTTAAAGGACACATTGGGGGAAAGGATCACACCGCCAATGTGGATGTCGCAATAATGTTAAATTTGTCTTTTGGCTACGTTGAAGCGTCACCATGGATTTGTAGCAGCATGCAGGCAAAATGGCCAATTTTGAAATGGTGGCGACAACAACATTCGCATACTCTCTTATTCCACGTATTCCCAGAGTAATCCTTCGGTGAAAGCAATTTCGAAATAAAGCAGAAATCCATTTAAAAAACCTCATGAGGAAATCTAAATGGAAATGTTTGCAATTTAAAGCTAACGGACAGACAGACAGAGAGGATGGACAGACAGACAGACAGTCGGAGCGCAAATGTAAATATTTTGTTACAATTCATTTTTGGTCAATGCTGCTGTTAGGGTGAAAAGACAGAGATCTGGAGAAATGGACGAACGACTCCCTTATTATAAAACACCAGCATCAGATTGTTTATAAAAATGCAAATGATTTTCATAAATTTTTTGTCAGATATAACAAATAAACGAGAGAACACCAAGGCAAAAGCTAATTTTCACTTAACAAATTTGAAATTCAAATTTCACATACAGTCACACACAAACACCCATCCACCCAATGCATGTATCTCGTAAGAGCCGCATACATTCACTGGTTTGCAGCAAGGGACTCCCCTACAGAAAACCATATAACGCTGAAAGACAAACGGCTGAAAGATGAACACTCACAGAATGGCATCCGCACAGAAATCGTTCATTTACAAGGACATTGTTGGCTCATTAGATGTATGTGTGTTGCGTAATATTATGGAATAATTTGCAATAGTAATTAACTAACATTTGTATTTGCTAGCGCACACAAAGCTAAGCCACTCATTCCATTTCTCACACATGTTCCCCAACAACAGTGTTACTAAACAGAATCGAGTTCACAAAGTAGTGGTAACAGTATTGACGATGTAAAAATATTAACACATTATACAATAGAAAGAGCATTTAAATTTCCTCCTCTTCTCTTGCAAGTGCCAATATTTAATATTTCGTTTTCAAGCTTTGCTGCATGTTAAGCCTAAGATCATATTTAATTTGCAATTCTTATTAAATATCCCTTTCGAGACGAGCTTAATAGCAAAAAAATTGCTATGGAAAAGTAAAGTCAGAGGCGAGCAATTTTCCTTGAAGTTGGAGTCGAAAAAATTACCTCGACTCCGACTTCGGAAAAAGTAGAATAAAATGTTTCAACAACAAAAAAAAAAAAAAAATATTGTATAAGAAAAAAAGAAATTCATTCAAATTTAGTCTATAGAAAAAAATTATTTGAAATCTTGTCTTTGGGAAAAATTTCATTAACATTTTCTCTTCAAATTTTAGCTCCAGAAAAAAATTTCATTCAAATATTTTCTTGAGAAAATATTCATTAAAATTTTGCCCTTAGAAAAAATTTCATTGAAATTATTTCATTCGAAACAATTTCATTGTTTCCAAATAAATATTTAGAAATAATCTTATGAGAAGTTTTTATTTAGCAAAATTTTAGAAAAATCTCAATGAAATTTTGTCTATAATAACATTCTCTCAAAAATGTTCTTGAAATTTTGTTTAGAAAAATGTTTTTTTTTTTTTTGTAAATTTTGCCTTAAAAAACATTTGTTTGAAAAATTCTGCATAAAACTTGCATTAAAATTTTGTCTTAAGAAAAAACTTTTTAGAAATTGTGTATGTATTTGGAAAAAATTCGATAAAATTTTATGTTAGGAAAAAATGGTATTGCATTTTGTATCACATTATTTTAGTCAAAGCTTCACTTTTTAGTTTTTACATGTTATTCGTGGTTGCAAAATCCTACGAGCAGATCGGCATTCAAACTGGGGAGGTGTAGCCGTATATTTAAAAAGTCATTTAAACTGTATGCCAATACTTAAATCGCTACCTGAAAGCAAAATAGAGTATATACTGCTTGAGGTATCCACACTTAATAATACTTGTTTTATTAGGTTGTGTTTATCGTCCACGCAATAATGTTGAATATACTGATATGTTAGAGAACAAAAAACCTGTTTCTTTGAACTACAGTGATATTGTCATTACTGGTGACTTCAATAGTAATATCCTGGTTGAAAATACTCTTACAAATTCCATGATATCACTTGGACTCTTTTTTGGCTAACACAACTGTTCCTACACATTTCACAAGCACATCTTCAAGTCTTCTCGATCTGTTTTTCGTGAGTCAAAAGGTATTGTTATATGAACAGTTATCTGATTTTGGATTTTCTTAACACGATTTAATTTTCCTAATATATGACAGCAATGCTAAAAAACTAAATCGAATTACCACCTATCGTGACTTAAAAAAAATATTTTATTAAAATAAATCTGCACTTTTCTGGAAGATATCGGGACATTATTTATCAACTACCGACGGTCGATGAACAATTACTTTTTCCTCAAAACTGGACAAAATCAATATATAACTGTTGTATTCCTATTAAGTCAATAAAAATAAAATACTGCCAACCTCCTTGGGTCAATGAAACTTTTAAAAATCTGATTGATGAAAGAAATTTTGTACATAAACGTTGGAAACGTTTCAAAACTTCCTTCTACAAAGTCAATTCAAATCTTCCAGGAAGACTGCTTCAAAACTAATCAACACAGCAAAAGCGACCTATTTTCAAAACAAATTTTAAACTGTTGACACCAAATGCAAATGGAGGGAAATTCGTAACATTGCAATCGGAGATAGAACTGAGCATCTAAACAATTCGCATGTTGAATGAGCTTAACGAACGTCTCGTTAATATTGAACCTGCGGGACCAATTTCGGACATATATGAACAGCTATGCACTCCATCCATTGAAAATCCATTTACTTTCCGCTGTGTAGATGGAAATGAGGTTTTCGAAAGCATTCAAAAAATTGATCTACACTTTCTGAGGCTATTACTACTTGACTTAATACCCTACATAACTTAAATTTTCAATTCTATGTTGACTACATCGATTTTTCCTGCTGATTGAAAAATCGGAAATATTTTACCTATTCCTAAAGCAAATAGAGAGTACCGCCCCATAGCTATACTACCTTTCTTCTCTAAAGCTTTAGAATGCATTATGCCTGATCAAATTAGTAATTTTCTTATTGAGAATGACTTAAACTTAAAAGAAGCTGCTTCACCACTCTGTAAGATGTTAGTGAAAACCTTCGCCAAGACATGGATGACAAAATGGTATCGTTCTTACTTCTTGATCATCATATTCTGATATTTAAACAACAAAAACTGTTTAATTTTTCTCATACCGCCTGTAAACTTATGCTATCATATATGTCACAAAGAGCACAAGCAGTAGTAACTGAAAGTCGTTGCTCCAGTCTACTTGAACTATCCAAAGGCGTTCCCCAAGGATTCATTCTTGGTCATCTACTGTTCACCATTTATATAAATGATCTTCCGAATGTTCTACTGTAAAACACAAATGTATGCTGATGATCTGCAGCTATATATTGGTACAAAAATAAGCGATATTCAAAAATGTGTATCTGATATAAACTATGATTTGAATCAAGTTTATAACTTGGCAAAAAATAATAAACTTTGCATAGACCCATCAAAGTCGAAACTACTCGTAATTCATAGACGTAAAGTAACTGTCCTGGATAATTTAATTGTACATCTTAATAGCACTTCAATACCACGAGTTGAAACGGCTTGTAACTTGGGTTTAACTTTAAACTGCAATTTAACCTAGACTAGTCACATCAGTAAAACTCTTGGCAAAGTGTATTAAATGCTGCGTAATCTGTGGGCAGTCCGCCTCTCTACACCATTTCAAATCCGCATGCTGCTTGCAAAATCATATCTGATTCCTACTCTCCTATATGGTTGCGAAGTTTTCTACAACTGTGTTTTGAAGATAATCGAAGACTTACTGTTGCCTTCAATGACATTACCAGTTACATCTTTAATAGAAAACGTCATGAACGTATTTAACAATTTGCGCTGCAAGTGTTTAATGTATCCTTTAAAAACTATCTAAATATTAGAAGTCTAATTCTAATTCAAAATTATCCAAACGAAAGAACCTGGGTATCTCTTCGCTCATCTAAAATTTGCGCAATCTAATAGAGGACTGAAAATTATACCACCCAGAATAAACTGCCTGAACTCATTGAGACAATTCTTCATTGCTACAATACGTCTCTGGAACAACCTTCCTTCGAACATTCAACGCATACGCAATTTAGAGCTTTCAGGAAAGAGCCTTTCTCATTTTTCCAATAACATTACTAATTTATTTTTTTTTTATTTTTAATTATTGTATTATTAAAATTTTAAATCTATTTTTTTTTTAATTGTAATATTTTTAATTGTAATATATAATGCTTTAATTTCTATCATTTTTTTTTTTTGTAAACTAGACTTAATTATTGTCTACACATCTATGAAACCAACACTGTTATATATAAGGGCATATCTTGTTGTGTTGATATCATAAATAAAATAAATCGTAATCGTATGCTGCAAGGAGATTTAAAAATATTAAAAAGTTGCGCATGTTTTATGAACAAGCCCTGTTTTTGAACAGTTGAAAGCTCAGTTCACGAAGTTGTCCAATTATTGACTAACGAAGCAAATATTATGTACTAAGTTATATTTTTTTTGTATAAATTATAATTAGTCTACCCAATATGGCCAGCAAACGACCCACACTAAAAAGGGGATCTTGATTTCGTCTACCTACTGAACGGACTGACGGATATTGCAAGATTGACTTAGAATACTCAGACGATTGAGAATATTTATTATAAATATTTCGAGATGTTACAAAGGAAATGACGAAATTTGGGGAAAAATCACTTAATAGGGCGCACTCCCTAATTCTAAGCCCAGGAACGAGATTCTGAAGTCCGTTTCTGGGACAAAGGCTTCTTAATACCTTTCATCTGGTACCCATATTACCTGTGTTAAAGGGATCCTAAATTCTAAAGAAGGTCCTTCCCAGGTCCAATTTTTATTTTTTTAACATATTCGTAATCTACTTGTTAATACCTTTCATTTGTTATGCATATTGCCTAGGTTGAATATCACCCGCATTCTTTAGTCGTGGGTATAAAATAAAGCATTTTTAAGTGCCCAGAGTCGACTTCTGAGTCTGAGTCGGAGACTCCCCAGCCCTGACCACAACTCTAACCATTATATGCAGCGTTTCCATTCTTGGTTAAGGAAACCTCATCGGATACCTTAAGGTGTGAAGGCTGCAAGGGCCTTGTGTTGGTAGATTGTACTCATATCAAATTCATTCCGAAAACACTTTTATGATATAAGGACGACACTGTACAATCTCGACCCTTGTCTGCTAAAAGCTCTATTACACGGCATGTAGTTGACTTACGACATGTCAAATTTAGCACATGGTGAGTTGTACATGTCGTGTGATACAACCGAAACTAACATATGAAAATCACTTCTAAATAGCATTTTTTCGATTAGAGCGTGATCTATTCCTTCCGAAAAAAGCATACAGAAATAAGCTGTTTTTGCTGTCAGTCGAATGAAAGCAACCCCAAATTATATTGTTTTCACAAATGTAGTTATTACGCATAAAAAACAGCTTTCGCTCAAATTTTTAGGTTATGTCATACGAAAATAACATACTGGTGTAGTAGCAAAAATGACGAATAATATGTAAATTGACAATTTTGACAATCATTTTCAATTAAATGTGAATACAAAAAGTGACATGTCATAAGACATCTACATGCCGTGTAAAAGCGCCTTAACTGTTCATATTTCAATGCATATGTTTGTGTGGTGTAGTAATAGATTTGTTGTCCACGAAACTACAATGGTGTACACATGTTGCATCTTTCGGATGTTGAAAAGTGTTCCGGCAGCCGCGAACGATTATTCATTTACCGGACCAATTTTTATTTTCTTGTATCTCTCATATTACTAAGTTAGAGTGAGCATTTGAGCTTATAGAACATTATTGCACATTACTGTGGACGTACAGAAGAATATAATACCAAGCATGCCCATGGCATTGCGCATTATTGCCATTGTGTTAGTTAGCTGCCTTCACTGCGAACGGACGCGTCCTGAAATTGAGCGCATAGATACACATAAAGCCAGAATTTTTATCTGTTTCTATTTTATATTTTTCTTTGATTGTTATCGCGAGTGTGAGAGAGTAAGTGATTGCGTAATGGCAACAAATCAAACTCTAAGATGTGCACAATGCGAATTGTCAATTAAAAGTAAATTTATGAAATGCTGCATATGTGACGCCTGTTTTCATTTTTCACCTTGCTGTTCTGTCCAACAATCGTCTTACAATGGGATGAGTGCCGAAAAAAAGGCCTTATGGAAGTGTCATAAATGCAGAGAAAGAAGAAACTCTTCTTACCACATATTGGTCTCTGACTCCCCAACACAAAAACAACGAAGAAACGATGAAGACGATGAATTATTTGATGAAAACAACAAGCGCTTCAAAGACAACGCACCAAACACCAAAATCCAACAAGAACAAACTTTACAACAACATCAACAACAAAACATCTCTACATCAGACATAAGCGAAGCAATGAAAACAATGATGCTAAATATGTCGCAAATGACAGCTCAACTATCGTCTATAAGTATGCAACTACAAAATCAACAAGCAACTTTAATGCAAATCAATGATAATGTGTCTAGTCTCAGCAGCCAGGTCAGTGAACTGCAAAAGGAGAACAGAGAGAAAGACAAACGTATGTATGAAATGGAAACAAAAATAAGTAAACTTGAACAGAAAGTATTAGAGAAAAACATTGAAATTAACAACTTAAACAACAACAACATAAACGCAGTTGAAACAGTAGAGAAAATAGCAGCAAAGCTGAATGTACAAATGACTGAGAACGACATCGATAACGCATACCTCACGAAAGGGAAAACAAAGCTTATTGTTGAGTTCAGCTCTCTTCGTAAGAAGAGAGAAATAATGGACAAAATTGAAAGGCATAGAATCGAAGCAACTGATGTCAACAATGACGATGGAACGGGCAAACATAAGTACATTTATATAAATGATCAGTTGACTGCAAGCAAAAGACATTTGTTGTGGATGGCAAAAAACAAAGCCAGCGATGCCAATTGGAAGTTTGTATGGGTGAAGCATGGGGAAATTTATGCACGAAAAATTGAGAAATCTCCCGTAGTCAACATCAACTGTGAAAGTGATTTACAAATGATATGCTAAACACAGCGATTATAAATTATTGATTGCAATAAAAACAATAAGAGAGAACTGGGAAAATATAGGAAAAGTTGAACTATTTGTTGAAAAGAAAATACAAATATATATATATATCAAAATCGAAGAAATAGACTTCATAATACATTAAAAGTGAATTACGTCTAAGGACTGAATTTGAAAAGTACAATTACATAGATAAAGAAAAAGATTGATAAAAAAGTAAAATAAAATGAACAATAATACTGAATTAATTTATAATTACAATCAAATAAGTGAGTTTTATTTGAAGTATCCACTTTCATTTATTTATATGAACATTAGATCGTTAAGAAAAAACTTCTCAACCTTCTTGGCCAACATAAATAAAATCATCGATTCAATTGAATTAATTATACTCGTCGAAACAAATATTGCAGATGATGAAAATGACCTTTTTAATATTAATGATTTCAATGGCACCTTTCTTAACAGAGAGGGTATTGGCGGTGGTATAGCCATATATGTGAAACGAAACTTAAAGTACATCACAATGAATCTTACTACCCAATATTATGAATCAATTCGACTAGACATATCGATTGGCAATAAAGAACTATCTATTCTATCTATCTATCGCCCTCCAAGTAAAAACACAAGATTGTTTATAGATGAGTTGGAACATAGTATTAAAGAAATTCATAAAAATCAGGCCTTAATAATAATTGGTGATATGAATATTAATATAGCCGCAGAAATAAACAAAACCACTAGATCTTACTTGGATATGATGTCCGCTTATGGTTTAGAATGCATGGTTACCAACATAACAAGAGAAGAGGTAAACAAAAATAAAGGTACGTGCATTGACCACCTATTTATACGTAAAACCAAATCCATACCATCAGCTAGCGCATCGGTTATACTCACTACTATTTCGGATCACTACTCCCTATTCGGATGTATGGGAGTCGACAACAACCAATTTATAAGCAGCGAATGCACAGCGAAGGGAAATGCAAGCATTAGCAAGGAGCCATCTAAATTTTTTTCAGTTAATTCTAAAAAAGTAAATGATCTTATAAAAAAAACAGATTGGAGGAATATAATTAATCAAAATGAAAGCTGCAACGCAA
This sequence comes from Stomoxys calcitrans, assembly GCF_963082655.1. Classification (NCBI taxonomy): domain Eukaryota; kingdom Metazoa; phylum Arthropoda; class Insecta; order Diptera; family Muscidae; genus Stomoxys; species Stomoxys calcitrans. The sequence goes on along the minus strand of NC_081555.1, from coordinate 55,423,713 downwards.
AATTTGAAAGTATGTATCTCAAATTCAAAGAAATATATTCAAACTCGACCCAAATGTCAAAAAAAATTAAAAAAAGAAACAATTATCCATGGCTGAGTGACCAAATTTTGAAATGTTGCGATATGAAAGACAAACTTTATCAACGGCATAGAAAAAACAGAAACAATTTAGAAAAAGAAAGAGAATATAAATCATTCAACAACAAACTTAACCAAATGATAAACAATGCCAAAAATGAATACAGGATGAAGGAATTCATAAAAAATAGAAAAAACATGCGTGGTACCTGGTCATTAATAAATGAAATTATCGGGAAAAAAACTCACAATGTGGATGAAGTCATAAAGAGAAACTTCAAAAATATAGACCTAAAAATAGTTACCGAAGAATTCGCTATACAATTTAAAGCAAATGTCCAAAATATTCTTCATGACTGTGATATAAAAACAAACTTTTCTCAAGTAATAAGAGCCCAAAATACAATTTTTATGGAACAAACCAATGAAACTGAAATTTTAAATATAATTAAAAACATTAATTCCAATAAAGGAGCCGGCTTTGATGGGATTCGACCGGTGGATATTAGAAAAAATGCAGAAATATTTGCACCAATAATAACCAACATTGTAAACTCCAGTTTAAATGAAAACGTAATTCCCAATATGTTTAAAACTGCACTTGTAAGGCCTATATATAAAAATGGAAATAAAACTGACTATAACAATTATCGACCAATATCTATTCTACCAGTGATCGAAAAGGTACTGGAAGAAATTGTTGTACGAAGGATGAACGATTTTTTGTGCAGATATAAGATTATAAGCAAGCAGCAATATGGTTTCCAAAAAGGACGAAATATTAACCAACTACTGGGTCACTTTTCATCATATATAAATAAATGTCTAGATACAAAAATGCATTGCCTCGTACTATTTGTTGACTTTAGCAAAGCGTTCGACACCTTATCACATGCAAAACTTCTTGATGTACTGGAAAGAGTTGGCATACGAGGAAACTGCCTTGAATGGATCAAAAACTACTTGTACTGCAGAAAATACAGAGTCAAAATTGATGAACATCTGAGCCAGGAGAAGGATTTGCATTATGGAGTTCCTCAAGGATCAAAACTCGGGCCCATACTATACCTAATATATGCAAACGAAATGATTAGACAAGCCAACTGCAGCAAAATATTTGCCTATGCTGATGATACGGCTATAATTGTTGCGCACAATGATTTGGAGAGAGCAGTAGAGAATATGCAAAATGAGCTTTACAACATAACAAAATGGTGCCATGACAATGGATTAATCATCAATGCGAACAAAACCAAGCTAATGCATATTAAACAGCCTCACATTCCAACGTGTGACATAAACATAAAGTTTCATAACAATGACTGCCTGCATAAGAAACAACTATCTACAACATTTGCAAATGATACATGCGATAAAATAATCGAGGTAGTTGGTACATATAAATACCTTGGAGTTATGGTTGACCATAATTTTAAATGGAAGGAACATATTCTGAACCTGAATAAAAAGTTAAGAAAAGTCTCCTATGTGCTTTATCATCTAAATAATTGTGCGCCAATACACGTAACCAAACAGGCGTACTACTCATTAGCGGAATCCTACATACGTCACGGCATTACAGCATATGGAAACTCTTCTCATTGCAATACACTACAAAAGTCTCAAGATAGGCTAATTAAAATATTAATGAAAAATAAATCAGCCAATTCACCCCGCAATCACTTACAATACGCCTCCACTCTCACCCAAAGATACACTTCCGTCCGACAAAATCAGATCAATTATAATACACCCGAAGAGACAATAAAGGAGTTCATGAAAATTCAAAATATAATGACCATCAAGAACATTTATAAAACAACAATAATCAAGGAATTCGAAGACGCAAACTTTTTGGAGCCTATCAGTCACTCCCATAATACGAGAAGAAGAGCTGAAGGAAGATTTAAAACGCCAAGATTCAATAACAAATATGGCAAGAACTCGATTGAAGTACAATTACCCAGCATTTTAAACGCCTTGCCAATGGAAATTTTTAGCTTACAAAACAAAATTAAGAGAAGAAAAAATATTAAACAATTTTTCTTAAACTCGCAATGAAGCGAAAAATTTAAATAATATTGTAAAATATGAACTAAGAATCAAATTTGTTAATTAATTTTTTTATACATTGTCTTTTATAAAACCTGCATACAAGCCACGGCTTCGCGGGGATTATTTGTTATGTATGGAAACAATTTGTTACTCAATAAAATTCAAATTGAAATTGAAAAAAAGTGTGCTTGTCAAATCCCCGGAGCGTTGAAAGATAGCGAACGTGTCGCTTAACCACAATTACTGACCAACAACGTTATGCTTCGCGCAGATCATATTTGATCACCATTAGAGAGATCATATTTAACCACCATCTTGTGAGATAATTAGATTCCAATGATCTTCTTAGCGACCAACAGTAATGGTAACGCAGAAATCGCCCCACGGACGAGCTGATGGCATTCCTGTTGAAACGTTAGAGTCGCTCTATTCACCAGCTTTGTGAGAGTAAGGTCGTGGCGCCCCGGTAGCCGAGTTGGTAGCGTGCTTGGATTACCAGGGCAGGGGTCGTGGGTTTGATTCCCGCCAGAGCCTTGGTCTGTCGCTACTGTGGTATCACAATGGACTTATAATTGTCTAAGGGAGTCTCTAGATATGACCAAGGAATTTGATAGGGTTTGGCATGGTGCACTCCTTTCAAAGCTTGTCGCTTTTGGTGCCGATTTATATCGAGCTTTCTTTGAGATCGCACTACAAGTATTGTTTTGAAAGGGTTCTCATTCGATGATTGATAATACAGTGATCACAGGTTTACCACAAAATTCTTCTCTCTTCTGTCTCTCTTTTTCTTGTTCTCATTGACGATCTATTGGGTTTGACTATGAATCCGATGTACTCGTTCGCGGACAACAGCAACCTCTGTCATTCATATTCATTCGACCATAAGCCGAGTCTTCGAGAGATTGAGTTGGGAAGCAGATTATGGACGTAACACTCTGTCGGGATTTGCCAGCCAGGCCCCTCAGGTTAAAAAATGTATTGGAAGGTTAAAACATCGAAGAAAGCATTTGAGTGCTTGGGTTTTCTTAAGCTGTGTATTTAATATTTCACTCCCACTGATCTTCTTAATATTTACACTAAGAAAAAAATGGAAAATCATCCCTGGGGCTTCTTGACCGAGTCCAGAGGCGGTCGTTAGTATTGATTAAAGACGGTGGAGTATCCAACTCTATTGTTTGCCTTGAGCATTGTCGAAATGTGGATTGTGTGGGGCTGTTCTATCGATTCTTCCACGGGGTGTGCAGTTGGGAAATCCTTTTTTTGATTCTTGACTTGAGGTTGTTTGCAAGAAATACAAAAGTGTCTAGAAGCTCCACCATTTTGTAATAGATTGGCCAGCTGATCGACCCATGCACTACTGCTTTCTTCGCAAGCACGGTTGGTATGTGGAATTGACTTCCGGTAGATGGCTTTCCCGTTACCTATTGCATCCAGAAATTCAAACAAATTTTTCCCATTCTCAAATCAAACAAGTAAAAGTTTGCTAAGTTCGGCCGGGAAGAATATTATATACATCCTACCATGGATCACAAGTTCTTTGAACGACTTTTCAAATATATACGAGCTAAATCAAGTTCTTGACCGATATGGACCGTGCCATTGCTCTTAGAAGTCATAGAAAAATACCACCTCGAAAATTTCAGACAAATCGAGTAATAATTGCACACTCTAGCGGCAGATATGGCAGATATTTCTGGTTATGAACCGGTTGAGACCATACTTGTCATAGTTGTTGGACGTTATACCAATACGACATACGCAAAATTTCAGAAAAATTGGTTAAGAATTGCGCCGTCTAGAGGCTCAAGAAGTTAAATCGGGAGATCGGTTCATGTGGCAGCTATATCTGGTTATGAACCAATTTAGACCATACTTGGCTCAAGAAGTCAAGATCCAAAATCTATCAACCGATTAGAACCATACTTGGCACAGTTGTTAGAAGCTAAAATAAAACACTTCATGCAATTGCGCCCTCTAGCGGCTCAAAAGGTCAAGAACCGAGATCGGTTTATATGGGAGGGTTATGAACCGATTTAGATCTTACATGGCACGGTTGTTGGAAGCGGAACAAACCAGTTCATGCAATTCCAGCCCAATCGTATAACAATTGCGCCCCCTAGCGGCTCCAGAAGAGAAGATCCGAAATCGGTTTATATGGGAGCTATATTAAAACATGGGGATTAATTCTGTTTCTATGAAAAGACAAAATGAAAAGTTTTTACGTTTCCATAGCATTTCTGATTCTTGTTTTGGGTAAACACAAAAACAAAAGCATGTTCTCATATGAAAATATTTTTTTCATCATGTTTGTATAGAAGGAAAACTAAACCCATTGACCAATATAGCCCATTTGCAATCCCAACTAACCTACATTAGTAGAAAGTAAACGTGCAAAATTTCAAGCGCCTAGCTTTATTCCTTCGAAAGTATGCGTGCTTTCGACAGACGGACGGATAGATGAACATGGCTAAATCGACTCAGAATATCAAGACGATCGAGAATATAATGGGTAATTTTTTAGCTATTATTTTTTTGGCAACACTGGTTTAAACAGCTCACGCACGTTTCGTTTTTTTGTTACACTGTCATACATTTTCAGTTTGATCTATAATTTAACCATGAATTGTCTTACAAACGAACAACGCTTACAAATTATTGAATTTTATTATCGAAATGCGTGCTCTGTTAATAAAGTTTATCGCGTGAGTTACGACACCCACCTTATTGTCTCCACCAAAACCAGTTACGACACCCACCTTATTATCTCCACCAAAACCACCGAGAACGTTAACCTATTGATTTAGGTCATAATTAACGCTGAATAACCAATAAATATATTTGTCTCATATAACCAATATCATTGTTAGCAATAAGAACACCAACTAATTAATAAGAAATTGTTTTGTAACTTTTATTGTATAATTCCAAGAAATCTAGCTTTTACTTTAATCATCATTTATTATATTGTAACTTAGTTTTCTTTAAGATTTAAAATGAAAATAAAAATTATTCTTTGTTCAGACTTCAAATTGCAAAGAGTTATTTTTTTTTAACCACGGAGGTTCCACCATCCTTATCTGGCGCAGTCGGCAGTTCAGTGGACAATCTCGTTGTCCCTTGGAGGAAACACGAAAACACACATCAAGCCAACAACGAGATAGTGGGTATCAACCCTTTATCCACTGGAACCTAGGAGGACACAACAAATCACAACATGACGAAATCAACAAGGAGAACGAGCATCACTAACTTCCTGATCGGGCTTATGTAAGTGTTTGTGTGTGTGTGGAAAAGAAAATAATAATAAAAAAAAAAAAAAAAAAAAAAATAAAAAAAATAAATAAAAATGGAACTAAGATTATTTTAAGTAAATTAAGAAAAAATATAATATCAAAAAAAAAAAAAAAAAAAAAAAAAAAAAAAAAAAATCGGAATAGTTGTGAAAAACTCTAAAGAAACATCTTTACCTTTTAAACGCAATTTGAAGGTTAATTTTTTTTCTGTACCAACCTTTAGAACAGTGTCGAAGGTATATCGACAAAACAAAAAAAAAAAAAAAAAAAAAAAAAAGAAGAATTTGTGTGGTCAGACCGAGAAGTGAAAGTCGATCCTTGTCATAGACCTTGAATGATCATCATTGGCTTATTCGACAGGAGTACAGAAGGAATATCTGTATAGTGGCACCCACTACTCAATAGTCCACAAATTTCTTCTATTAGATAGAAGAAGAGATAGACAAAATATAAGTTTTTTTTCCCCTCTCTCTCGAATATATATAAGCGAACAAATTGTGAAATCAAGAAATATCGGTACTTATGCCCGACAAAAAGAATCAGAAACAGAAACTTCGATTTATCCCTTATAAATTGAGAAAATTTACTAGCCTAACCTCCATCGCCGGAAGAGACAGTGAATCCCTCGCAGAGGATCCGGACGAAGGTATTGACAAAAGTAACCAGACCCTCACAAATTCTAACAGTACTATTGACGGAGGTGATTTGACCACTTTTGAAGGTAGCTCGTGTTCCATTTTAGATCAAATGAATCAATCGACGCAACCAACTCAAGGCCCGGCAACCAATCAGGTCGAGATTTTCAACTCACTGAGAATCCCCGACGCGATTAAGGATTTGCCTAAATTCGACGGAAACCAAAAACTCCTGTACGAATTCCTCAATAACGTTGAGGAGATCCTATTATATATACGTGGCACGGACAACACTCCGTATGGCCAGATTTTACTAAGGGCCATACGAAACAAAATTGAGAGACAGGCCAATGAGGTCCTCAATATGTACGGAACTCCACTCATTTGGGATGACATAAAGAATAACCTCATACTTCACTACTCAGACAAACGGACTGAGACATCCCTAATAAGAGACTTACACAATGTCAGGCAGTATAATAAGGCTATCGAGCCATTCTACGGAGAGATTATAGAAATTCAATCTTCTCTTTGTAATAACATACTTATTCATGAAAAAGACCCTGGAGTAATAAACGCAAAGAAATCCCTCTATTCCGAGATGTGTTTAAACTCTTTCCTTAGTGGCCTAAATGAACCACTTGGATCTAGGGTAAGAGCGATGCAACCGCGTTCACTGGCTGAGGCATTATCTTGTTGTGTCAAGGAGCAGAATATATCATACCAGAGGGCACCACAGACAAATAGGGTCGGATACCATACACAGTACAGACCGTATGAGAACCGTTTTCAACAGAACAGGAATCGCAATCAGAATTGGCAACGAAATCAGGATTACGGGAATACTAGACACTTGCCTCCAGTGGACAAGCGACCCCAATCAAACCAGTTCGACCGAAATTTCACCCCTCAGGTCCATTTTAATAGAAACAGGAATCAGTATCTTCCAAACAGCTCGAGATACCAACCTTATGAGCCCAGGCATTTGAACCACGACATACCAAGAATAAAAGCGAGTCCTAGCCAACAGACTAGATTTAATCCAAATCTGAATTTCCATGAGACAACCACATCCAACAATTATCGGCAGCTAGATAAGTACCTAGACAACGACCCAAACAATTTCGTAGAAAATCAAAACTTACACCGACGGCAGGAATTTATCAACAACGGGCACAATAATAACGAGCCAACCAATATTGAGGACGCTGGAAATTTTTTCAGATCAGCCTCCAACAGCCAATTGGTTACATAAATCCAACTAAACACCCGTCGACCTTACCATACGTTTCCATCCTTCTACCTTGCGGCAAACCTTTGAAATTTCTCCTAGACACGGGAGCATCCTCTTCTTTTATAAACCCCGAATATGTCTCGCCAAAGGAACAAATTCAGTGCGACCCCGTAACTATTACTACTGTCTTTAAAAGTTACCAAATAGATAAACAGGTAGACCTGCCAATATTTCCAGAGTTCAATCAAACAGGATCCCTTAAATTCCTCATTTTTAGATTTCATAATTTCTTCGACGGACTTTTGGGCATGGATGCACTTCTTTTACTCAAAGCCAAAATTGACCTTGCGAATAGAACCTTAATTACCGGAAACGCTGTCAACAATATCAGTTTCAAGACAAATCAATCTACCGAAATTAAAGAAATTCAAGCTAAATCTAAAACCCTGATAAAATTGCCTATCAATGAGCAGAATGGCACTGTCTACATTAATCCCATTGAATTAGCACCAAAGCTTTTCGTTAGCTCTGGTCTGTACAATGTCGAGAACGGGTACAGCTCTATCGAAATAACAAACTTATCTGACGGAGACCAGATATTTATGTTAGACGCCCCATTGGTGGCGAGACGGTATGACGAGACCGACTTTATAGAACTGAATAATTTCAACTTGGCAATTAGTAATGATGGCGAGGACGAACTCGATCATCCTTCCGGACCTCACCTGAACGACTTATTGAGAACAAGTCACCTTAATAGCGAAGAACGAAAGAAACTCTTAAAAGTATGTACAGAATACAGTGACCTTATTTATAGGGAAGGGGAGCCACTTTCGTTTACAAGTAAAATAAGACACAAGATAGTCACTAGTGATGATATCCCCATATACACGAAGTCGTACAGATACCCATACGTGCACAAGCAGGAGATTCAGACTCAGATAAATAAGATGTTAGAACAAGGGATTATTCAACATAGCTACTCACCCTGGAGCTCTCCAATCTGGATAGTCCCTAAGAAGATAGACATCCATGGTAATAGGAAATGGAGATTGGTGATAGACTATAGAAAAGTCAACGACAAGACTATATCTGACAGATATCCAATACCAAATATAAATGAGATATTGGATAAACTGGGCAGATGCATGTACTTCACCACCCTTGATCTAGCTAGCGGTTTCCACCAGATTGAGATGGACCCTAGACATATTCAGAAAACGGCATTTACCGTGGAAAATGGGCACTATGAGTTTACTAGAATGCCTTTCGGGCTAAAAAATGCCCCAAGCACTTTCCAACGGGTAATGGACAATATCCTAAAAGATCTCATAGGGAAGGTATGCCTTGTATACCTAGATGATATAATCATATATTCCACTTCACTACAAGAACACCTGGAGGGTATAACGCAGGTATTCAGAAGACTTAGGGAAGCCAATTTTAAGATCCAAATGGATAAATGTGAGTTTCTTAGAAAGGAGATCTCCTTCCTGGGGCACATTATAAATTCTGAAGGTATAAAACCCAATCCGGCGAAGATCGATGCCATAAAAAATTTTCCATTACCTAAGACACGTACGGAAATTAAGGCATTCCTTGGACTCGTGGGTTACTATCGCAAATTTATTAAAGATTTGGCCAAACTCACTAAACCACTCACCCAATGCCTGAAAAAGGGAGCAACCATCCAGATAGACCAGAAGTATAGCGAGGCATTTGAGACATGTAAAAATTTACTGATGAACGATCCCATCCTTCAGCATCCCGACTTTACTAAACCCTTCATTCTCACAACAGACGCTAGCAATATTGCATTGGGAGCTGTTTTGTCACAGGGTAATATAGGTAGAGACAAGCCAATTTGTTTCGCGAGCCGCACCCTCTCACAGAGCGAATGCAATTATTCGACAATAGAAAGGGAATTACTGGCAATAGTTTGGGCAGTGAAGTATTTCCGCCCGTACCTTTTTGGAAGAAAGTTCAAAATTTTTACAGATCACAGACCCCTCACCTGGGTAATGAACCTGAAAGAACCAAACTCCAAATTGATTAGATGGCGACTAAAATTGGAGGAATACGACTATGAGATTGTCTATAAAAAAGGGAAGCTTAACACGAACGCTGATGCTCTTAGTCGAGTAAAGATAAATGAACCATTGGAAGAAAATAGACAAGAACTTTTCAACAACACAAGCACAATTCATAGCGCGGACGAAAATTTGAATGACGGTATTCCCATTTCAGAGAGACCTTTAAATGAATTCAACCTACAGGTGATTTTCGAAAGGGATCGCACAGGGTCACCCATGACCATAGAGAACATTTTTAGGAATAGACAGAGGAGAATTTTGCGTAGAGAGCAGTTCAACGAAGGAATCATGCTAGACATATTTAAGGAATACTTTCCCCCCAATAAGCAGACGGCTATTTACACGAATGATGAAATCTTTGCAATAGTACAGTTGACTTATTCCAAATATTTTTCACAAGCTAAGACATTCCGTCTCATTAGGTGTACCGAAATTCTTGAGGACATAATGACTGAGGAGAAACAAGAGGAAATAATTCGCGACTACCACGAACGATCGAATCATAGAGGCATAAATGAGACATTGTCTCACCTTAAGAGGAAATATTATTTCTTAAATATGAAAGATAAGATCACCAAAACACTGAACCATTGCGAGAAGTGTAAGACCTTTAAATATGATAGGAATCCCCCAAAACTGAAATTTTTAGTTCCAGAAACACCATTAAAACCCCTGGAAATACTTCATATCGATCTCTACAGTATTAACAATAATCAAATACTGACTGTCATAGACAAATGTTCCAAATTTGCTTGCGGATACGCACTTAGTTGCAGGAATAGTATTACGGTTCTTAAAGCATTCAAGAATTTTATTAGTTCCTTTGGTATACCCAAAATGGTTGTCTGTGACCAAGGCTCCGAATTCGTTGCAAACATCTTCAAAGATTTCTGCAGACAATTCCAAATAGAATTACACTTTACATCTTTCCAACAGACTAGCAGTAATTCACCTGTAGAAAGGTTACACTCCACACTTACTGAAATATACAGACTAATACTATCTAAGAGAAAGGAAAAGGGATTCTCAACAGAACACGAGGAAATACTGTCTGAAACATTGATAACGTACAATAACGCTATTCATTCCACGACCAAACACACACCCTACGAGTTATTTTTTGGACGACCATACAAATTCATGAAGACATTAAATTTTTCAAACGAACATGACTATTTAACGAAACTAAATACTTTCCTTGACGAACTATACCCCGAAATTCAAAAACATGTCCGAGACACAACAAAGACAAGAATCGAAAACCTGAATGATTCTAGAGAGGATCCTGAAGACGTCACTGATGGCCAAATCGTTTTCAGGAAAGAATCAAGAAGAAACAAATTGACGCCTAGATATTCAAAGCAAACAGTTGAAAAAGATGGCAAATTTACCATTATTACTAAAGGGCAAAAGAAATTACATAAATGTAGATTAAGGAAACAACATAAAAAATAAAAAAAAAAAAAAAAAAAAAAAAAATAAATAAATAAATAAATAAATAAGTAAAAACTAAAATTTTAATTGTATCAAGAATTATTATAGCCTTTGCAAAAAGAAAAAGAAATGTCCTATACTATTACTACATGTTTAGTACATAAATAAACAAATAAACAATAATTCAGTAAATTAATATGAATATATACTAGGGATAGAACATTGACCAGAACTACCCTCACGCTCTCCTCACACAAACTAACACTAATCTTTCACTTTTAGAATTCCTTCAATTCAGGCACAAATAATCGAGGTACACAACTTGCCAACACACCAAAGCATTTTACCACTGCGTTTAGGCCCCGCAAGATTCGTCACAAATCTCAACAGCTTTATTCACATCATTAATCTTGAAAACTACAAAACAAACATTGACGTTATAGAATACAATCTTGACCTTTTCGAGAAACATATATTTGAACCTAACATCGTAAGAATAACTAAGCTAAAACTTGCAGAATTAAAGACCAAGTTTTTAGCATTATACCCAATTAAAAGACAGAGAAGAGGGCTAATAAATGGACTAGGTTCCGTGATTAAATTCATAACGGGTAACATGGATGACCAAGACGCTAGAACAATAAATCAACAGATAGGAAACATTTACTCAAACCTAAACAACGTTACATATACACTTTCACACGAACATTCAATCAACTTTAAAATGATTGAAAGATTCAATAACATAACATCCCACATAAATAACGAACAGCACACAATAGAAAGATACATGTTGAGCACAACTAATAAAATAAAACAGGAAGAGGACATACTATTACAAACACAATACCTCAACCAGATAAACTACAACATCGACCTTCTAACACACCACTTAACAAACATAGCTGAGGCAGTAGTTCTGTCAAAACTAAATATAATTTCAAGATTCCTCCTCAGCCCGGAAGAACTCGAAAACATAGAAGTCAAATTAAAACGAAAAAATATTGAAGTCAGATCTATCGAAAATATTTATGAAATGCTAGGCATGCAAGCCTACTACAATGAAACAAATATCATTTTTAATATTCTTGTACCGAATGTCTCTGAAGAAGACTATTTTCTATACCACATAATTCCTTTACCAATAAACATAACTAAGTTAATAATAACAGAACCATATATATTGTTTAATGAAAATTCCACACACCATCACAAAACACTTTGCCCATCGATCGAAGGAACATATTATTGCGGTATACCGATCCGACAGGAAGAAACCAAATACTCGTTATGTATTGGAAACTTAATAAACAATAAAGAAGCAAATTGCCCAATTAGTGACGTTGGAAAAAGGGAATCGATCACACAAGTGGAACAAAACCTAATACTTTTTATTCACTCACCAGAGACACTAATAAATTCTACTTGCAGTATCAAAACTCTCACAGTAAAAGACACAGCCCTTGTGCGTTTCCAGAACTGTGACGTCTCAATAAATGGTATAACATACCACGATGATACCGATGCATATTGGGATCAACTCCACATACCCCCGTTACCAAACAGCAACATTTCCGTAAACTCCACAATCGAAATACTTAGTCTTCAAAAACTCGAGGATTTCAACTTTCTAACCAACAACAGAATTAGCAACCTGGAAATAACCACTACAACAGTTCACTCAGTCACAACAACAACAACATTAGTATGCACAATAGTAGTCATTACCATACTCATCATTGTCATTAAACGAAAAAATACGTACAAACACCACTTTCCACCTCCACAGCCTATCACTCCGACCACAACATCTTCATTGTGGCCGTCGCTCTATCTTAAGGGGGGAGGAGTTACGACACCCACCTTATTGTCTCCACCAAAACCAGTTACGACACCCACCTTATTATCTCCACCAAAACCACCGAGAACGTTAACCTATTGATTTAGGTCATAATTAACGCTGAATAACCAATAAATATATTTGTCTCATATAACCAATATCATTGTTAGCAATAAGAACACCAACTAATTAATAAGAAATTGTTTTGTAACTTTTATTGTATAATTCCAAGAAATCTAGCTTTTACTTTAATCATCATTTATTATATTGTAACTTAGTTTTCTTTAAGATTTAAAATGAAAATAAAAATTATTCTTTGTTCAGACTTCAAATTGCAAAGAGTTATTTTTTTTTAACCACGGAGGTTCCACCATCCTTATCTCGTGCTTCTTTCATTTTATGGTCAGTTCAATCGACACGCTGAAGCGGCTATTCGGGCTATTGTTACCAAATTTCGCACCAAATTTACATTGTTGGACTTTAAACCACCAACATGCTTATGTAGAGTGCGAACTGAAGACAATGTCGCTGCTTAATCGGCCATTCGTCGCCATTCGCCTCAATTGGGCCTCTGTTACCAACAAAAATTTTGCGGTAGGTGTGAAGCCCTTCCAACTACAGCTGGTGCAAGAATTGAAGCCGAACGACCTACCGCAACGCAGCGCAGCAAGAGCTACAAATGCATCCAGAAAAGTAATAGTTTGGTGCGGTTTATGGGCTGGTGGCACCATTGGACCGTACTTCTTCAAAGATAATGCGAATCGTAATGTAATATAAATGGTGTGCGCTACCGTAAGATGATATCCATTTTTTCCCCCCAAAATGCAAGAGCTTGGTTTCAACCAGACGGTGCCACATGCCACACAGCATGCGTAACAGTGGACTTTTGAGAGGCGAGTTCGGTGAACATTTAATTTCACGTTCGGGACCGGTTATTTGTATGCCTAGATCGTGCGGCTTAACGCCTTTGGATGATTTTTTGTGGGACAATGTTAAAGCTCATGTTTATACAGACAAGTCCGCTTCACTAACGCATTGGAAGCCAACATTGAAGCATTTATTCGTGAGATACCTGCCGAAATATTGGAAAGACTATGCCAAAATTGGGCTAAGCGGATGGACCATGTGAACACGGTGAACATTTGCATGAAATAATCTTCAAATATTTAATTATATAAACCGCACTATTAATTCAAATAAAGTTTTCATGAATTTTTCTGAATGTTTTTTTTTTTTTTTTTTTTTTTTTTTTTGAAAAACTTTCCTGTAGCTCTTAAAAGTTCACCCTTCATTTGCAACTAAGAAATATATGATTTGTGACGAACGCAAAGGGCTTGATTTATGTTCTTGGGGTCAATGTAAAAATCGTCTCTAAAAAATAATGTTTGGTAAACAAATTTTGGAAAATCGGGGCGGAAGTGGGATAGTACGTTTGGTACCGCAATTGGTACTATTTGGTACCATTGTAAATTGAACTAGTGCTCTGAGTTTTGGGACTTAGATACACTATCGCAACCTTAATTTGGTGGCTATAATAGTTTTTGCAAATTTGTACATTTAGGTACTAAAAAAGTACCAAAAAGATACGAAATTGGTGAACTTTGAACAAGGTGGATGGATAGCGACAGAATTTTAAAACTTGACTAAAAAGACATCTGGTGAAAAATCATGAAGATGAAAAGAAAAAGTGGAAGGATAGTACTGGTAACGGGAGAAAATGTACGTTTAGTGCCGCAAATGGTACTATACCAATATTGGTACCAATTGGTACGTTCTGTGCAGAAGGAGTTAGAGGTCTGAAATTTGGGCAACTAAATAATTTTTTCACAATCGCAACGTTTTGGTGCCAAAATTGATAGTATTTGATAATTTCTTTATAGATGGAGCTAGACGTCCGTAATTCGGCATGTAGGTTCAATTTAGAAATAAATGATGGATGATTAAATGATCTATCACCATTCGTACATTTTGGTACCATTTTTTACTTTCTGTTCAGATGGAGCTAAAGGTCTGAGACTTGGCATGTAGGTACAACTAGGAAAAACATGATGGCCGCGGTTTTTGCGCTCTTAATGACCGTTTCGCTATATCTCAATGTTACATGCGCATTCGTAGCCCACGGCCTTAACTCGGAGTGCGTCGACCAGAAAGGCTTCGGGTTAACCAAGTTTATTGACGGCAGTCCTCTGACCTTCACTGCCAAATCATCTGCGTTTTCATTTCCCCTTCTTACACTCCAAGACCTGACATTGCCGTCCTGGTTGTTATTGCCCTCAAGGGTAGTTTACTGTCCGTAAAGGTGTTCACACTCGACGTCCTTGCGTGCAAACCACACCACCTCACGCATTCCGTGATTGCCCGGAATCGTTAGGCAATCTAAAATAGATCTCATTCCCTGGGTTCTTAATGTAGACCCCCAGGACCACACTGTCCTCTAGCTTTGATCCATCCGTGTAACATGATCTTCCAGATGGCAATACAAGGGTTTCGGCAATCCAAGTCTGTGCCTCTGGCAGCAGTGTCTCGCACTCGACCTTAAGTATTGTCTTCTGACTGGACAACGCTAAGTGTCAGGCCAGAAACCTATATGGCAGGCCTCGTAACGGTTTGGCACAAAAACCAACAACTTGGTATTAATTCCAAAAGGTATACGTTGAACTTCGAGGCCTCTTTGTGCATAGTAATTTCTATTGTCAATGTTTTTTTTTGTACCCACCACCGAAGTGTGGGAGAATATTTATTTTGTCGATGCATTTTCGACCCTATCGAGTATATATATATATTCTTAATCGTCGTAAAATTTGGCACGATGGTTTGCGTTAGGCTCCTTGACATTGGTACTGAGTGTGGGCAAGATCGGTCTATATTTGGATATTGCTGTCATATAGACTGATCTCGCGATTTAGGGTCTTGGGTCCATAAAAGGCTCATTTATTACCCGATTTCGCTGAAATTTGGCACAAGTATCTATGTAAGGCTTTTGTACATCGGTGTCCTATATGGTTCAGACCGGTCTGTATTTGGATATAGCTTCCATATATACCGATCTCCCGATTTAAGGACTTAGGCCCAAACCGGGAGCATCTATTACCCAATTTCGCTTAAATTTGGCACAGTAAGCTGTGTTAGGCCATTCAATATTCGTGTTTAATACGGCCCCATCGGTCTATATTTCGGCATATCTGTCATATAGACCGATCTCCCGATCTAAGGTCTTAAGCCCATAAAAGGTGCATTTATTGTTCGATTTCACTGAAATTTGGCACAGTGACTGATGTTAGGCTTTCAACATCTATTCCCTATATGGTTCAAACCGGTCTATAGCTGACATATTAACCGATCTCCCGGTCTAAAGTCTTGAGCCCATAAAAGCGAATTTATTAACCGAATTCGTTGAAATTTGGCACAGTGGCTGATGTAAGGGTTTTTGACATCTGTGCCCTATATGGTTCAGATCGTTCTATAGCTGGATATAGCAGCCATATATACCGATCTCCCGATATTAGTCCTTGGACCATATATATTTCGCTGAATTGTAAAACACAGTGAGCAGTGGTAGGCCCTACGACATCCGCGTTTAATATGGCTCCCATGGATCTATGTTTGGATATGGCTGATAGCGATCTCCCGATTTAAGGTCTTGGGTCATAAAAGGCGCATTTATTTTCCGATTTTGATGAAATTTGGCATAGTGTCCTATTTAAGGCTTTTCGACATCCGTGCCATATATGGTTCAGATCTTTCTATATTTGAATATAGCTGCCAATTAGGCCACTTTTTTGTTTTAACTAGGCATCCGTGCCGATTACACAATCCATTATAGCTGCAAGGATTTCATAAATGATGAATTTTTCTCCGGATTTTGCGATAAAATGAGCTTAACATATATACCCAAGGTGGTGGGTAACGAAAGTTTGCCCCGGCCAAACTTAATGCCTTTTTACTTGTTTTTCAATGTTGGGTTGATTTTATCGCTTCTTGTGCGACAGGATTTATTTGCATTGGGTGAATATCTGCTTTTGCTCTGCGAAAAATACATGGCAACATTTTGACCAAAGAAACCCCAAAAAAATCAACCTTGTCAAACCACCGAAAGATCGATTTTCGGAAATTTTTCCGTAAAAAAGAACGTAGTACCGACCTTAACGAGAAGAAAATTAAACTCATTCCGAAAATAATTAAATCGAAAGATAATATTAATAAAATGTGTTGCTTCCTGATAGGCCAGAGCCACTTTCGTACCGCTTCCACATTCGATCGATTGGCATCTACCCACTCTTAGACATCCCCAAAAAGTTAAAGAGGTTGAGTGGCAAAATAATGTAACCAGGCGTCTACATAACCAGACAGCTATATAACCAGACGTCTAAAATCGGTTCTATTGCCAGGAACTTTTATGGCAATTCCAACTAAACACCCAAGTAAAATTGCAACACAACACCTATTGCCGTCTCCACAGGGAACGTCACCCTTTCCATAAAACCGAAACAGGTGTAAGTTTTTCAAACTTTATCTTTTGAAACTTTATCTCTTAATGATGAATCCTGGTGAATCAGGTTATTCCCTCGATATTGCTGGCAAATTTGTGTGGTTTCAATATCGCCCTGCGGTATGTCGTTCGGTCTCGGCTATAAAACGGGGGTATGATAAAGAACCTCCTTTTGACAGCTAAAACTCTTGAGTCAGGCTATACTCATATGATCAGATTAGCCATTAAAACAGCAGATTTTCTTAGTAAAAACAACAGAGCGTTAACAGTTTGCAAAAACAGCCGTAGTACCTGCTTTTAACATTTTTTTTTTTTTTTGAGTAATAAATTTCGTTGAGTGTACTCGGCTGAGAGGTTTTTCTGCCGAAAATGCCTACACGTACACAAATAAATTTCTATTTATTCTAAATATTTTGTGTATATGCGTATGTGAGGTTGTCAAAATCAAAACAAAACCAGTTGGTCGGCAACGATGAACCAGGAGGATTATTCATCGAACAGAAAACAGTATTTGTGACATCTGCTTCCATATGTAAAGTAAAGCGATACCATATATGTAGTAGAGTACACATGAATATGTCGCCGTCATATTTTGCTGAGATTGCCTCATTCAAGGATAACAAGTTCGATTCGATTAGGATGATGTGCTCTGTGCGAAATTTATAGCCGTCATGTCGAGAGTTTATTTTGCATATAATACTATATTTGAGGCGTTTTGCTATCTTCTTTCGGTCTGAGAAAAGGTTTTATTTGTTCATCAAATTGATAAATCATCACTTAAACGAAGCAACAGATTTTGAATAGAAAAATTATTTGTGCAAACCCTGTCGAACACGTCCTAAAACACATCACCGATTGTATTTTGGTATATGGAAAATTTTCGCAAATACGAGATAACACCGTTAGCTTTTTGAGAACACTTTTCTTTAGCTTATAGCAAGAAGGGATTTGTTTAATTTTCTTTTTATGAAATGGCAAGGGAGAAAAAATATATCTTTAATGTGATGCCCAAAAATTTTGATTTCGAATTTAGACTGACAGGTTTTACAATTTATGTTATTTATCCTAATTATTTGCGTGCAACTTTCTTAAATGTAATTATTGTAGTAGTTTGCAGATGGTGGGTTTTTTGTCCAACGGACTTGTTTCAAACAAATCATAAGTCAAATGAGGAGCAAAAGGCTGCAAGACAGAACCAGATAGGCGCTGTGTGAATGGGTCATTCGGTTGAATCAAGGTGTGCTCTAGTGGTAAAAGGTAATTCGGTAGCTGCAGCTGGGTCAGGCGCACTGAGGAAGTTCCACTGCTTTCTCAAGAGTATCTGGATGCGTAAGGAAGCTGCCAAAGCTAGACCAAACGGGGCTTGTGAGGATAAACCTTTGTGGGACACAGACCACAAAGTTAACGCAATAGTGGTAGAGAATTTGAACCCTGACACCGGTACGGCTGCTGCAAATAAATCTCCACCATTAAAAGTACGCGTTGGTGGTTCTGAGGGTCGTCAATGCGTTGCTCTTATCAAGGATTGATGGGTGATTGGAAGCGAAGTTCCTGGACTAAGAATTCCTCGATATATGCTACCTAATGCTGTACTGTGAATTGGAGACAGAGGCGCCTATATTTTTGCACATTCTTGGATTGACGGAACTTTGGTATTGCCATCTGGTAGTTCATGTTATATGATGGATTAGAGCTAGAGCTCATAGTGAGTCCGGGAGTCTACATTAAGGACCCAGGAACTGAGACCTGTTTCCAACTGCCTGACCATAACACGATCCTGCAGGCGGAGATCCGGGCGATCACAGAAACGTGAGGTGATTGGTTTAAAGCGAGTAGGTCGAGTGTTAATATCATTAAAAACAGTACGATGGCCATCAGAGCTATAACAACTAAGTGTGGCGGTGAGGTCACTGACGGTCTTGGGGTGTAAGATGGAGAGTCACACCTTTTCTGAAGAATGAAAGAGCAGACGATTTAGCCGTAACGACCAAAGGACAACCATCAATAAACTTGGTGAATCCGAAGTGAGAAGAAGACAATGCTAGTACTGAATGGGAGCTAGAAGCAGATCAGTATAGCTTTTGGTATCTTTACGCGACACATACGACTACGAGTACACTTACACAGAATAGGTGCGGCAAGTGATAGAGTATGTAAGACATGTGTGTGTCATTGTCCGGTTTTTACGACTAACAGACACAGACACTTGGTGGGGATAAAATACCAGACTTGAACTAGCTTAGGGCATATTTTTTGCGGGTGGGGAAATGCTTTAAACATGTGACGAGAACATCTCTCGCCTTATGGCGGACTCCGTTGTTTCCAACAGTGTCGGATAAAATACACCTTGTGTCACCTTTGGGGATTAATTCCACCTCGTAACCACTTTCGCATTACTTGGAGGTGGACGCCATATCTGATGATCATGCATATTCTCTTTGCTGTGTCTGCGTCCAGACCTCCGCATCGCCCCGCTTCCTATCTCTCCACATCCTTGCATCGGGTATTAGTTGTCGCGTCCACCTGGCCCGATTCCCATTAGTCATCCTTTGTTGTCATCTTTCGATAATCGCCTCTCGTTTGACCCGTGTATGATCCCTTTAAATCTCAGCCAGTCCTATCTGAGTTGCACGTCGCGGTGTAGAACCAAGCGCGCTCCATAGGCTGTAAGTCTATCGGAACCATTCCGACTATTACAAGAGCTGCGGGCTCTTGGCACTGTCCGGTAGGATGATATGACTCTATGAACCGTCGTCCTCTATCCTTAGGGGCATGGAATGTAGAACTATTATTCAACTATAGATTTTGTGAGCAGTACGGAGCTCCTGACTTATATTTTTTTAACTACGGTAGTGAAGGATAGGATCTTTCGTAATCGATAGGCTTCCGATCCTCCACTGAACAATAAAAGCCCACACAGGATTATTTCTGCTAGTTTTTGTTTGCCCTCGTATCTTCTTAGCTCAGTCTTATGGATGATATCCTAATTCTGTGGTGCCCTTGCAGCTTTAGCCTTATTGTAGAGTCTTCTGCAATCCCTACTTAGATCAACGAGTTCTGTGTACCACCATTGAGGTCGTTTTTTATTTTGTTCTAGCAAATGCAGATTCAAGCGAGTCGTGTAAAGCGTTTGCGATTTACTTGATCATCATATCAAGGTCCTCCACCGTTTCTACTTTTTCTCGGGTCTGCAAGGGACAGTGCTGTTGAATCTGTGCCAAAACTTATCCCAAACCGTCTTCCTTCTGTTTAGCTCAGAGACTTACCTCTTATGGTGTATTTTAACAAAGGTTGAAAGTAATGTAATGATGATCACTAAAAATATTGTTAAAGAAAAATTCCTAGTCACATATTCTTCCGTCAATACTTTCAAAT
The DNA here is from genome assembly GCF_963082655.1 of Stomoxys calcitrans. NCBI lineage: Eukaryota > Metazoa > Arthropoda > Insecta > Diptera > Muscidae > Stomoxys > Stomoxys calcitrans. The sequence goes on along the minus strand of NC_081555.1, from coordinate 55,403,188 downwards.
ACAATGATAACATCTGAACTTTCCCATACCGGGTTAAGTGATATGAGCATTGGCATCACTACCTTCTTCCCTGCAGAAGCCACTTCCTCCAGCAAGGACTCTTTCTCGGATGTTTCCCCAGCTGCTGCGGTCGAATTACCTTCTGAGTTTCCTCCTATCGCGCTAGCCCAATCCCATCGCATGTTCCCATCGGCCTCTTTCAAACTTTCAATCGATGATTGAAAGATTGGCATGGCATTCCCTTAGTCTCCCAAGTTTGGATTCAGGATCATAAGGATACTTTGGTATACATGTGTGCGCCATTGGTCGACCAAATCAAGTGCTGTTTCTGGTTTCTGGAAGTTAAATTTCAGATCAAATTTCATCAATCTTCGTAACGGTAATTTGTGGCTGCAATTCATAAGTACGTCGGAGTATACCGATGACAATCCATTGTCACATTCCACATATCACAAGATATGCAGCTCTCTCTTTATCCCTTGTTAATAATCTTTGACTAGGTACTATATGCTTTTCGGGTGACTCTTAACAATATTTTCTCATACGACAATTGGAAATGTGTAACTCGTTTGTTAATACCTTTTTTTCGAACATATAATCCACTACGTAAACATTTGGAACATCAGAAAAGCCATTTGGCAATCCGTAAAATATGGTACAGTGCTATGATTTCAATGCCGCAAAAAAAAACCTATTGTCGGAAGACTACAACACCATTCATATTGCATTAAAAAGCATATTTTAAACACTTTACGGGATTACCATTTAATCATTGCCAGTTCATTGTAAAATTCTTTGAATGTTTAACAATGCAAAAAATATACGAGGGTGCTATGGGGATTACAGACAAAGAAGCAAATAAATGATAAAATGGAAATTTTTTTTTGTAAAAATCTTAGAAAAATTTCTTACCTTTACCACATGATGAGGGGTATATACACTACGATATTCCGTTTGTACCTCTTCGAAATATATTTCTGAAACCCTATTAAGTATATGTTTATTCATGACGTCTTGACATTCGATTGACAAGGCAATTTAGCCACATCCATGCGTCTGTTTGTCCGTTCGTCTGCCTGTCGAAAGCATGCTGTAGCTTCCAAACAATCTAAAGATAAGCAATTTAAGGGCGCAATTATATGCGGCTTAAAGCGAAGAAACGTGGTTTCAAAAATTTATAATATTAAATAATTTGCAATGTCACAACCCAAGATAGCCCTCACCATTCACATCAACTTAGAAGAAGTACGGTCCAATGATGCCACCATACCATAAACCGCACCAAACTGTAACTTTTTTTTAGATGCATTGGTAGCTCTTGCAATGCTTCTGGCTGATCTTTAATGCAAAATCGACAATACTGCTTATTTACGTACCCATTGAGCCAAGAAAGATTTTCGTCCATAAAATGGATGAAGCGCAATGAACTTTCATAACAGAGCACGCATTTTGATAGTAAAATTCAAAAGTTTGCAAGCGTTGTTAGTTTGTAAGATGATTCATGATTAAATTATAAACCAAATTGAATATGTTTGGCAGTAAAACAAAACACAAAACATGCGAGAGCTATTTAAACCAGTGTTGCCAAAAAGATAATAACAAAGAATCATGAAAAAATCTTGGTCTACATCTTTTTATACCCACCACCATAGAATAGAGGGAATACTTATCCATTCATTCCATCTCTAACACCTCGAAATATTGATCTGCCCCTATAAAGTATATATACTCTTGATCTTAAATTATAAAATGAACGCATTTTATACCCACCACCATAGCATAGAAATATTGATCTGCCTCTATAAAGTATATATACTCTTGATCTTCTTTGCATTTTGAGTCGACCCAGGCATGTCCGTCTGTCGGTCTGAACGTCTGTCATATCACGATAGCGTTCGAACAAATGAACATCTCTGCTTTAATTTTGCATGTATACTTCTTATCAATGAATGTCGTTGGGTGTTGCAAATTGGCCATATCGGTTCAAATTTAAATACATTCCCCATGTAAAGTGATTCCCCAACTTAAACCGCTCAGTTTTCATCCGAAAGTAGCGAAGTACGTTTATTCTTTCCAGCAGTCACACCAAATCCCACCAGACAGATGCATAAATGGCCCTATATAAACCTACCCGAGAATTTGATTCCCTGAGCCCCTATACGCCTCAATTTTCATCAGTTTTGTCTGAAACTTAGTACGTGAAGAAGAACTATGTACTTCAACAGTGGCGCCTTATTCCACCCAGATAGGTCCATACATGGATATAGCTCCCATATTAACCCATCCCAATTTGGTACGTGAAGTACTCTTATGCGCTCCTATCTATTAAGTATTTCGATGCTTTGCATATGAAATGACAAAACACAACGTAGTATTTTAATCAACCCTGATTATTTTTTGCTAAAACTAAATTGCGAACTGAATAAAAAATTCGTTTTACGAACTTTGCTTTAATTTATAAAATGCTTTAGAAAATTCTCTAGTTTATTTAACAGCCCTCATATCCTTCGTTTCAAATTATGTTGGCCTGTACTGGTCCGGGAATTTGGTCGAGAATCACGTTTCAATCCTCCACCGACTGGCAACCACATACTGACCACAGAACCATAGTCCTCATCATCATCAACATCATAATCAACGGTCAAATGAATATACCGGAATTCTGGCCTAGACACGCTGCAGGATGCACACTGCAGGCACATATTCAGAACAATATGTAAAGAGGCATACACATCCTTACATCTACAGGGTGCTTGTAGAAAGGTCCTAAGTTTGACGCTCCTTAACACAGTAATAGGTCGCAATACAACAACAAAAATAAATATCATGTGTATTTTTTGTAATGCAAGTAATGCAATTTTGAAAGCACCGCCATAACTTTCATACTTGTGCGGAGGTGACCACCCTGTATGCAAATGAAGGCGTGTTTACTTCAGCACACATAAATATGTGCAGGACATAAGTTTTGCCTTGTTCAATTGGTTTGCATTCTGCCACCGCTGTCGCTGTTGCTGATGTTGCAGAAATTTATTGTAAATGTTTGCTGGCGGTCAGACTGTGGCCAAAGAGTTTCCGTTTGTGAAATCGTCATACTGCTATGCAATAACCGCTCTCGGCAATGCCACCACGTTTTATTGTACCTTTAACCACCTTTTGTAAAATTTGACTTCACCACATGTGAGAATATTTAAATTTTGCGGAAAAGCCAAAAAAGATGGCATCTGCATCTATTTGCCTTTTTTGTTTTCATACAAAACAATCGAAACCCAACATTTATTGCAAAAAGTTAAGGATTAAAGTCACTTAGCCAGTACATAAACAGTGGAATTACCCACAATTCCTCGTGAATCGAGTGAGAGGAAGAACAGAACAGAAAAGTGGTCCACTAAAAACTTCCTGAAGAGAAAAGTATGAGACCTTGTTCGCTCCCCTTATATGAAATAGGTGGACGAATTAATCGATTATAGTATGAGATTAAAAATGTGAAAGTGTTCATTTCGAAATGCCAGCAGTGCTAGTGCTGTGCTTGATTATCAATTTTCGTAGCATTGTTTGTTTTCGCTTTGCGGCGTTGCTTGCGTTCTTCTTATCGGTGACAGTTTTGAAATTACTTTTCGCCAATTCTACTGAGAATTAACGTTCGTTTTCTGCTGGTATTGGCATTTTTGAGCAATCTTTAATGCTGTCCATTGTGCACATTGTGCTGCTGTGTATAGAAATTTGAAATTGCATTTTCCAAGGAAGAAGGATAATGAAAAATCTTAAAATATTTAGCAAATCAATATCAATTTTTGTCAACCCCATTACAATTTGAAAAGTTTGCATTTGCAAGACACATTTTTGGTAGTCGATTGTACGAAGTTGTACATTGTATCGTGAAATGAAAACATGGATATGGAACTCAAAAAATAAGAAAAGAAATTTCATTTTATTTTTTTTCGATTAATGAAATTTATGTTATAATTTGTTATTAAAATTCCATCCGATATTGAAACACACTCTAAGTAGATCTAGCCATGTCCATCCGTCTACGTTTTTTTAATCACGTAGATATCACCATTGACGTAAGATAATATTAGTTTTGAATTAGCCATAGCTCACTTTGATTCCGCCTATTTGTACCCCGCCACAGTAGGCTAGTGGTATACTAATTTAGTAATTCCAATTTTAACACCTTGAAATATTGATCTGTGTTTTTTGTATTTGGATTGCTTAATCGAGTTATTAAATCTAGTTATAGTATGTTTGGTAGCTATATATAAGAAGTTCATATTGACTTACAGTTCCAAATTTCAATGAACATAAAAAAAAGCACCAGTTGTGAACTTTCAAAGCACAAAGAGAGATCGCTCTATATGACAGCTAAATCAATTTGTATAAAAAAAACACTAAAATGTTTGTCAAAATCGTATATTTTATGTCCAAAAATGTATGGGTCTAAAATAAAAAACGAGCTTCCAGTTTTTAACGACAAAGTCTGTCCGATAGTTACTAAGTTTCGAAACTCAGACGAAATAACTGAATCTACAATAGAACAAGTAAAAGCGCGCTAAGTTCGGCCGGACCGGATCTTATATACCCTCCACAATGAATCGCTTTTGGCAAGCTCTTTCCACGGTATCTTTTTTTAGGCAAACAAAGGATAAAAGGAAATAATTGCTTTGTTATTGGAACAATATTAAATTATGGTTCATTTCGGCCCATAATTGAACTCGATATTGGAGACCATAGTAGAAGTCATTGCGTAATATTTCAGCCAAATCTAGTAAGAATTGCAAACTTTAGGGGCTGAAGAAGTAAAATAGGGAGATCGGTTTATAGGGGAGTATTAGGCTATAAACTGATTCATGCCATATTCGACACGTATGTTAAAGGTCATGTGGAAAGCCGTTGTACAAAGTTTCAGCCAAGTCGGAGGCTCAAGAAGTCAAGATCCCAGATCGGTTTAAATGGCAGCTATATCAGGTTATTGACCGATTTGAACAATACTTAGTACAGTTGCTGGAAGTCATAGCGAAACACGTCGTGCAAAATTTCATTCCAATCGGATAAGAATTGCGCCCTCTAGAGGCTCAAGAAGTCAAGACCCAAGATCGGTTTATATGACAGCTATATCAGGTTATGGACCAATTTGTACTTTTCTTAGCACAGTTGTTGAAAGTCATAACAAAACACCTCATGCAAAATTTCAGCTTACTCGGATAATAATTGCGCCCTCTAGTGGTTCAAGAAGTCAAGACCCCAGATCGGTTTATATGACAGCAATATCAGGTTATGGACCGATTTAAACCGTACTCAGCACTCAGCAGTTGAAGTCATAATAAACTACCTCATGCAAAATTTCAGCAAAATCGGGTAAGAATTTTGCCCTCTGGCGGCTCAAAAAGTCAAGATCCCAGATCGGTTTATATGGCAGCTATATCAAAACGTGGACCGATAGAGCCCATTTACAATCCCAATCGACCTACACTAATAAGAAGTATTTGTGCCAAATTTCAAGCGGCTAGCTTTACTCCTGCGAAAGTTAGCATGCTTTCGACAGACAGACGTCGAGAAAATGTCATGACGATCAAGAATATATATACTTTATGGGGTCTTAGACGAATATTTCGAGGAGTTACAAACAGAATGACGAAATTAATATACCCACATCCTATGGTGGAGGGTATAAAAATTGTATAGTGGTTGAGAGTCGAATGTTTTGTTTTCGAAATAAGGTTAAATAATGCCGCAAGTGCACGAAACATAGGGTAGCCGACACGAAGTGTAGCATACAAAGTTCACACTGCCATATCTGTCAAACTAGAAATAATATCTACAATATTTTTGTTTTAGTGACAACTCATTATATTGCTTACAAGCCATCAAAAACATTTACTTCTTACTTTATTTAAGTTGGTCGTTGGAGACCATTTGCCCTCTTGCCGTAGCCCTAGCCCTAGTCCTCTAGTCTCTGACAGCCATTTCCGAGAAATCTTTCTCTACTTGATCGCCTTTATAAAACTTTTTCGCTGGAGCTTCTTCAATCATTCTGACAACATAACCTAGCTAGCGCAACCGTTCTATTTTCATGTGTTCATACGACGCCTATGTTCCATCCATTTTACGATAGATTTTTCTCTCATACACTCCAATTACGACCTCATCTGCTTACACAAGTACTCATGCTTCCGAGCCACACAACAGCACGGGTAGTTCCATTAGCGTGATTTTCGAGACTGCAATTACTTCTTCCGTTGAACGACCCATAACATATGTCGTCGGCATAGGTTCTCATGTGGGCAGTGTGTCATGCCTATTCACACCTGCATCTCGTATAATCTCCTCCTGTCTGAAACCTCGTTTGGTATTCAACGGTTTGGAGAGATTCTTTCCTATATTGATTGAGGAGCGTGTATCAGCAAGCATCAGTTTTGCAGAGATACCAAACTCAGACATGGCTTGAAATTAGAGCTGGAACACTATCGATATTCGAAACAATCGATATTTTCGATATTACTCATAAAAAATCGATAGTATCACTTATATTTCAAACGAAAATGAGAAGTAAAAGTCTAGCGATCGATTTATGTAGAAGCAATATGCATTGACAAAATAAAATCAAATGAATAAAATCAAATTTAATAAAGTCAGTTGGATGTCATGAGAACAATCATTGTACAAAATTTAAGCCCAATTGTATGAAAATAGCGCCCTCTATAGGCGCAATGTGTCTTATAGGATACATTCCTATCAATACTTTGCCGATAGTATTGATAGGAAAAAATATCATTTGATTTGATTGTGTTTGCACCATTCTAACGCCCAACATCCGTTCAGGTCATACATTTGTCGCCACACTTAGACAGGTGCGGAGCTTTGCTGCAGCAAGGTACTCGATTTTCGCCCTTTGGATCGATCGAATATTTGACGCGCTGGTTGGATGCCTTACATCTATTACAACAAGATTAATTTGGTTTTACGTGTTTTGATCGGGTGTCAGCCACGTAGCCGCGTGAATATTTCGATGTTAGAATCAGGTTCTGCTAATAAACGTATTTTTTGCCGCGACGAAATCAATGAGCCTCAATTCATTTACGAACGTTTCTTCATGTAGTTTAACGTCACGATTTTAATATCATGGCCAGGACAGCGGCCATATTCTCTTTCTAGGCACTCGTAGAAAATATCCTTGGTCTGCTCGTCCTTGTCTTCCGTCGGGATATGGGCACAAATGAGGCTGATGTTGAAAATTTTGGCTTTTTTGCGTATTGTAGCAAGCTTCTTATCCACCGGAGTAAATCTGGTGACTAAGAGTTTTAGTGTCCAACCCAAAAAAAAAAATGGACTCGAAGGAGTTGCTGCCCTTGCACACAAGTATTTTATTACCGAACATCGTGTTCGCTGGCGAAAGATTTCCCAATTGAGCAATTCGTCAACTCCCATTATACTAGCGTTTACTTGACCGAGCGTATGTACATACAAGAACTATGTAGTATTTATTCAACTTAGGTGATGATATGGACAATTGTGACCACCGATGGCCGCTCTTCAATCGTTTTCATCGAACCTGGCGTCAAAGTCAATGCGACTTATTGTCGGGAAAACATTTTGGAAGCTGCTTTGGAGCCATGGGCACACGAACACTTCGGTCGTAGATCACGGACGTACCATATAGACTCGGCAGCATCACATAAAGCACGGGTAAACCAAGGATGGCCAAAATCGTGTTCCGCACCTAATTTCGTTCACACAGTGGCTGTCCAATTCACCAGATAAAAACTCGATGGACTTTTCCGAGTTGCTTAAAACTACCGGTACAATATTTAATGCTATTGAAATAATAGGGTACCAACTATTGTCAGCGGAAAACATTATTTTCGAAGTGAAATATTGTACAACATTAAATTGTTTTTTAGATAATGGTCCATACAAGTTTCCAAATTCCTAGCTTTATAAATTCAATTACCCCTCTTTAGGAAGTTTTGTACACGTTGGTAAAAAATTTCAAAAACATTGGCAAAATGGTTATAGCCAGAACTATGTGAAAGAGATAAGAATACATTTTTTTAAATCCGAAAGCTGTATTTTGATTTTAGACCCATCCAGGTTAAATATCTTAGCATTCGTCGTAGATTACGATATGGATAACCGATTTGTCTGCTAAATAATTTGCCTACCCTCATACTCACATCTGGCGCCATAATCGGCACAAACATCAAATTGTCCTTTAATGTCCCCCAAATATTTTTAGAATATTACAACGATCAAGTCTATATTTACTTTTATGGAATAAAAAAACTAATACACCTCCATAGGTGGTAGGTCTATAAAAGCAATGTTGCAAATTATAATAGTAGCAAAAATTTCAATATCACCATGGCAGAATCCCGAAGTGAATTGACAGCTTCGTCTGCCTAAGTTTAAATCTGTCAACCAAAGGCTTGAGATCACAAAGGATTACGTACTGTGCATACAAAATGAGTACACATGAATGTTTAATAGCATGTTTACATACATAATATACATATGTATATCATATGAATAGTTACATATGCAAAATAAACTACAAAAGAGAACAGTATATGTGTAATGGATTAGTTACACTACACACAAACACAATTGTCTATATGTTTGTGCTAATTTGTGTTTCAGAGTGTATGTAGTACATCCTTTGAACTATTTGTGAGAAAAAAACTGGAGGTAATATTAAAAATTTTCAATTTTAAGGCTACCATAGAGACGGGTACAAATGTGTTCTAAAAGTAATCATTGCAAATACTGATACAAGAACAAATGAACAAAAGGATGGACAAAGAGTTGTAGAACAGAAGGCACGAATGAGCGGACGAAGATTTGTTTGAATGATTTGTCGGCTATGAGAACCTACGTAGGACTACCAGAAGTATGGAATCGACTGAATAGGCGAATGGATTGAGGGTACTCAAACATGTAATATGTCGGATTAGTTTTTATCAAATAAAGCCAAATTTTTTTTTATGTATAATGTTTTCATGTACAAAATGCCAAAGCTCATGAGCACTTTTCACCAAGACTTTTTACAAAAACCCTTTCGTGTTATGTATTCTAGTTTTGTTTTAATTTGTCTGTTTTGGTCTTTTTGTTTTATGGTGTTATGAAATCTGTCCATATCCGCACATTCAAAATGTCAAGGAATTGTGTTCAATAATCAAAGAATTTTTCACAAGGTCATTTACACTGCAGCTTACACATTTTGTGTTTCATGAATTACCCACGGCTTACGACCTCCCAAATTCTTCTTTGTTGATCCAACATATTTTTGCATTTTATTTGCGTTCCCACCAGCTTTATTACTTTTGAAATAGATTTCTGATTATTTTGCAATTTGTAGTACACTCAAAAGTTAAAAAAAAGTGAACCCCAAATGAATGAAAATTTAACTAAATGCAAGTAAAATTGACCATGATTTGGCGCTTAAGATTTTTTTTGTCCCGTTTGGTATACAGAATTCCTACTTTTAGGTATATGGGAGAGTAATAAAATCAAATTGAAATTTTCTACAAGTTGGAATATCTGAACTCAATGTCGGAATATTTTGAACATAATTATAAGGAAAATTCCTATGCGTTTTAAAACCAATTTCATACAAATTTGACATATGATACCCTTAATTTATAACATGTAAATTTAGAAATATTGATGTATTTCTTAAAAATCATTCTCTTTTTCCTGTATTTTGAAAATTAGTTTCAACGTATGAAGTATAAGCAGAATAACTAAAATTTAGGTTTTATTTGTGTTAGGCAGTAGAAATAATAGTTCCCAGGAATACCTACCCAAAGCCTATACATTGTGTAATAAATTATAGTCTTAAAGAAGTATTAGGTAAGAAATTTTGGATGGATTTTGGATATTTGGATGCCCCTTTTTTACATGTATTTAATTTGCGCTTATCAAAAAGGAAAAATTTAAGCAATGGTCATTAATTTATAATTTTAATCATACAAAAAGTTCAAATTTGATCGCTTCATAGCACTTACATTTCACTTTCAAGTTGCACTTTTATATAAATTATCTAAAAAATTTATTTATTTAAAAGATGATTTATTATACGTATCCTTTGACGCGTTTTTACCTTTCTTCCAGCCATTTTTGATATTTGTCTGCTGCTAAACTCATGGTTACTTGTGGCTATGATTATATTAACCGGAGTTAGGATTTTCCGAACAAAATGTCTAAACATTTATTTATTTAACTATAATATTACTTAAATGGGATTTACCTAACGTGGATATAAATGTGGATAAATGCTGAATTGGATATTTCTCTGCTGCAAAAAGTCATGCTTGTGGTTTAAAAAATATTAGTTTTGATTTATCAATTAAAATGAGTTTAATAAATATATAAATAAATAAAAATAATTTACGTGAAATGACGATTCCTACTTTTAGTTGCATTCGGTGCACCAGAAATATTGAAAAGAGTTGGGTGTTTTTTGATAAAATGCGTTATGAAAAATAGATGTATGCTCCAGTCCAATCTGTAAATTTGTGTTAAAATTAAATGCTATTTGTTAGTAAAATAACTACATTTCCTTTCGAATTATTCAACTTTAAAAAAACCAAAGCTGACTGCTAAAACAATTTATTTATTTTCCTTCTACATATTAACTGGTTATATTGTCACACTTTTAACAAAGGGTTGATCTATTACATCAATCCACAATTTTTCTGTTGCTCTCTTTTGAAACTCATTCCTTTAAACACGAGGGTTGCCTTTTATGTTACGCGATTGGACAACCGTTGTGTTGCATTCCGCCAACTGACAGATCTATCGTAAAGCTTGACATTATTGAGATTATACGTTTCGACATACGAGCGCTATTTGTGTTGTTTACAGTAACTTAAAAGATTCATCTTAATTCATCATCATCTGATCAAGTCGTGAACATTTTCGTGCAATTATTTTTTACAACTTTCGACGTGGATTAAATCAACAACAGTGCATCGATGAACTCAATTCAATTTCTGGCGATGAAGCTCCATCAAAGACCAGCTTTTGTCGATGATATGGTGAATTAGTCGTAGTTAACTCCTAGACGAATTTCGTGAATGTCGTCCAAAATCAGTTGTTGTTGCAAAAAGCTGCTGTGCGCCAACTGATACTGCAAGCCTTAGTGGGACCAGCATACATTTAATATTGTATGAATATTTGACCGTCAAAAAAATTTGTTCGAGTTGGATCCCACACAATTTGCCAATCGCTCAAAAAAGGCTTGTGTCGATTGATCGAAAGAAATGCTCCAAAAATACGAAACAACTTCATTTTGAAACCAAACTGTCTGCCAAATACCGAAACAAACATCTACTGATCGAAACTTTTTTAAAACTAAATTGCAATGAAACTTTTCCTAAAGAAATAATTTCAATGAAATCTTTCCAAAGATAAAATTTTATTTTTTCAAGTTTTTTGCCTGTTCGCCCTAACATTAAATTTAACAATTTTTGTTTATTTCTCTTTCGAGACGAGCTCAATGATCGGAGATGCAAAATGGAAAAGGCCATCTTTGACCAAAGCCACACACACCAACCACTATGGGACGCATTTCGTCTTTGGTTAGAAGACTTTTCAACCATATTAGGTGTGATGGCTTCAAGGGTCGTGCGTTGGTATGTTGTATTTGAATCGAATTAATTGCGAAAACGCATCTTTGATACAATTACCACATTAATCAAGCTCGACAAACCTACATATTAGCTGTACTTTCTCCAATGCATTTATTTTTGTGTAATGGCAGACATTCTGTCTGTGGTAAATTACACTTGTTTCCGTACCAATATTTCCATGATTTACCAGAGATAAAATTTGTGTGACATAATTATTATGACTTTTTTTCTAAAAACAAAACTTCAATGAAATTTTTCTCAAAACAAAGTTTTAAAGAAATTTTTTTTAAGTGTTAATTGCTGATCTTAAAACTTTAATAAACATATTGAACACATTTACGAAAAAGGCATTTTCACTTAATTTTTAAGAAAAATCCATGTTTTTTCACTCAAATTAAAATTTGCCCATGAATATTCCATTAAGGAACGGAGGCATAATTGTCACATATCAATGAGTGCTTTCTGATTCAAATGTATGCTCAATGATAAGGGGCCTCCTTTTTATAGCCGTGTCTGAATGGCGTGTGTAGTGCGACACACCTCTTTGAGGAGAAGTTTTTTGCACGGCTGCCATACCATTTTTATACCCTTCACCATAGGATGGGGGTATACTTATTTCATCATTCTGTTTGTAACACCTCGAAATATGCGTCTGAGACCCCCTAAAGTATATATTGGGTTGCCCAAAAAGTAATTGCGGATTTTTCATATAGTCGGCGTTGACAAATTTTTTCACAGCTTGTGACTATATAATTGCATTCTTTCTTCTGTCAGTTATCAGCTGTTACTTTTAGCTTGCTTTAGAAAAAAAGTGTAAAAAAGTATATTTGATTAAAGTTCATTCTAAGCTTTATTAAAAATGCATTTACTTTCTTTTAAAAAATCCGCAATTACTTTTTGGGCAACCTATATTTTTGATCGTCATGTCATTTTAAGTCGATCTAGCCATGTCCGTTCGTCCGTCTGTCGAAAGAACGCTAACTTTCGAAGGAGTAAAGCTAGCCGCTTGAAATTTTGCGCAAATACTTTTTATTAGTGTAGGTCGGTTGGGATTGTAAATGGGCCAAATTGATCCATGTTTTGATATAGCTACCATATAAACCGATATTGGATCTTGACTTTTTGATCCTCTAAAGGGCGCAACTCTCATCCGATTTGGAAGAAATTTCGTACAGCGGCTTCTTTCATAGCCTTCAACATACGTGTCTGAATCGATCAATAGCTTGATACAGCTTCCATATAAATCTATCCCCGATTTGGCTTCTTGAGCCCCTACAAGGCGAAATTCTTATCCGAATGAACTGAAATATTACACAATAGCATATTCTTATTCAATATTCTTTGTTTGCCTAAGAAGAGATACTGCGCTTAGCACTCGACAAATGCGATCCATGGTGGAGGGTATATAAGATTCGCTCTTACTTCTTTCAAATGGTATAGCATCTCACAAATGTCGCCAGCATTAGGAGAGAAAAACCACTGCTGAAAATGTTTTCTGGTGTTCTCACCAGTATTCAGTGGACCTCTGCGCTAGGGTGTCATCCATGTTGTTTAAAAATGGGTAAAGATTTTTTGTGGATTTGAAAGCTGGCATCCAGTACCATGTAGAACATTCAAAATCTCAGGGGGATGTGCGTACTTTTTTAGATATGCCCTATTCTTTAACAGAAATTGCTATATTTTAAGGTATTATTAAAATAATTATAGCACAAAATTCGTGACATTTAGCAAACGAACATTATATGTACATTTAGCTTGCTACCTGTAGATGACGAATCCATTTTTGTATGTTAAAAATCAACTGGTGAGCCGCGCAATCTCTAAATTAGTTTACTGAAGTTTCGTTTTTTCATACATTTCTTTTTATACCCTCCACCATAAGATGGGGGGTATACTAATTTCGTCATTCTGTTTGTAACTACTCGAAATATTCGTCTGAGACCCCATAAAGTATATATATTCTTGATCGTCGTGACATTTTATGTCGATCTAGCCATGTCCGCCCGTCTGTCCGTCCGTCTGTCCGTCCGTCCGTCCGTCCGTCTGTCTGTCGAAAGCACGCTAACTTCCGAAGGAGTAAAGCTAGCCGCTTGAAATTTTGCACAAATACTTCTTATTAGTGTAGGTCGGTTGGTATTGTAAATTAATTTATAACATGTAAATTTAGAAATATTGATGTATTTCTTAAAAATCATTCTCTTTTTCCTGTATTTTGAAAATTAGTTTCAACGTATGAAGTATAAGCAGAATAACTAAAATTTAGGTTTTATTTGTGTTAGGCAGTAGAAATAATAGTTCCCAGGAATACCTACCCAAAGCCTATACATTGTGTAATAAATTATAGTCTTAAAGAAGTATTAGGTAAGAAATTTTGGATGGATTTTGGATATTTGGATGCCCCTTTTTTACATGTATTTAATTTGCGCTTATCAAAAAGGAAAAATTTAAGCAATGGTCATTAATTTATAATTTTAATCATACAAAAAGTTCAAATTTGATCGCTTCATAGCACTTACATTTCACTTTCAAGTTGCACTTTTATATAAATTATCTAAAAAATTTATTTATTTAAAAGATGATTTATTATACGTATCCTTTGACGCGTTTTTACCTTTCTTCCAGCCATTTTTGATATTTGTCTGCTGCTAAACTCATGGTTACTTGTGGCTATGATTATATTAACCGGAGTTAGGATTTTCCGAACAAAATGTCTAAACATTTATTTATTTAACTATAATATTACTTAAATGGGATTTACCTAACGTGGATATAAATGTGGATAAATGCTGAATTGGATATTTCTCTGCTGCAAAAAGTCATGCTTGTGGTTTAAAAAATATTAGTTTTGATTTATCAATTAAAATGAGTTTAATAAATATATAAATAAATAAAAATAATTTACGTGAAATGACGATTCCTACTTTTGGTTGCATTCGGTGCACCAGAAATATTGAAAAGAGTTGGGTGTTTTTTGATAAAATGCGTTATGAAAAATAGATGTATGCTCCAGTCCAATCTGTAAATTTGTGTTAAAATTAAATGCTATTTGTTAGTAAAATAACTACATTTCCTTTCGAATTATTCAACTTTAAAAAAACCAAAGCTGACTGCTAAAACAATTTATTTATTTTCCTTCTACATATTAACTGGTTATATTGTCACACTTTTAACAAAGGGTTGATCTATTACATCAATCCACAATTTTTCTGTTGCTCTCTTTTGAAACTCATTCCTTTAAACACGAGGGTTGCCTTTTATGTTACGCGATTGGACAACCGTTGTGTTGCATTCCGCCAACTGACAGATCTATCGTAAAGCTTGACATTATTGAGATTATACGTTTCGACATACGAGCGCTATTTGTGTTGTTTACAGTAACTTAAAAGATTCATCTTAATTCATCATCATCTGATCAAGTCGTGAACATTTTCGTGCAATTATTTTTTACAACTTTCGACGTGGATTAAATCAACAACAGTGCATCGATGAACTCAATTCAATTTCTGGCGATGAAGCTCCATCAAAGACCAGCTTTTGTCGATGATATGGTGAATTAGTCGTAGTTAACTCCTAGACGAATTTCGTGAATGTCGTCCAAAATCAGTTGTTGTTGCAAAAAGCTGCTGTGCGCCAACTGATACTGCAAGCCTTAGTGGGACCAGCATACATTTAATATTGTATGAATATTTGACCGTCAAAAAAATTTGTTCGAGTTGGATCCCACACAATTTGCCAATCGCTCAAAAAAGGCTTGTGTCGATTGATCGAAAGAAATGCTCCAAAAATACGAAACAACTTCATTTTTGAGCACTCAAAACATCGATTTGATGAGTCATCTTCCGTATACCTTGACTTGACACCGAATGACTTCTTTTTATTCCCGTGAGTAGAAAGTGAAATGAAAGGTAAACGTTTTTCAACACCTGAAGAACCGGTTGATGCGGTCAGAATGCATGTTTTGGAGATACCTCAATGAGAGTGGCAAAATTGTTTCGACTATTTGTTCAAACGCATGCAAAGTGTATAGATTTTAATGGGGAATATTTTGAAAAACAATAAAACGATTTGCGATGATTAATATTTGTTTTTGTTTTCTCTAATCTTGATATATAAAAGGCAACCCTCGTTACAAACCAAACTGTCTGCCAAATACCGAAACAAACATCTACTGATCGAAACTTTTTTAAAACTAAATTGCAATGAAACTTTTCCTAAAGAAATAATTTCAATGAAATCTTTCCAAAGATAAAATTTTATTTTTTCAAGTTTTTTGCCTGTTAGGGCGAAATCATTAAATTTAACAATTTTTGTTTATTTCTCTTTCGAGACGAGCTCAATGATCGGAGATGCAAAATGGAAAAGGCCATCTTTGACCAAAGCCACACACACCAACCACTATGGGACGCATTTCGTCTTTGGTTAGAAGACTTTTCAACCATATTAGGTGTGATGGCTTCAAGGGTCGTGCGTTGGTATGTTGTATTTGAATCGAATTAATTGCGAAAACGCATCTTTGATACAATTACCACATTAATCAAGCTCGACAAACCTACATATTAGCTGTACTTTCTCCAATGCATTTATTTTTGTGTAATGGCAGACATTCTGTCTGTGGTAAATTACACTTGTTTCCGTACCAATATTTCCATGATTTACCAGAGATAAAATTTGTGTGACATAATTATTATGACTTTTTTTCTAAAAACAAAACTTCAATGAAATTTTTCTCAAAACAAAGTTTTAAAGAAATTTTTTTTAAGTGTTAATTGCTGATCTTAAAACTTTAATAAACATATTGAACACATTTACGAAAAAGGCATTTTCACTTAATTTTTAAGAAAAATCCATGTATTTTCACTCAAATTAAAATTTGCCCATGAATATTCCATTAAGGAACGGAGGCATAATTGTCACATATCAATGAGTGCTTTCTGATTCAAATGTATGCTCAATGATAAGGGGCCTCCTTTTTATAGCCGTGTCTGAATGGCGTGTGTAGTGCGACACACCTCTTTGAGGAGAAGTTTTTTGCACGGCTGCCATACCATTTTTATACCCTTCACCATAGGATGGGGGTATACTTATTTCATCATTCTGTTTGTAACACCTCGAAATATGCGTCTGAGACCCCCTAAAGTATATATTGGGTTGCCCAAAAAGTAATTGCGGATTTTTCATATAGTCGGCGTTGACAAATTTTTTCACAGCTTGTGACTATATAATTGCATTCTTTCTTCTGTCAGTTATCAGCTGTTACTTTTAGCTTGCTTTAGAAAAAAAGTGTAAAAAAGTATATTTGATTAAAGTTCATTCTAAGTTTTATTAAAAATGCATTTACTTTCTTTTAAAAAATCCGCAATTACTTTTTGGGCAACCTATATTTTTGATCGTCATGTCATTTTAAGTCGATCTAGCCATGTCCGTTCGTCCGTCTGTCGAAAGAACGCTAACTTTCGAAGGAGTAAAGCTAGCCGCTTGAAATTTTGCGCAAATACTTTTTATTAGTGTAGGTCGGTTGGGATTGTAAATGGGCCAAATTGATCCATGTTTTGATATAGCTACCATATAAACCGATATTGGATCTTGACTTTTTGATCCTCTAAAGGGCGCAACTCTCATCCGATTTGGAAGAAATTTCGTACAGCGGCTTCTTTCATAGCCTTCAACATACGTGTCTGAATCGATCAATAGCTTGATACAGCTTCCATATAAATCTATCCCCGATTTGGCTTCTTGAGCCCCTACAAGGCGAAATTCTTATCCGAATGAACTGAAATATTACACAATAGCATATTCTTATTCAATATTCTTTGTTTGCCTAAGAAGAGATACTGCGCTTAGCACTCGACAAATGCGATCCATGGTGGAGGGTATATAAGATTCGCTCTTACTTCTTTCAAATGGTATAGCATCTCACAAATGTCGCCAGCATTAGGAGAGAAAAACCACTGCTGAAAATGTTTTCTGGTGTTCTCACCAGTATTCAGTGGACCTCTGCGCTAGGGTGTCATCCATGTTGTTTAAAAATGGGTAAAGATTTTTTGTGGATTTGAAAGCTGGCATCCAGTACCATGTAGAACATTCAAAATCTCAGGGGGATGTGCGTACTTTTTTAGATATGCCCTATTCTTTAACAGAAATTGCTATATTTTAAGGTATTATTAAAATAATTATAGCACAAAATTCGTGACATTTAGCAAACGAACATTATATGTACATTTAGCTTGCTACCTGTAGATGACGAATCCATTTTTGTATGTTAAAAATCAACTGGTGAGCCGCGCAATCTCTAAATTAGTTTACTGAAGTTTCGTTTTTTCATACATTTCTTTTTATACCCTCCACCATAAGATGGGGGGTATACTAATTTCGTCATTCTGTTTGTAACTACTCGAAATATTCGTCTGAGACCCCATAAAGTATATATATTCTTGATCGTCGTGACATTTTATGTCGATCTAGCCATGTCCGCCCGTCTGTCCGTCCGTCTGTCCGTCCGTCCGTCCGTCTGTCCGTCCGTCCGTCCGTCCGTCTGTCTGTCGAAAGCACGCTAACTTCCGAAGGAGTAAAGCTAGCCGCTTGAAATTTTGCACAAATACTTCTTATTAGTGTAGGTCGGTTGGTATTGTAAATGGGCCATATCGGTCCATGTTTTGATATAGCTGCCATATAAACCGATCTTGGGTCTTGACTTCTTGAGCCTCTAGAGTGCGCAATTCTTATCCGATTGGAATGAAATTTTGCACGACTTGTCTTGCTATGATATCCAATAACTGTGCCAAGTATAGTTCAAATCGGTCCATAACCTGATATAGCTGCCATATAAACCGATCTTGGGTCTTGACTTCTTGAGCCTCTAGCGTGCGCAATTCTTATCCGATCAGAATGAAATTTTGCAAGACGTGTTTTGTTATGATATCCAACTACTGTGCCAAGTATGGTTCAAATCGGTCCATAACCTGATATAGCTGCCTTATAAACCGATCTTGGGTCTTGACTTATTGAGCCTCTAGAGTGCGCAATTCTTATCCGATTGGAATGAAATGTTGCACGACGTGTTTTGTTTTTATATCCAACAACTGTGCCAAGTATGGTTCAAATCGGTCCATAACCTGATATAGCTGCCATATAAACCGATGTTGGGTCTTGACTTCTTGAGACTCTAGGGGGCGCAATTCTTATCCGAATGGAATGGAATTTCGCACGACGTCTTTTGTTATGATATCCAACCACTATGCCAAGTATGGTTTAAATCGGTGCATAACCTGATATAGCTGCCATATAAACCGATCTTGGGTCTTGACTTCTTGAGCCTCTAGAGGGCACAATTCTTATCCGATTTGAATGAATTTTTGCACGAAGTATTTCGTTACGATATCCAACAACAGTGCCAAGTATGGTTGAAATCGGTCCTTAATCTGATATAGCTGTGATATAAACAGATCTGGGGATTTGACTTCTTGAGCTTCTAGAGGGCGCAATTCCTATCCGATTTGGCTGAAATTTTGCATGACGTATTTTATTTTTAATTTCAACAACTGTGTCAAATAAGGTTGAAATCGGTTCATAACCTGATATAGCTGCCATATAAACCGATCTGGGATCTTGACTTCTTGACCCCTAGAGGTCGCAATTATTATCCGATATGCCTGAAATTTTGTACGACGGATCCTCTCATGACCATCAACAAACGTGTTTATTATGGTCTGAATCGGTCTATAGCCCGATACAGATCCCATAGAAATCGTTCTCTCTATTTTACTTCGTGAACCCCAATGGGCGCAATTCTTATAGGAATTGGCTGAAATTTTACACAGGTCTCCAACATATAATTTAATTGTGTTCCGAACCGGACCATATCTTGATATCGTTTTAATAGCAGAGCAACTCTTTTCTTATATCCTTTTTTGCCTAAGAAGAGATGCCGGGAAAAGAACTCGACAAATGCGATCGATGGTGGAGGGTATATAAGATTCGGCCCGGCCGAACTTAGCACGCTTTTACTTGTTATATTTTCAAATACTAATCTTTTCGGAATCTTCACTTTTTCTAATCAATCCTCGCGCTTTTGGATTTGACAAACAAATGCTCAAAGCTATAATACTCTTTCCAAAAGTGGTGGAGTAAAATTGGTTTTAAATTAGTTTTAAATTATCATTCTCCCCAAGCCATACTAAAATTTTATCTGCCATGTCTAATAATTTAAACGTATTTTGATAAATGTAAGCCACAGTATAGCTTTAAGACCAAAATTGTAGTCCATTTCATTGAAGGTTGTGCGAGAATTGAAAATTATGTGAACCATGTTGTAATTACCATTAAAAATCCAAAACAAAAAGTCATAATACACCGACAAGAATCCATTTAGACTATAATGTTTAGCTAGGAAATGTTGTCGCCAAACGCTTGATTAATTGTCGAGACAGTAAAAAACAGCCATCCGTAATTAAGGTTACGAATATTAAAAAGTTTCCCTGACAGCATTGACATTTATTTGTTTCATGCTAATTACTCACGTCTGCCACCTTACCATTGGAACCAAACTAACCAAAAAGGGGGGAAACAAAAACAAAATAGATTTGTCGTTAGTTAGTTGTATTTATGAATCAATTTGTTTGATTGTCATTTCCATCTGTCGAAGTGTAATCGAAATGTTTTCGTAGAAATCGATTAAAAGTTGACACATTTTATTGGCACATGACTAAAGGATAAAACCTTTGCACGCATACAGACCCACACAAGCACACACAGCGCCCCACACATTCATGTCCTCATCCAGGGACATACATATTCGTAGACAAAGAGTATAAAAATAATTTATATAATTCTGTTACAAGCAAAGGAAGAGCAAACGGAGCAACATGGCAAAATAACAAAAACTAAATAGAATGGCAACAACCACGAAACTTTTCCAATTATCTGCTACTTTTTGTTTTGGTGGGTGTTTGTTAGACTTTTTGTATTTTTTCCTCCAAGTCCAGATGTTTATTTTTGATATTGCAAATGGTAGATTGGACCATAACTTTCCAAACGTTGATAAACAACATGGACTGTGTTTCAAATAAATATAATTTCCAATACCGGCAAATAAAACTACCGAAAAAAGTATAATAGCAATTTATTTCCAATTAACACGCATTCACTGATTTCATTCACGTAATCGTAACAGTCAAGTGCTGGGAAATAGCACTGCATTAACAAAGCTATTGGCCATTTTGTTACTGTAAGCACTATTGATTTCTTTTTTGGCTATGTTGATGAATCTGAAGATTTCCAACATCATTGCAAATGCAAATATTGCCCAAGGACATTCCACTAAGAAAAACGGACAAACTTCTAACATATCAATGAGTACAGTCCAATTCAAGTTTAAGCTCAATAATAAGGGGCCTCCGAATGGTATGCCGCAGTGCGACACCTCTTTGGAGAGAAGTTTTTACACGGCATAGTAGCCCACAAATGATGCGAGCATAAGGAGTGGAAAACAACAGCTGAAAATTTTTTTTGATGGTCTCGCCAGGATTTGAACCAGCCGCTCAGCGCTACGGTAACCTCCAAGAGCAACAGCATTCTACTGATTAAATCTAATGTGACAGTTTCTGATGACGTAAGAAATTATTTTTTTAATTTTAGTATTCCTGCAATAGTTTAATTAGAAACATAACAACTGGGGTTACCATGTTTTATCAAAATGGTAAAAGTCAACTTTTTTTACAAAAAGTAATCATTTCGACTTTTTATAAAAAATTAGAAAATTTTCTAAATAATACTTCTATTTCCTACAAGTTTTCGTTAACTTTTCCCATCACGATATGATAGTCTCATAAAGGGGAGTCATTAAAAAAAGTTTTAAATGCAAACTCAACCTAACCTATATCAAACCACACCTCTATCTTAAAGCCAACATGGCTATTTTTGTTTTTACTAAATATCAAAAGTTTCCATATTAACGCCTATTTTGCCACTTTTTGGTATATGAATTAAAGCTTGAAATGTTCTAAATATCATAGCCGACTTTCAACTAATGATTTTGTGAATGTTAAAACCCAAGTTTAACAACACATTTTATTGCACATATGATTCACGAACTTTTATTCTCTATCACTTCCCCTAAAAAACCCAAAAATTCGGTGCAAAAATCTCTGAAATGTGGAATATACTTTCGCCAGCCCGAGTAAATTTTAGACCAATTAGAACAAAAATGTGGGGTTGAGAGCAAAAATACCGAAAATTGGGATACATTAGTATGGGACCTACACCTAAAGATGGACCGGTATGGACCATATTCGCATTTTATACATTGATAGAAAAATGACGGAACTTTTCCAATACCGCCTGGTATTATTTTGTTCGTGTCATTGGCAAATACCATTTGGTACCAATTCAATACCAGACAAAGGAGGCTATTAAGAATTGACGGCGCCACATTTGAACTCTTGTCATCGCGCGAGAAGTGGTGTTGAGCTTTGTACTTAAAATATTGGCGCTATTATAAATATTTGTTTAACAAATAAATAAAATCTTTTAATACTCTCGAAGCGGTGAACATGGAAAATGGCACAAATTCTAAGGACATTCTATATATATGATAGTCTCTTGTGTGGAAAACGATGCTGTGTTGGTGTATGCATATGAAAACAACTTCTGGGAATCGATAGATATGGAATCAATTGCTGAATACAAACAATTGAGGTTGGTCACGGTGTAACATTACTTTTTGTAATTAACATAAATAATCGATATAAAATTAGATTAAAATCATTTTCAATGGGTTTTGTTTGGTTCATTAGGGGGTGGAATAATCAATAACGTTTTGTTACTAAAACCAATAACTGTCTGGTGCTAAAACCTATAACAAATTGGTACTAAAACCAATACCATTTCGTTAATAAGACTATTACCAAATGGTGCTAATTAATAATTTTATGTTTCATCCATTGTTTTTGTACCATACGATGTTGCTTTACTATCAATACCATATGCTGCTAAAATGAGCACGTTTGATATCAACTTTTCTCTGAGTGTAGGCTTAAGATGTTAATCTGGATATCGATGGATGAGTATATAATAAAAAAATTAAAAATAGGTAAAATTGGACACTAAATAAAAATGCCTTATAGGAGCTGCAGATTCACAAATGTCAAATCTAGAGTCCAGTCTATGCGGGGGCAGTGAAAAGATATAGTCCTATACAGCCCATCCTCGAACATAATGGATAAAAAATACAATTGTGCCAAAATTTAGCTTCCATAAACATAAAACTATTAAGTTGAATTTTACATTTATAAAGACGTTTCCCTAAAATTTGGCTAGGATACGCATAAACTTTGGTACAAGGTGTAATTACCCAATTTTATACCGCTGCGGAAGTTCATCAAATCGATTCAAACAGGTAATGATACCACCATATTTTGCCTTCCTTTTAAACACCTATTCAATTTAAAAAATGTATTTATGGTAACAAGAGTAAACCAAAGAGCAATAAATCGTAAAATTGGAAGCAGGGGCCTAATTCACTTATCCGCAATCGACCAATTACGATCGAGTTTCGCATTTTGTGGATTATGGCATCTGTTATTCATTAATTCTCGAATAGCAATATTTTTGCCCGCAACAATTTACCTTTTGTAAATAACAAATTTTCGTCTACTCTCAAGAAACTAAGCTAAATATTAGGTCATCGAAGTATTTATTTCCTAAAATAAAACAACAATTATAATACTTTCTCCTTGTGCCTGTCCGAAAAAAAAACAAATATTAAACAAACACAAAAATATGTGTATTAAACAACAACTTATAATGTAAATAAAGTCACATATCGTTAAAAAAACAATTGCATATTGTTTTTTGTTTTTTTTTTTTATATTTTTAAATAGTAATAACTTTTTTAACAAACACCATTTCCTTTGTTTACCTTTGAAAAGTCGAGAAGACAGAAAATTCTCGGCGTATCGATTTTTTCTTCCCCGAAATCGATAACTTTTTGAAAGCTTTGAACCAAAACTCGCTCGATAACGGATCCGAGAATTAATCCCCAGTTCTTACCTAGCAACCTACCAGCAACATTAGCAAAGCCAACTTGTATCTCTGTGTAACTTTCTGTTCGGCTATCATGGTACAATTAAGAGTTATGAGTGATTGGCAAATGCCGTAAATGCAAATGTCAAATTGGTTTTAGATATAATCGTTGTTTTACTATTTAGATTCTTAAAACGTGTTTAAAGTTGTATTTTCATCATTTTAACACTGCTATGTTGCTTATATGTGAAATATCGGATCAAAACATTGTTTAAAGATCTTAGAACAAATCTCATCTGTGTTAACAAGCATTTGACATTTTGATTTATTGAAAAATCAAGATAAAAATAAAACAAATTATACTCAGCTGTTCGCATGACTCACCTTATAAGTGCAACCTGTCGACCATTCAACTTCAAAATCTATTATTCGACTTTTTCCCTATTGAAAGTCGATTCCGACTTTTCAACTTTTTTAAATAAAAAGTCAACTAATCGACTAGTCGAAAGTCAACTTTGGGATCCCTTGTACAAATTTATTGTCAACAAGCGCCAGTTAACATGCTGCTAAACAAAAACCAAAGCGTGACATGTGTTGGTGAACAATCTATTTCTAGACTTTATTTTTTTCTCCTTCTCATAGTCAACCACGCATTCTTTAGGCTGCGAAGCTCATTCTAGCAATGATGAAATATCTCAAAAAGCATTATTACACGGTTATAGGTTGTTCAGTTAATTTAAATTAGAACAAAATGAAAGACAAGTTTTTCAAAATTGTTTTATTAAAAATAACTTATTTTTTAAACTTTTTACCAGACAGTGGACGCGAAACTGGGATTTCAAATCCAACAGTGGCATTTGAGTAAGTTATTCTTCATATTAGTACGCATGTTGGCAACAGCTAACTCAAAAGAACAATTTAAAGACCTACTTCAACTTTTCAACTACTGTTGAATGCTAATACTCATCGAGATTTTTTCTTTGAGTTATTTTTTTTGTACGAAAACAACTATAACAACCATCCATTTTCTGAGCAACATCTTTCGTTGATCTGGTAATCGTATTAATCTGATCGGATTAACATCTTTTAATAGTAATTAGGTCAAATTTTTTTATTTCTTTTTTTTTGCGTTTTCGCTATTAATACGATTCAAATACAACAAACCAATGCACGGCCCTTGAAGCCATCACACCTAATTTGGTTGAAAAGTCTTCTAACCAAAGATGAAACGCGTCCCATAGTGGTTGGTGTGTGTTGCCATCTTTTCTTTTCCATTTGCATCTCCGATCATTGAGCTCGCCTCGAAAGAGAAGCAAACAAAAATTGTAAAATTTAATGGTCATCGCCCTAACAGGCAGTTAAAGTGGCAGTCTGCCATCAGACTCACTTAGTCGTTTTCTCTCATTGTGATACCTCAGAAACGGCAGAAGGAAAATGCCTTCTACAATAGTTCCTACCGTTGAACCATTCAGATCGCTTTAAAAAGCCCAACAACTTGCGAATGTTCACATCCGCTAAATCAGATAAGTTATCAAAGAGAACAAAGGTGGAACTCCTGATTCTCAGTGCGAAACACACACACACCAGATGTTCCATAGTCTCTTCTTCCTCGACGTCCTCCCAGCCTCGGCAAAAGTCGTTGCTGGCAACCTTCAGTCTGTCAGCATGTTTTCCGATCAGACAGTACTCTTCATGACGGACACAATGACTGAGACATCCGTTCTAGCCAGTGACAGCAAAGCGGTAGACCTCTTCCAGATTAGGGCACATAATTTTGGAATGTCCAAGGCTGAAACTAATAAACCGATGATCAGAGAAGCGTGAGCATCCAACACTTCCCAGTCGCATATCCTTTCGCTTATATTTTCCGATGCAAAGGTAAAATCTAGTACCTCCTGCCTGTTCCCGGGAATAAAGGTCAGTTTATCCCCTTTATTACAAATCGCCAGATTGCAACTTATAATGTCTTCGATAAGCAGATCACGCCTTTCGTTTAAATCCGAATTTCCCCACATCTGATGATGTGCATTAGCATAACATCCTACAATGAGGGTCTTTTTCCCTGCAGAAGTGGCTTCAACTAGCAACTTAAGGCTTGAAGGCGGCATCTCTGAATCGTGTGCCATATATGGGGAAGCCAGCTAGTAATGAAAATTTGCCTATGAACATTCCATTAAGGGCCAAACTTCTCACAAATCAATGAGTGCTATCCGAGTTTTAAGCTCAATGAGAAGGGATCTCCTTCCTGAAGCCGAGGATTCGAACCCAGGCGCTCAGCGTCATGGGCGGAAATGCTAACGTCTGTGCTACGGTGGCCTCCTAATGAGGCCAGCCAGTAATTAGAATTATTTATTTCAAGGCTGGCTACTATTGACTCTTCAGTGCTTAGCGACGGAAGAAGAAAGACATTAAGACCGTCCGTCTGTCTGTCGAAAGCACGCTAACTTTCGAAGGAGTAAAGCTAGCCGCTTGAAATTTTGCACAAATACTTATTATTTGTGTAGATCGGTTGGGATTGTAAATGGACCATTTCGGTCCTTGTTTTGATATAGCTGCCATATAAACCGATCTTGGATCTTAACTTCTTGAGCATACATAAAGTATATATATTCTTAATTGTCATGTGATTTTAAGTCGATCTAGCCATGTCCGTCCGTCCATCCTTCTGTCTGCGGAAAGCACGCTAACGTTAGAAGGGGTAAAGTTAGGCGCTTGAAATTTTGAACAAATACCTTTTATTTATGTTGGTCAGTTGGGATTGTAAATGGACCAAATCGGTCCATGTTTTGATATAGCTGCCATATAAACCGATCTTGGGTCTTGACTTCTTGAGCCTCTAGAAGGCGCAATTCTCCTCCGATTTGACGTAAATTTTGAACGCAGTGTTTTGATATCACTTCCAACAACTGTGCTAAGTATAGTTCAAATCGGTCCATGTTTTGATATAGCTGCCATATAAACCGATCTTGGGTCTTGACTTCTTGAGCCTCTAGAAGGCGCAATTCTCCTCCGATTTGACGTAAATTTTGCACGTAGTGTTTTGATATCACTTCCAACAACTGTGCTAAGTATGATTCAAATCGGTTCATAATCTGGTATAGCTTTCATATAAACTGATCGTGGATCTTGACTTCTTGAGCCACCAGAGGGCGCAATTCTCATCCGATTTGGTTGAAATTTTGCATGAGATGTTTTATTATGACTTCCAATAACTGCGCTAAGTATGGCGCAAATCGGTGCATAACCTGATACCATATAAACCGATCGGGGATCTTGACTTCTTGAGCCTCTAGAGGCCGCAATTCTCATCCGATTTGGCAAAAATTTTGTACAATGGCTCCTCTCACTTTCAGCATACGTGTTTAATATGGTCTGAATCGATAGCTTGATACAGCTCCCATATAAACCTATCTCCCGATTTTGCTTCTTGAGCCCCTACAAGTCGCAATATTTATCCGAATGAACTGAAATATTACACGATGACTTCTACAATGTTCAGCATTCATTTATGGTCCGAATCGGACTATAACTTGATATAGCTCCAATAGTATAACAGTTTTTATTCAATATTCTTTGTTTGCATTGCGATCCATGGTGGATGGTATATAAGATTCGGCCCGGCCGAACTTAGCACGCTCTGACTTGTTATATTTATAAAGGAGCCATGAAGTATTTACATGGCTGCCATACCAAATGATATAGAGCCTCACAAATGTAGCCAGCATTAGGAGGGGATAACCACCGCTGAAAATTTGGTGTTTCGCCAAAATGTTAATTAATTAATCAATTAATTAAAGTTAAATAAATGTTTAAACCCAAGTTTAAACCAAAGTGAAAAAATATTTTTTTAACATTCATTTAGTACATAATTCTCAAAAGTATTAAGAATGTTTCAAAATTAAACTTGTTTCAGCTTACAACTATGAATATTTCTATATCCTTCAGAAAAGCCTAAATATTTAAATGTCACCAAAAAGTTATTATTCTAAGTTAAGTTGGGTCATGTGGCAGTCTGTCACCAGACTGATTTAGACGTTTTTTGTCCATTGTGATACACCAGGAACAGTAGATGGAAGATGTTTTCTAGTTCCTACCGTTGAATCATCTAGATCGGCTTAAAAAGTCCAATAACGCCCAGGGCCACTGAAAGTGTATTCATGTACGTCAATGTCCACCATGAGTTTTTATTAGAGGCATTTCGACCTCTTCTTCGTCTGAACGTGTATAAAAGTACCTTGAAGCCGTTTCGGAATATACACAATTTGCTAAAGAATCTTGATAAACAAACCAACAGCAAAGGTAAATATCTTGCATTGTTATTAAAGGTTTCCTTCGGCCCCGTCTCCTCCTTGATAATTCTTAAATCACCAAAAATAAAAAATGATAACACTCGTTCTAAAAACATTCGCATAAAGTCTTATGTAAATTTAATGTAGTTTACAACAAAACAACGGGCAGATCTGTTGGGATACGTAATACAGATCTCAGATCCTGATATTTTTACTTTGCATTAAAATTTAAAATTAGACTTAACTCTGGTCATTTTGAGATTTTGGTTAACATTAATGCTTTTGACTAAGTACCGTATTTACCAACTGCTACCTGTTCTCGTCTTGGAGAAGCCTTTTTCCTGGTGATGCTTGTTGTGGTTCCATTAATAATTTAAAAAGGATGAATGAACAGAGCACAAAATGTAAAGCATAGAGCAACAAAATGCCGAAGTAACTCAAAGCAAAACATTGTTCATTTCTTTGGCAAATGCAGTTTACACATAAACAAATCGCACTCATATGGCACTCGAGCATTCAGGTATCTGATGGATTTTGCTAAAAGAATCACATCTACGATATCAGTCTATGCATGTATGTGCAGTCGAGAATGTATGATGTATTAAAATTTGTGTTATTTATAAATTTAAAAAAAAAATGTATGTTGATATTTTATTGTGTCTGTTCCGAGAAAAATTAAACAACAATGAAAGAATGCGACCATATAATAGAGTTGAAAAATACGTATTTAAGATGTCCGAATCGAATCTAAGATTGGATTGGAAAAAAAATTAGTAATCGCGGCTCGCTAGGTTGTAGGTGAAACGCTAATGGTCAATTTTTTCTTATCCGCAATTTTCGGCTAAGCGTTGTTCGGATAAGTGAACTACATTTTGTATTTAAGCTTGTAATCCATAGGTGAAAGCAAATTTACATGATCCACTTTCCAACACCATACGAAAGGAATAATCCCAAATCGGAACAGCATATTTAAAATAGGTAAAACTTAGATTTAGTTTAAAACTGCTACAATATTGACCATGCTTTCTATCATCTAAAGAAACGTTTACTTTACGTAAAAGTTGGAAAATTGGATACCTTTAAATTAAATTCGTTGTCTTCAGCTCAAATTATAAAAGTTTTTTCGGAGTGAAAATGAAAAAAAAAACAAGTAAAACGTGCTAAGTTCGGCCGGGTCGAATCTTATATACCCTCCACCATGGATCGCATTTGTCGAGTCCTTTTTTCCGGCATCTCTTCTTAGACAAAAAAGGATAAAAGAAAAGATTTGCTCTGCTGTTAGAGCGATATCAAGATATGGTCCGGTTTGGACCACAATTAAATTATATGTTGGAGACATGTGTAAAATGTCAGCCAATTGGAATGAGAATTGCGCCCTTTAGGGGCTCAAGAAGTAGAATATAGAGATCGATTTATATGGGAGTTGTATCGGGCTATAGACCGATTCAGACCATAATAAACATGTTGTTGATGGTCATGAGAGGATCCGTCGTACAAATTTCTGGCAAATCGGATAATAGAGGATATTTTCTCGGTGTATAAAGCGGACGTGTTTTTTTACTGCTCCTGTTTATTTTCATTTTTCTTGTGCCATATAGTCAAAAACCTGTGGAAATAAGTGAAACTCTGTCAAGAACGTGTGCCTGTATCAAGGAGAAATGAAGTTGCGACCAGAAAACTGTGAAAAGTTCTTTAATAGTTTTAATTTTACTTTGGATTCTTATTGTTTTGGCTGTGCAATTTTATTTTTGCCCGTGGTGAATATAATATCAGCTGTTGACTCTTTTGTACATAGTTGTTGTTACTTTGAGTTTTTCTGTTAAAGATCTGGCAGCAATCTAATCGGCTGCATTCCCTGCATACAACACTGTTTTGTTGCGTCTATTCTCTAACCCAATTTCATCCTGTAAAATTACGAAAATTGATGAATCAATGATCTCTTGTTGGTTCTGCTTGGAATCATTTCATGCTAAATGTGCTGTATTGGCCGCACGTACTGTGGACAATCTCCGTGAAGATAAAGGTTTAAGATGGTGTTGTGCTAAATGTAGATTGGTTGATGCTGAGTTCTTCAAATTTTTTAAAAACTCTCGTACTGAACTCGATGCAATTAACACAGAATTTAATTTGATAGCTGAGCGTTTTAAAAAATTTAAAGATTTACTCGATGAATCTTCAAGTCTTGAAGATTCTCTCCGTTCTCCAAATGATAATTCACGTAAAAGAAAGAAGTCAAAGACAAACAAAACAACTGATCAAGCACCTTTGAGTATTAATACTGGAAATACTGCTACTGGAAATAATTCAACTGAGCCAATTCCGAATACTGATTCTGATGTGACTCAAGCAGAAAATTCATATTTTAGGAAAACTGAACTGATAACTGATACTCAAGTTGGAAATTCTAATTTAAAAATACCGAAATGACTACTGATACGAACAACATTGGAAGTAAGACAGTGCCACCAATTGTTGTCACACCGTCTGGTTCAAACATTTTTTCTGGTTTGAATACACCTTCTGGTCCTAATAAGTTCTTTTCACCTTTGAATTCTCCTTCTCCACAAAACTTCGTTAGTGCGACAACTGCATCGCTTAATTCTCCAAGGCCTTTGAGGGTTATACCTCCTATGAAAACTGTTTTTGCTGCTCGTTTTTCTGCAGACACATTTGAAGACGATATGAGATATTATATAAAGTCCAAGCTGAACTTAGATGTGAATTTGAAAATATTTAAGTTTCAGTACAGAGACACACGCAACACGGCATCATTTCGAATTATGGTACCTGACTCTGTTTTTGAAACCGTGGTTAGTCCTGACTTTTGGCCACCGAGGGCTTTAGTACAGGAATATATATACAAAGAAAGGATTCGTACAAATATTGCGCATTTGCCTGCACGTTCTGAAGATTTACCAAAAAACTAAGGAGCTCATCTTCTGATAAACAACTGTTTCTGGTTTATCAGAATGTTAGGGGACTAAATACCAAGTTATCTGGTCTGTATACTGATAGTTTTGGATTCGAATACGATGTAATATTTTCACTGAAACCTGGCTTCATGGAAACATTTTAAATACTGAAATTTTGTGTGATAGATCTCAAGTTTTTAGACGTAATCGTACAATTGGTATAAAAAAATCTGGTGGAGGCGTCCTAATTGCTGTCTCGACTGAATACAGTGCATTTATCATAGATATATATATTGATCCATCCATCGAATTCCTGGCTGTTAAATTAAAATATGGAAATACATTTTTATTTTTGACTTGTTCATATATTCCTCCTGGATCTACTACTGAAATCTATAAAGCACTTAGCTGCTATCCAATCTGTGCTAAGTCTTTCTAAACCAATGGACTCACTAATTGTAACTGGAGATTTCAATTTACCATCTATTCATTGGAAGGAAAATACTGATACAAACTATTTATTACCCGTCACAAAAAATGGTCATGTTGTGGAATTTATTGAAACAATTTTGAATACTGGTTTATGCCAAATTAATAGAATTTTCAACGCTAATGATAAGATGTTGGATTTACTATTTACCACTGAACCTATGCAAACTTCGCTATAAAGAACAAACGCTATTACTAGTCCAGAGGATGTATTTCATCCTACTATTCACGTTGATGTCAACCTTTCTACCTCTTTCCTTCGCAAAACACGATTGTCTAATATTGATAGTATTTATGCTTTTTCGAAAACTGATTACCGAAAACTTAATACTCTTATATCCGAAGTTGATTGGCAAGAATCACTTCCATTAAATTATTTGGATGAGTCGATTGTTATATTTTATGATATTCTTAAGGGTTGTATCCAGAAATCCGTTCCTGTTAAATGTAATTTCATTGGTAATGGGCCACCTTGGAATAATAACAAACTGCGCAACTTGAAGAATAGAAAAAATAAACTATATAAAAAGTATAAGAAATCCGGTACTGCGATGGACTTTTCCAAATACTCTGTTGTTCGTTCTGAATATAACATCTGCAATAAGATCTCATACAACAATTATTAATCGAATATAAAAAGTCAACTACAAGTAAACCCTAAGACTTTTTATAAATTTGTAAACTCTAAACGTCGGTCGAATACTTTTCCAAAAGTTTTGAAATTTGGAGCCATCGAAGCGGATGGTGACCTTTCCATCAGCAATATGTTTGCAGACTTCTTTGCCACTACTTATTCCCGGAAAACATATAATAAAACTAATGAGCCCTCCCAAAGCTTCTACGGAAATAGCACGATATCTGTTCCACTAACAACATCTGATACTGTACAGCATTATTTGAGGAATATGAAATGTTCCTACAATCCAGGTCCAGATTGTATCCCTAGCAATATTCTTAAGCACTGCGCAAATTCCCTGTCCGGTGGAAAAATTCTTTCATAATACCCCTGTTTAAAAGTGGATGTAAATCTGAAGTCACCAACAACAGAGGAATCGCAAAGCTTAGCGCTATTCCGAAACTTCTTGAAAAAATCATCACTGACTCACTGTCTCATCAAGTTTCTTCACTGTTATCACGATATCAGCATGGATTTCGTAAATCGTACTCAACTGTAACAAATGTTTTGGAATTAACTACAATTGTAAACGAAGGATTTAGAAATCGTTTGCAAACTGACGTTATATATACTGATTTTAGCAAGGCCTTTGATAAGGTAAATCATAGTCTTCTATTACACAAGCTAGACCTCCTGGGGTTTTCAGACTCGTTGCTAGCATAGATATCAAATTACCTGTCTAATCGCACTCAAACTGTAAAATTTAATGATTCTGTTTCTAAAACTATTGATGTTTTATCTGGAGTCCCACAAGGTAGTCATCTTGGGCCTATTTTGTTTTCATTATTTATTATTGGTCTACCATCCACTGTCACTTTCTCTCGAGTACTTATGTATGCAGACGATGTTAAACTTTTCAAAACCATTCAAAATGACACAAATCAACTGAAACTACAATCCGACCTTGACCGATTATACGATTGGTGTTAACTGAATCTAATGGAATTGAACATAAAAAAATGTAAACATATATCGTTTTACAGATTAAATCATCTAACAACAATTTACTCTATAAACGGTTCGCCCCTAGAAACTGTGGAATCAGTCATGGATCTTGGCTTCTTGTTAGATCAAAGGTTAAACTATAGATCACATATATCTTTGACGATCAATAAAGCCAATGGTTCTTTAGGATTTGTTAAGCGTTGGAGCAAAGAGTTTGTTGATCCAATCGTCACAAGAAATCTATACACATCCCTTGTTCGACCGATACTGGAGTATGGTTCTATAATATGGTGCCCAAATTATAAAATCCACTGCAATTCAATTGAGTCTATGCAAAAACAGTTCGTGTTATTTTGCTTACGTAGACGTAACTGGACATTTAATACTTTACCATCTTATAAAGAAAGATTAAATTTGATCAAATTGCCTTCGTTGGAAAGTCGGCGTACAATGCTGAATCTGAATTTCATGTTAAATATACTAAACGGAAACTTGAAGTCGGAGTTTCTGTTGGACCACATCTACTTGAACGTGCCGCTGAGACCTTCACGAAATTTTAATCTTCATCATGTTGAATACTACCGTACGAATTTGACCCATTTAGGCGTTTATGTGTTGAATTTAATAAATTTTACAATAATATAGATCTGTGCGAAAACAAATATTCTTTAAAGAAAAAGATTATTATTTTGCTGAATTCGTAGTTTTAAGCTTAGTTTGTGTATATTGTATATAGTCTAGTCTGTAAAGATTATAATATCTATAGACTAATTAATAAATAAAAAAAAAAAAAAAAAAAAAAAAGAGGCTCAAGAGGTCAAGATGCCAGATCGGTTTATATGGCAGCTATATCAGGTTATGAACCGATTTGAACCTTATTTGACACAATGAATTGAAAGTAAGAATAAAATACGTCATGCATAATTTCAGCCAAATCGGATAGGAATTGCGCCCTCTAGAAGCTCAAGAAGTCAAGTCCCCATATATGACAGCTATATCAAGTTATGGACCGATTTGAACCATACTTGGCACAGTTGTTGGATATCATAACAAAACACGTTTTGCAAAATTTCATTCCAATCGGATTGGAATTGCGCACTAAAGAAGTCAAGACCCAAGATCGGTTTATATGGCAGCTATATCAGGAGAATATATATTCTTTATGGGGTCTCAGACGAATATTTCGAGTAGTAACAAACAGAATGACGAAATTAGTATACCTATGGTGGAGGGTATAAAAACAAAAATGTCCGAAATCAAAAAGGCATTAACTTGGAAAATCCCTTATCACGGATCCTCTACAATTTTTATGTAACAGGCCAAAAATACTGTGGCTCGAAAGTAGTTTCGTCACCAATGACATTCACAATCCCTGAATGTTTATGGTTGTTGAGTCAATCTACAGCTTATATTTTGATTAGAAAGATGTTGAGGTCTCAAGCACAACGTGCTGCTTGCTGATGAGCTGATTAGTATGGAACGTAGAAATGAGTTCAAGGTTTTCAAATCTGCAACTAACTACAATAGCTTTGCAACGTCAGATTTCAAGTTTTTACATGTGTGTCTCTGTGATGTTACATATGTATACGTATACATGGCCAATAGACAATGCCTCCCCAGTTCATGTGTTGCCGAAATATAGCTGCTACACATTGTGTTTATATGCGATAGCAATTTTGGAAAGATGAGGGTCAACATTTGCTTTGCTTTTTTGTCTTTTTTTTTGTCTTTTGCTTTGTCTGTCGAATGAAAATCGCCCTATTAAGAGGAATTCTATTTTTCTTAGTTTTAAAATAAACAAGTAAAAGGTAATAAGTTCGAGAGGTACGAACTTTAGATAAACACCACCATAGATATGTTTCTAGTCATGTATAATTTTAAACCATGAGCTTTATGCACAAACATGTGTATATTATGGATGTTTTTAGGCGAAAAAATAATTCATTAGTGAAAAACAAATTTTTCGACAAGTTAACTTTTTTAAGAAAAATTTTGGACTTCGATTACGTTAAAATTGCAAGAATTTGTAACGAATACAGAGGATGAGCCTTTTTTAAGCTTTGATGGGATGTTGTTTGCTTGTAAATACGAACATTTTTTCACCTAAAATTAAATTCTTTCAATCGGATATTGTCAGGCTGCAGAACGTAGGGTTCTCTATTTCTATTACAAATAGAAAAACAAAAAACGTAAATTTTTCAGTGATTCGCAGATACGTTACAATAAATGAAAAACTTCGTAATAATAGTATATTTTTTAACGTACAAATGTCCCAAACGATTATTTTTTTGTGTGTACAAATTTTTCAATTTCGCGCGGAGTTCCATGCTACTTCTCCCATCGGACGCCTCCCCAGATGGTGGATTGGGGAAACTCATCAGTACCACAAAAATAAAAAAATGGGGGTCGAGCCAACGAATACGGTCACGATGGGTTCGTTCAACAGAATCGGCAGCGGATGAGCCAAAGGAAATGGCCAACGGTGGCGCTCGCAGATCTCCAGAAGATTCACCATCAAGAAAGTCCCGCCTAGAGTGTCACTGGCAGCCCCAGCACTAGGTACCGATGCGATGGCCCAATCCGCCATACATCTAAAAAATACCGATTACAGAAACATCTACAAGAAATGTAGATTTAGAACACGGTTTATGATTGGAACATGGAACGTCAGAACTTTTTCAGAAGCATCAAGACTTTTCCAAGTCCAGACTACAACCTAGACATCCTGAGTATAAGTCAAGTACGATGACCGAAACACGAAAATATGGATCTTCAAGGTGACTACCACTTCATTTTTGCAGGGAATGAAATCCACAGAATAAATGGGGTCTGTGTTTTGCAGTCGCCGAAAGCAAAGCGAGCTCTTCTATCATACAATGTTATATCTGAACGCATCTTAACGGCAAGATTAAATTTAAAATTCCGCAAAATATCCATCCATAGCCCACCCAACTTGATGACGACGAAACAAGGGGTCAATTATATTCCCAACTCGACTCAGTGACACGCTCTCTACGAAAAGGAGACATTAAACTTGTTAGGGGAGATTTTATTGCCAAGGTGTGCAATAACAACAATAATCTACAATGAATCATGGGAATGTAGGACTTGGCGATACCAGGAATGGCAATGGCGACAGATTGGTTGATTTCTGCGCAACAAATCGGCACTTTATTGAAGGCACAAAATTCCATCATAAAAATATACACAAATATACTTGGGAATCACCAAATGGAATCACCCTTAATCATATCGGCCACGTACTTCTCAGCAAACTCCATTCTACGTCTACGCCCAGCCGTAGTGAAAATGACTTAAACAAAAAGCACAAAGTTCAACCTCTTAAACCTAAAAGATCCCGAAACAGCTCGCGAATACAAGGCAACATTAACGGAGAAGCTGCAAAATAACACCCTGTCATTGACATAACAGCAGCATGTACGGAGACGGCCACCTCTATCATAGGCATTGCTCGACAACGAAACTATAGTGGACATAAAACACCAAAAAAAATCTACGCAATGCTCCGCTATGAGCAAATTTAAGTGTAACTAAAATCGCGGCGAGGATTGAATATGGCGCCTCCGCCTCAATGGTCAAGCGCCTAGTTCGCAGAGATAAGCGAATATATTTTAATATGTTGGCAGAGCAAGCCGAAAATGCAGCTAGTATTGGAAACATGCATGGTGTCTATGAGTCAATAAAACAAATGAGCGATGAGATGTGGACGGATCGGAATTAACAACATCTCAACTACAATGAGAGCGATGCGCGCTTTTTCAGGACCGAAGGACCAGGAACCGAGGACGTATGCTCCGACCCTCTTAATCCCCCTGTGCTGCGAAACCCACACAGGGATATATCTACGGCCCCATCCACATGCGAAGAAATTGAGGCTGTTCTGATCTCACTTAAAATCGCAAATCAGCCGCCCCTGATAATATAGCTGCTGAATTGTTGCGATATGGGGCACACCCTATAGCTCAATCGATCACCCCAACAATCGGGGAGGCCTGGGATACAAACGCTGTCCGCATGGAATATGAGAAGGGGATCATGGTCACAATCCCAAAGAATTGTGACCTCACCCAGTGTTAGAACTGGAGGGGTTTACATTGTTAAGTGCAATAAATAAAGTGATGGCAAGTCTTCTTCTGCAGCGTATTTCGCCTGCATTTAACAGCATTTTGAGGAAGGAACAGGCCGGTTTTCGGCCAGGACGTTCTTGTGGCGACCACAAGAACTTCCAGCGCATAATCATTGAACAGTCTGCCGAGCTTTATGCACACCTATAACTTTTATTCACGACTTTGGGCATGCTTTTGACACAGTTTCGCAAATATTCAATGTGGAGCACGATGTTTAATAAGGGCATCCCTTAAAAAAACGTTACTTTAATTAGGGAGCTGTATAGGAATGTTAAAGTTTCAGTCCGTTTCAATGGAAAAGAGAGCTGACCTTTCGGGATCGACATAGGAGTGAAGCAGGGTTGTATCCTGTCACCGACGCAATTTTTTACTATATCAGACTCCGTATTAGAAGCAACTACGAGTGAGGCATCCTATGGCATACGCTGAGGTATTAACGACTTCCTTGAAGACATCGACTACACGGATGACATATGTCTCTTTGCGCATCGCTTCGAGCACAAAACTGGAACGACTGAATGAAAATGCTGCCAAAGTAGGCCTGAGGATAAGCATGGCAAATACCAAACAGATGAGGATAGGAACATCAAATCTGACCGCTTACTAGAAACGACCATATCATTGAAGACGTTGACGATTTCTCCTATCTTGGCAGCAAAATAACAAAGGATGGAGGATCAGAGGCAGACATACGCGTACGCATCAACAAGGCTAGAAGCGCCTTTATTAAACTCAACAAAGTTCGGAGATGCATTGGCATCTCTCATAATACAAAAGTCAGGATCTTCCACAGTAGCATAAAATCTATTTTATTATATGGTTGTACAACTTGGACACAAGCAACTACCCGTAGAGTTCAAGTTTTCATAAATCGATGTCTATTTGATTTGATGAATAGCATTAAGGTTATATACAATTATAACCGTTTCAAACTATGTATCATGTCTGTATCATTTGAGGCTTTTAGGGGCATACAACATATGTAACTATATCCATATAATCAACATCGGCTCATATCGGTGTTGTAGAATTTCAATCAAATCGTGTATGAAATACAAATTTTGTTTGTTGTACCAAATAAAGTTTGTTTGTTTATTTTAGTATCCATGGAATAATAAACACATGACTATAGGGTTTTATGCGAGACTGCAGAGTATCTAATCATATTACATGCAACTTACACATTGTGCCTCACTTTTGACTTGCGGTAATAAAGTAACATTGAACCATATATGGAAAGTTCTAATGCCGTGTTCACAGAATGCTAATGAATCCCCACTGGAAATTTTAAGTAAATACAGACTTAGTAGCCAAACACATCATGGACAAATATATATTTAACATTTTTGAAATAGTCGCAGAATGAATGCAACCACAATAATTTGAACAAAGTGGTATTTAAATGTTGAATATTGATTTTCTATTTTTAAGTTATAGCCAATAAAATGAAATTATTTTTTTCTTTGCAGGTTAGTTAACCATTTGGTCAATCTGTTTTAAATGCAGAGGGTTAGAAAAAAATCCAATAAAGTGAGTTTGCAAATTCTTTATAAAAAGAAGGAATATATTTGAATATCCATTCGTTGTGGCCACACAAATGGTTGCCCATACAGATAATATTTGGTTAATAAAGAAGTTCCTTATTTTGTTAAACCACTGCTATAAATCATAATCTGCCAAGAGCGAGTCAAATGAAGGCAAGCCATATTGCGTTATGTCACCTAACCATAACACCGGTTATTTGCTGGTTTGTCATGAAGCACAGAAAAAAGAAATCAATTCAGCTGGTGTCAAGTAACCCCAATTCATGGTAAATGTGAAGAAAAAACAACTGCAAACACGAAAACAAGCCCTTAGAACTTGGAAAAATCTCGAAGAGATTCTTGGCATAAACTTTATATAAGACCCACAGCACATTTGAACTCAGACCTTGAGGCAGGGCAAGAAATGTTAATTAAATTAGTTTTCCCTTGAGAAAAAGGCATGGGAAACTCCCAGGACACTTAAATAGATAATTAGAAGTGTTAATAAATCATTTTTGCTTGTCATTCATGCATCAAAAGTTTGAATAATGATTGCTACGGGCGTCATTGAATTGAGATTGAAACCGATAATACTTTGTGAGTGCCGATACTCATCATTTAGGATACATGCCATCACCATAGGGTAGGGTAGTGAAATAAACCAAGGCATACATTTTTTATTTATTGACTTTAATCCATACTAGCCCAGCCATATACACTCCGCTGTGTTCTCTTTAACAATACATATAATAAAAATTTCTTTATTTAAAAAAAAATGGAATCCGAGAAACATATTTTAATGATTAAAATTCCTTTTTTTGTGTGTGGTCAATGTTTAATACAAAGCATTTAGTGGGCAGAGCGTTATATTTGTCCAGAAGCTAGCGAATCTGTTAAATAGGTAAATAAAAGAGACAAAATATTTGTTAGTAAAATCCACATCAAAATTTTGGTGTAACAACAAAAAATCTGCTGGAAATGGGGCATCAGTAGCTTTTAAAAAACGCAATTTTTTTGCTATTTTAAGATAGCAAGAAGTAAGATGTACCCTTAATGTCTAAAATACTTTAAGGAGTTGTATATTACATTTTTTTTTGTTTGTTTTTTTTTTTAAGTTTGATTATTCCATTGTATCAAAATTTCTAACACAAAATATCTAGTTTTACTAGATTTTACTAGATCGTAATTACGTCAAAAAAAATTTACACCTATAGTTTCCAGAAATGTACATTACTATGTAGGAAGTGCGTTAAATATTATTTAGAAATTAAACGTTTTAAACTGTGAGGTCTTCAGGGTCTACATTCTTATATATTTTTATGGCTGATCCGAATACATACGCTACCCTCATAAGCCTTTCATTTACGCTCTATAATGCTATTATCAGGCTATATATTCATTTGACTATAAGGGGAGTACTTTTATATTTCAATGACAATAGAGCCGTACTGATACTTGACCCAAAATGCTTATATCCGCACTTCTAAACAAATTCAATTTAAGTCCAATATTGTTATGATCGGTTTACCTGTCCATTTACTAATATTTCAAGGAGGATGGGCGCTTATCTTTATATGGTCATTTCACGTGTTAAGTGAGAACCTGTTTGGAACTTTTGCAGGTGGACGGAATGGGCCCTCATAAATTTGTTGCTCTACTCCTAAAACCCTTTTATTTGAGATTCAGGCTGGTATGAACAGGCTGTATGTCCCATTGATAATATTTGGCGGCCCTTGAGATACTTGGACCAAAATATGGGTATCTAATTCGTACTTTTTTATCTTGAATTTGAAACCCATATCGCATTGTCCCTAACAATTCCAAATGTACTCTGAGCTTGTATGTGGAAAAGCAACCTCCCACATATCCCGTTTTTTCATCACAGAATCATTATTCACTGCGAATATTTAAAGAAAATCGTTTGCGCAGTTATTGAGTCTATATAGACATACAAACAAACAGAAATTGATTTTATTACATAATATAGATATGGAACCATCACATAATGCAAAATACTGCATCTCCTCCCCTTCTTCTATATAATTTATTAATTGAGTGCATTAGTATATCCACATAGGTCATACCATTGCAGCATAAACGAGGAGACGATAGGAAATCTGTAAGGAATGAAAGATGTTTGCGATCGCTTACCTGAGATGACATTTGAGGTCGAGTACGAGGCACTGCTGCCAGCGGCACAGTCTTGGATTGACGAAACCCTAGTATTGCCATCTGGAAAATCATGTTTCACGGATGGATCACAACTTGGGAACAGAGTGAG
Source organism: Stomoxys calcitrans (assembly GCF_963082655.1). Taxonomy (NCBI): domain Eukaryota; kingdom Metazoa; phylum Arthropoda; class Insecta; order Diptera; family Muscidae; genus Stomoxys; species Stomoxys calcitrans. The sequence continues at coordinate 55,362,280 of NC_081555.1, read as the reverse complement.
GCTGAGGATTTACTTTGAGAACCCATTGACTGACATTTGTTTTAGACTGCCTGACCATAATATTGTTCTGCAGTCGAAGAACCTTGCGATCTTTACGGATAATAAACTAGCCAACAGGGCATTAATAACCAGGACGGTAAAGTCACGAACAGTATTGGAGTGTAGAAGGAGATTTACGCCTTATCTGAGAATGGCACCATTCACATTGTTAGGGTGCTGGGTCATAACAGAGTAAGGGGGAATGAAAAAGCAGACTATTTGGCAGTGAAGGATAGTGGACTGCAGTCAACTAACTTGGTTAACCCGTAGCGTTTTGGGTCGACGCAGTTCGAGAGCCACGAACGCGAAGATCCTATGGAGAGATCCGGATTGCGAGATGACGAGGCTATTACTGATCAAAAGCAAACAGGAGGTCATTAAAGTTTTTGGTGTCATAACAGGACACATAGGATTACTATCCCATGATCCTACAATACGGCATTGCATTCACGCAAATAACAACACCCAAACGCATATATGTTCCTATGCCCGCAATCGGCAGCACACGGATAGTGTAATCAACTCGTGTGCCTTCGCACGGTCTACACATTGCTGTTATTTTACTTAGCATTGTTGTTATATTGCACTTGATTGATTGGCCTGGATTTACTGCCCCTTATACAAACATAATTCATTATTTTCAACTACGTTCGCGTGCCCATCAATGGTTTACAGAAATGTATGATACAATTTCTTCATTAAATTAGACGTGGATGCGTATGTTCACTATTCGAGAATAATTCCCACACACGTCATACGCCACCCTGGTCACTAATGTTCCATATTACTATACTTGCAAGTCCATTTGGCAAATTATGGGTGTATCTCTTCTTATGGCTGCATCTCTTTTTCCACTGGACTATAACCGTAGTCCAGTGGAAAAACTTGTCCTGAAGACGTATAAATTCCATATTAAAGTACTACATTTACCAACATAGTCTAACATTCTTTACTTCGATTTCATAAGTCAAGAAATCTCTTTCGGCATATCGGTTCGTTTACCATCTATACCCAAAAAAAGTCAATAAATCGGGAAATCGGTCTATATCTAGCTTTACAGAAATATGGCCCAACCGGAAAATTGGATTGTGGGCTCACGACATTAAAACTGGGAAATCGGTCGATGTTGAGCTGTATGCAAATATGAGCCGATCAAGACCATATTGTGGATAGATTTAGAAATACAACTAACAGCTTCGAATTTCGAGCTTGGTACCATAAAAAACTTGGAAAATCAAGTAAGGGAGGACAAAAGTCGTACAATACCCTCATTCTACACTATAAAAGTAAATTGAACGATATATTGGGTTGCCCAAAAAGTAATTGCGGATTTTTCATATAGTCGGCGTTGACAAATTTTTTCACAGCTTCTGACTCTGTAATTGCATTCTTTGTTCTGTCAGTTATCAGCTGTTACTTTTAGCTTGCTTTACAAAAAAAGTGTAAAAAAGTATATTTGATTAAACTTCATTCTAAGTCTTATTAAAAATGCATTTACTTTCTTTTAAAAAATCCGCAATTACTTCTTGGGAACCCAATAGTTAAATGGGCGCTATACCTAAATCTGAACCGATTTTAGCAAAGGTGTGCAGATAGTATCAAATTTCGAGCAAAAATCTTGGCGGCCGAGAACTTTTGATACTACGTACAAATCAAGCGATACATATGTAAAGGAGCTATATAGAAATCTGAACCGAAATTCATCAGTAATCTTAAGGATAGTGAGGGAGATCTCTTTATCAAATTAAATCGGACGATCATATACAGAGGAACTATATCTTTTCTGAACCAATTCCAACCAAGTTCTATACCCTATTAAATTTAAGCAAAAGAATCTGCTGATAGTTATGCGATTGTTAGGCGGATTTTACCCTCTCCTAATTTAAAAATCGGTATATTTCGGTGATGAGTACATCTTTTTAAGAGAAATTGTATTTCGCACTCTTATGGGGATCCAAAGTAACGAATAGGGCATAATAAAAATGTGGGTTCAACGACCTACCCACAAAGACGTTCCAAACGAACCTGATTACCGACTAAGAGAATATCGAAACAAAATGAAATGTATTTGAAGTAAAGTACGTTTCTGAATTAGGTTAGATTAGGTTGAATTACACCTTTTATTCAACTCAACCTAATCTAATATCAGAAACAATATCAAAACGATATAAACACGACAAAAATCGGTATTATATAAACGCACTCTAATGGAAACCCAAATCAATGAATATACATACTTTACTTTTATTGGCTATGACAGAACATTTGTTCCACCAGCAGAACGAAGAATAGCGTTCCAAGCGCCTCGATCTTCTGCGCTCATTCCAAATCTTCTCTCAAATACTCCAAGCACTGCCTCTTCTGCTTTCACAAGTATCCATACTTCAGAACCATATAACAACACGAGTAGTATCAGTGTCTTGTATAGTGTAATCTTCGTCAGTAGAGAGCCGACCTTGTTTCTAAACTGCTTACTTAGTCCAGTTTGCCAGTTTTATTCTTCGCTTTATCTCAAAACAGGTTACTGACTGTCTCAAAGTTGTGATTCCCAATTTTCTCCATTTTCTTTATCTGCTCGGTTCTACAAAGTGTTTTGGGAGATAAAACCGTTCATTTCATCTTATCTCCATTTACTGCCAGGCCCTTTTTCACTGACTCTCTTTCGATTCTTTCAAAAGCAGCAGTTACTACTTCCGGTGACCGACCTATGATGTCGATGTCGTCGGCATAGGCGAGTAGCATGTATTTTCTTGTGATTAGTGTGCCATATCTATTCACATCTGCATCTCGTATAATCTTCCCCAACATAATATTAAAGAAATCACACCATAGGCTGTCTCCTTATCCGAAACCTCGTTTGTTATTAAATGGTCCGGAGAGATTCTTTCCTATTCTTAGTGAGCAAGTGCCATCCTGCAGAGTCTTATTAATTTTGCAGGGGTACAAAACTCAGACATGGCTTGAAATACCTTTGCACGTATAGGAGTATCGGTAGCGGCTTTGTATTTAACAAAGAGATGGTAGGTGTTGGTAGGTTTGTCCTTCTCGGGTCTTTTCCAGGATTTGGCGCAGTGTGAATATCTGGTCCAGGGTGGATTTATCAGGTATAAAGCCGCATTGATAGGGCCCAATTATCTCATTGACTTTAGGTTTTAATCTTGGGATGGGATGGGGAGGAGACTTGTTCCTCAGTAGTTGGCACATTCCGTCTTGTCTCCTTTCTTGTGTACGTGACATAGTAAGCTGAGGTTCCAATCATCGGGTATGCGTTCTTCTAGCCAGATTGCGCCGATAAGCTGATGCATACGCCTTATCAACGTGACGTCTCCGGTCTTAAATATTTCAGCGGGTAACCCGTCGGCTCCTGCTGCCTTGTTGTTCTTTAGTCGGGTCAATGCTACTTGGACCTCACTCTGACTAGGAGGTATACATTCTATACCATCACATTGGTTCTGCGGTATCCTCTTTGTCCACCAACGTCGGACACTAGCAGTTGTGTAAATTGTTATTTCCATATCCTCAGCATGTTATCTGTGTCAGTTACCAGATTTCCTTCTTTGTCACTGCAGGACGATGTGCCTGCACCAAAGCCATCGGTTTGATGTTTAATTCTTTGGTAGAATTTCCGGACTTCATTCTGACTCCTGTACATCTCAATTCGCTCGCACTGACGCCTTTGCATTTCCCTTTTCTTTCTGCGGAGTAGACGTTTCTTCTCCCTCCTTTTCTCCCGATACCTCTCCTTCATCAATATTTTTGACCTGTCATATAGACCGATCTTCCATTTAATGGTCCTTAGTTCATAAAAAGGCTACCATTAGGTAGAGGTTAGCACGTCCGCCTACGGCGCTGAACGCCTGGGTTCAAACCCTGGCAAGAGCATAAGAAATACAAATTTTAGCTGTGGTTATCATCTCCTAATAGTGGGGACATTTGTGAGGTACTATGACATGCATGGAATCTATGTTAAAACGTCTCCCCAAAAAGGTGTCGCACTGCGTCACTCCGTTCGATCTCGGCTATAAATAGGAGACCCATAATCATTGCGCTTACACTTGAATCGATCAACACTCATTGATATGTGTGATAGGCATTTGAATTGACAAGTTCTTAAAAGGAGTATTTATTGCTAGATTTTATTGAAATATTGAACAGTCACCACTCGGTCCCTCGAAGTCCTTAACGAATATGGCCCACATCGAACAATGATTAGATACGACTATGAATATAGCAGATAGTTATAGTTAAATAGGATGCTATTGGGTTGCCCAAAAAGTAATTGCGGATTTTTCATATAGTCGGCGTTGACAAATTTTTTTCACAGCTTGTGACTCTGTAATTGCATTCTTTCTTCTGTCAGTTATCAGCTGTTACTTTTAGCTTGCTTTTGAAAAAAAGTGTAAAAAAAGTATATTTGATTAAAGTTCATTCTAAGTTTTAAGTTTATTGCTACTGATTGCAGGGTTACTCCATATGTCGCATTTTTTGGCTTCAGCAGCATCTTGACATACTTGGTCGTACCATGGGTTTCTTGGAGGAGGCTTCCGGTACCCAAGTACGGATTTCGCGGCATTTTCCATGGAGTGGGCAATAGTTTGCCACTGCGCCATTATATCATCGGCACAAGGAATGCTTTCATCAAACAGTTGGGTCAGTCGAGTGGAGTATGCCGCTGCCATATGTTGCGTTTGCAGCTTTCCAATCTCCAGCTTCCGTGCAGTATCAGATCGTACTTTCCTCGCCATGTTCAAACGGGTGCGAACCTTTGCTGCAACAAGGTAGCGATCCGAATCGATATTCGCTCGTACATCGATCGTACATATAACACCTTGGATGAATGCCTTCCATCTATCACAACGTGAATTATTTGGTTCCTCGTGTTTTGATCGGGTGACAGCCTAGTGGCTTTGTGAATATTTTTATGAATATATTCACAAAGCATAATACAAATGTGGGGTAAATTCCCTACCCACAAAGCAACTACGGACAAACATCTAAGCCAGTAATCGGTTTGTTTTTATGAGTTCTAAATAAGTAATATCGAAAAAAATTTAAGTAAAGAAGTCGGCGCTATTAGAAAAATCCTTTTTTGTTGTCCATAAATCGGTTTGGGTATGGCATTGTGTCTCCACCTAAGTGCCGGTGTCTGTTAGCCATGAAAACCGGTCAATGACATAGGAAACGCTCCAATGTCTCGTAATTTTCCCACATACCCTACACATGCTATCGCTTGCCTCTCCAATTTTGCATAAGTAAGCTCGTAGTCCTATGTTATTATACCGAAACCCATACCGATCTCCATTCTACTTCCTTCTATAGAAGCTTTGTCTTCTCGCGATTCTGCTCCCTCCAAAGTATTTTTGTCGTCCCTCCGACGGATTCGTTATTTCAAAATGTTACATGCACATGCGCGGACTCGGACTCCGTCGAACCGACGGCAGTCCTCTGGCCTTCACTGACGAATAGTCTGCTCTTTCACTTTACCGCCAATATTTACAGCGCCACCTTCAAAATTGCATGCTGATAATTGAAATATTTCAGGAATGACAGTGCCCTTAAAAACCCCCTAGAGAGCGTAGGAACTGATTGTATTCAATGAATCAGCGCACAGTGGGACAAACGGCGAAAAGATAGAAACTAAGTCCACAACTATTTATCTGTTGAAATGTTTCAAAAATTTATTGAGGAGGACATAGGCTGTTGGTCTATATCTTCAATACAGAATGAGATAGGGTGTCAAAGTTGAAAACTTTCCACTCCTCCAACTTTCAATGGGCTATAACTTTTAATTAACTGAGCCGATTTGCATAATTTGAAAAAGTTGCATACTATGTCATCGGGCACCGTTAGCAATATTTGAATAGTAAAATTTTAAATATCAAAATTTTGCCTTGGTTTTTTCAGCTTTTTTTAATAACTCCGTAAGCTATGTACTAAAAGTTTCACCCTAATTGTGCCAGTGTGCACATGCACAAAATAAAAGATGCATGCTAATATCTTTATCATTTCAATGAGATATATATATATATATATATATATATATATATATATATATATATATATATATATATTTCAAAAATTTGCAAAATTTTCTAAAATAGATGTTCCATTTCCTTTAAGCTTTCGTAAACTTTGGTCATCAAAGCATTAGCATTTCATTCCATTTTCATAAAGTAGAGATAGCGAGAAAAGTTTAAAATGCTAATTTGACTCACTTCGATATCAAACAACCTTGTTAGTGTTAGACCAAAAGCCCTATTTTTTATTAAGTTTCGAAAGTTTCACACTAGCAAAAAAGTTGCCGTTGATTTTGTAACTTTTTTTACTCTAACAATTTAAGGTATATCTCGTAATATCCTAGCTATACATGAGGTCGTTGTAGCTAATAAACTGAAAAACGACAAATTTCAAGTAATACCATTTTCGATGATAAAAACCAAGTACTAAGTCACATTTTATTCCACACATGTTTACTTAACTTTTATTCTGTATCATTTCTTCTACAAAACATAGAAACACGATTCCTGAAAATGTCTCTATTCTATCCGATTTTATGTGAAATAAATTTTTCCTAATTTTTTGTTGTCATCACTATTAAAAAAGATGATTTTTTAGCTATTATCTTTTTGGCAACACTGGTTTAAACAGCTCACACACGTTTCGTGTTTTGTTACAATGTCAAACATCTTCCATTTGGTCTATGATTTAATCATGAATTTTAGTCTGAGTCTTACAAATGAACAACGCTTGCAAATTATTGAATTTTATCCATATGCGTGTTGTGTTAAGAAAATTCATCCCGCTCTTCTTCCATTTTTTTGACAAAGCGCATTTTTGGCTCAATGGTATATAAGCAGAATTGTCGATTTTGGAGTGAATATCAGTAAGAAGCATTGCGAGAGCTACCAATGCATCCAGAAAAAGGCACAGTGTGATGCGGTTTATGGGTAAGTGGCATCATTGGACCATACTTCTTCAAAGGTAATGCGAATCGTAGCGTAACTGTAAATGGTAGCGATGATATCCAACTTTTTTTGCCCAAAATGCAAGAGCTTGACTTGCATGACATGTGGTTTCAACAAGATGGTACCACATGCCACACAACGAGCGTAACATTGTACTTTTGAGAGGCGAGTTCGGTGAACATTTTATTTCACGTTTGGGACCGGTCAATTGGCCTTTAGACTATTTTTAGTGAGGCTTTGTTAAAGCTCATGTCTATACAGACAAGCCCGCTTCAATTGACCCATTGGAAGACAACATTAAAGCATTTATTCGTGAGATACAGGCCGACATTTTGGAAATAGTATGCAAAAACTAGACTAAGCGGATGGACCATTAGAGGCGCAGTCACGGTCAACATTTGCATGAAATAATCTTCAGACGTTAAATTATATGAACCGTAATATTGATTCAATTAAGGATTTAATTTTTTTTTTTTTTTTTGTTTGAAAAACTTTTCTATAAAAATCACCCTTTTCTATGAAAAATCACTAGCCGACCGCTTTATTTAAGCTATATACCTTACTTTCAGGAATACTTCCATATGTGTTATACATCGTTAAAAAGGTATGGAAAGTTCTTTTAAAATGTGGTATATTGCGTAAATAAGGCAATCGTTTTTCATGTGTAATGGTGACGACAACAACAAAAATTGGAATATTGGTTTTTTTTAATTGATCTTTGTGTACCCGGTACCTCGACATGGATTAAAGATGTAGACCAATAAAGCAATTTTACTGGCTGGTTATGTTCTCCTGGTATCCGATTTAAGTTTTTGCTAAATAATAAGAAGCACCTTTCTATTTATAAAAAGATTGAACGGCGCATCACTGAGTGATCTCACCACCACTGCTGAAAAATGTGACTCCACAGCAGGGTTATGCAAAGGTAATACCTTTGCTGGGAAATCTCAGGGAATTTCCGCTCTTTTAAAGACGAGCATTCCACACAAATTTTTAATTTTTCCCCGGAATGCGGAAAAAATCCTTTAAACAATTTAGAAAAAAAGCGAATAAAATACCAATATCTTCAAAAAATACTCCTGTGTTCAAAAAGTAGCAATGGAATAAATAAATGCTAATTAATTCATTCAAGGAGGGTAAACCAATTAACACAATCAAAGTAGTGAAAATATTGAGTAAAACCAACCTTAATGAGATATTACTACCAAAGTCTTTTATGTTTTGTATCTAATGATAAAATGTGTTAAGTTTCATAACCGATCAACATCGAAAAGTAATATTTGTGCATAATTTGGAACGGTTATTCTTTCGAATATGGCGTCCTTTCAACATTCGGATGTAACGAACAAAGTAATGAAGTTAGTATCCTTTGCTGTACGGTGTGAAACGACAAAAGTTTCGAAAATAATTCAAAAGAAGCTACTGCTTTGTGAAACGAAAACCAAACTCCAATAAGCGTCCATATAATTTCGTAAGAAGTTTGAGGGTAATTTGGGTTAAAATGATATTTGAGGCCAAAACTTTTCAATTGTAGGTAAACGCGAATATTTCTACTTTCATTTTGTTTCTATGTTAATGAACATATAAGAAACCGGGAAATGGAAAAAATGTATTCCCGTTTTCTGGGATTGTAAGAAGCCCTGAAATGCAAAACCCTTCTCCCCAGTTAACCAAGCGATCAGAATTCGGTCATAAGTCTGTACGAAAGTCGAAAAATTCATCTGAATTCGTATTCTAAGTCTGTCTAAATTCTTAAAAACAATTAAAACCACGAATCTGATAATAATGTTCGGAAAAGGTGTCTATGGGGCCACCCCGAATCTGATATATATTTTCAAAGCCAACTCACTGAGTGGTCGCCAATCCCCCAAAACACCCCCCAAGCCGGACATATTTACTGGCTTTTTCAATAAGTGGTTTAAGTGAATGGTATTTGAGATTAGAAAACGAATTTGATATCCAATTTTGAGGCCAATGTCAATATGGGGTTCAAATATATAAGAATAGAGCACGTTGCTGATATATTTTTAGGGCTTAGTGTTTGGGGGACCACCCAACTCCCCAAAACACCTGTAAATCAGGCATATTTACCGACCATATCAATATGGGGCTTAAATGAAAGGAATTGGGGGGTAGAAGAAGAATTGATACTCACTTTCGGGACCAATTTTTTGCGGGTCTACCCCGTTCCCAAAATAGCCCACAAACAGCAGTTTTTTACTGACCTTCCCAATATGGGGCTCAAATAAAGATATTTTTGGGTAGAATACAAAAATTTTTTACTAATAAAAAGTATTTGTGTAAAATTTCAAGCGGCTAGCTTTACTCCTTCGAAAGTAAGCGTGCTTTCGACAGACAGACAGATGGAATATATATTCTTTATGGGGTCTCAAAGGAATATTTCGAGGATTTACAAACAGAATGACGAAATTAGTATTCCCCCATCCAATGGTGGAGGGTATAAAAAGAATTCATTCCGGATTCCATCAAAAAAGTCGAAACAAAAATTCGTTACGGTTCAAACAAATAGATATGTAGAAATGGAGACAAAAACTCCTTCCGAGATATCGGAAGAAAATTAAAAAAAGGGACAAAAATATACGACCGGACATTCAGACATCGGAACTGTCGGAACAAAAATTCCTACAGACAGTGCAGAAATAGCTCAAAATTCTTCAGAATTTTCAAGTTTTTTGCCTTTAAGGACGAAGTTTATTAAATTTCACAATTTTTGTTTGTTTCTCTTTTGAGGCGAGCTCAATGATCTGAGATTTTCTTTGCAAATGGAAAAGGAAAGCCAGAGATAGCAACACACGCCAACCACTATGGGAAGCGTTTCGTCTTTGGTTAGAAGACTTTTCAACCATATTAGGTGTGATAGCTTCAAGGGCAGTGCGTTGGTATGTTATATTTGAATCGTGTTAATTGCGAAAACGCCTCTATGCTACAATTACCACATTAACCACGCTCGGCAACCCTGTCCGTTAGCTGTACTTTTCCCAATGCATGTGTTTTTCCTTCAGAATTGTTGGAAGAAAAATTCCAAAAAACATCCATACAAAAGGTCGGTCAGACATCGTTCAGAATTCTTTCAGAAATGTTGGTACAAAAATTCCCTCAGAATGTCGAACTGAATTCTGAACCAACTCGGTAAGATCTTGGCGGAAGACTTTGTTCAGATTTGTCTTACATCAGACATTTGGTTCGTTGGTTCATGTTGGCGTCAGGGTTGCAACCCAGGCGCGCAGCGTCACAGGTTCTAGCCTATACGCCACAACAGCCTCCCATAGAATCTACAAATTAAAAAAAAAAAATTAATTATCTTCAGTGCTACGATCAGTTTTGGGCGATTTCCTTACCTAAGAGTAGAATTGTCGTACACCGGTATTCGCAAAACTCAATGTAGATTTGAAATAGGTTTATTTGACAGATTCCCTTTATAGAACTGTCAAATGAATCTATTTTAAGGCTTCATAATGTTTTGTGAATAAGGCCGTTAGCATATGAAACTGTACAAAACGTGTGTCATTTTAAAATTCATCCTGAAATCTTAATTGAGTTATGTTAACCACAACTATTTCACATCTGATAGTTCACCAACATAAATAAATACGTAAAAATATTTTCTTTTTTTGACAAGCCATAAAATATTTTCAAAGTCGTAAATCATATTGGGACATACATACATAAATGAATTACAATTGCCATAAATGGAATTATTGTTATTGACGGTTTTATTAACGGCAAAGGCGCTGGCTTTTCATACCTTTTTCAATTGCAATTACTTTTGCCCAGCAATTTGCTTGTGGAGCAATTATTTAGCTTTTTCCCCACTTTTTGTTATGGCATTTTTTGCATGGACTCGGTTATATAGACATTGTAAATCATTCGCTAACCATATCGTAATTTGTGCGTGTGTATGCATTTGGCTGTTACATATAGACCACGACACAGTGCTGTCGTTGGCTTGAAATCCTGCCAAGGATTTTTTTTTCCCAAATTTCATACAAATTGCCTAAAAGTCCAAAATGTTTTGTGCTTATTTAAAATAATTGGATACTGTGAAAATGTCTGTTAATGCAAGCATTCATTTGAATGTAGGTGATGGTGTTATATATTTTAATGTGATACCTATTTATTCATGCATAAATATTCCGCTGTAAAGATAAAAACATATGTTTCCCGCAACAGTAGAATACATTAAAAATGATTTATAATAGACAATGGTCGTGTAACGAAGATATGAGGAAATATATGTACATTCCTAGAACATTGTTAAAACAATCAAGAGGTACGAATTGCTTTTTTATTTGGACATCCTTTGGGAACAATTTGATGGGAAGTTGTTTAAGGTACAACAATTGCGATTTTTTTCTTGGTTAAGTTTAACATATTTTTTAATTATCACGAATAGCACATACTCATCCTCCAGTCAAGACGATACAAAGCTTTGGCTACATACAAAAAAAAATTAAACGTTTGCATTATTTTTACGACAAACAAAATACTTCATTAGTTTTTCTTTTAGTGTAACTGTCCTCAAACGCTGGCCATTAAAGTAAAATTATTGAACGTAAATAACTTTGTTTAACGTAACCCTTTAAGCAGCCTCGCCTACGGTAAAAGAACATTCCTTCTGTTGTAAAACCAAAAATTTTTTAATGGCAAAAGTATTTCTATAGCCGCAAACGATTAATCGTTCACCGGTCCAATAATTATTCTCTTGGGTCTCTCCTACTAGAGAGAAAGGGTGAATATTTGATCGTATAGACCAGGGATGGAAAAATCAGTGCTATAGTATTTCGATCGGAGTGGTACCGTAGTACCCCGACGGCAGATTTATTGTAGTATCTTTTCAACCACAACATATTTTCAAAGTATTTGGATGTCTTTTAATCCCTTTTTATCATCAGAGACTAGAAGTTTTCATTTGACTAACCACTATAGAATAGTGTTATTCTCGTTAGTAAGGTAATTCACTAATTGGTCGATCTGGTCATGCCCGTTGGACTATTGAACTCGCATTATGCATGTCGATGGGAAAGGGGCAATATCGCTACATATTACGATAAATTGGGTTGCCCAAAAAGTAATTGCGGATTTTTTAAAAGAAAGTAAATGCATTTTTAATAAAGTTTAGAATGAACTTTAATCAAATATTCTTTTTTTACACTTTTTTTCTAAAGCAAGCTAAAAGTAACAGCTGATAACTGACAGAAGAAAGAATGCAATTACAGAGTCACAAGCTGTGAAAAAATTTGTCAACGCCGACTATATGAAAAATCCGCAATTACTATTTGGGCAACACAATATATTACATATACACAAGTCGCCTTATTTCACTTATCAAAAGATTAACTGGAAATGCAAATTTTCGAATCCAGATGTTCAGCGCCATTGGCAGACATGCTAACCTCTGAGCTACGACGGCCTCCCGAAGGATTAACTATTATCGGATTTTTTTTTTTTTTTGAAATGTAATACTTAAATTACTCTAAAACTAGTGGCCTGACAGTAATATTCCTATCATTCGAGTATTATCTTATTGGATAACTATTTTCGATTTCTGCACTCGAATTGAAATTTGAAATATTTATACAAGGGCTCTCTTTTTGCTTTCACTCATCTCTTTGTCTTGGTGTTTTGTTATCTGTTTAACTTGGCTGTCAATTATCTCATACAATGTTATATTTTTAAAGGAAGAGTTCAGTTTTTAAAATATTCTATGGTTGTTTGTGTGTCTTTGAAGGAATGATGTGCTTGTCACTGGTAAAGACTCAGCAGTTAATATGGTAAACTCGGAAAGTGACAATTTTTAAAGATCCGTCTTAGATACAAAAATGCTGGTATGTCCAATGAGAAATATTATTACAGCAACAGACAAATGACTGCCAGGTACAAGAAAACACAACAAGTATTTCTAAGGCACATACATAGTTTAGTAATATTTATGCAATAAAAAAATCCAACAGCTCCCAAAAGTAGTTTTTTGTTTTATATATAGCAAAACGAATAGAGCCGATCATACATACGGAAAAAACCAAATAAACTCTGAAAGACTTTGAACACATAACTACTTATAATCGGTAAAATGTTTAGTTTGAATTGTCAAATTGAATTTGAATTGTCAGAATCAAAACAAAAACCTATCACAAATGCATGCAAGAATTTATCGCAAAAACAAGTAATTTCATCGTAAACAAAGTCCAAAGTTTTTCACAAAAGAAGTTTACTTATCGAAAATTTCCCTTATTTGAAATGAAATATTTTTTTGCGTGTATGTATCTTAATAGCCACAAAAAATGTTTTTTTTTTTACCCTAGGCGTGTGTACACGACATAATGATTTAGTATAGTAGGCAGCAGTCTGAACCATATTAACGACAGACCAAAGTTTTTAAGGGAAATCGAACTCACGACCCCCCTCATTGTCCTATAGGTTAGTCTACATTAGGCTGAAAAGAGAGTGCAGATATTAATCCACCCCATGCCACTATGGACATACACCTAAGCCAGTAATGGGCTTGTTGTGCTCTCAAAAAACTAAAACGTAACCTCGAAAAAAATAATTTTAAGTTAGGAATTCCGTGCTACTTACAAAATCCTTGATTGTTTTCCATACTACTCCCCTAAGTTGGTATGTGAAAGCCGGATATTGACATTGGAAATACTCCAACGTCTCATCACATGCCCACATGCTGTCAGTTGCCGCACCGATTTTGCATAAGTGAGCTCGTAGTCCTATGTGTCCCGTTATGACACCAAACCCTATACTAAACTTCTATTTGCTACCTTTCAGTAATAGCCTCGTCCTCTCACGATCCGGATCACCCTATTTGGTTTTTCGCCGTCCTACCGAATGTTTCGCTCTTTCGCGTATGTCGCCCACAAGCTTAAAGCGGACTGCGTCGACCCGAAAGGCTTCGGGTTAACCAAGTTTATTGACGGCAGTTCTCTGGCCCTTACTCCGTTATGGCCCGGTACCCAAAATATGCGGATTTTGCCATCCTCAGAGATGGCGTTAATCTCCTTCTTATACTCCAAAACTTTTCTTGACCTTACCGTCATGGTTGTATTGCCCCGATGGTCAGTTGACTGTCCGTAAAGATGTTCACACTCGACGTCCTCGCGTTAGTACCACACCACCTCACGCATTACGTGATCGCCCGGCGTGGTCCTCATCGCTCCGCCTGTGCCGAGACGACATGTTCTCTGAACTTTTTGTATGGTCCTTATGTTGCACTTTTTCTCCACAGTAGTCCACCAAACTACTGAGGCGTATGTAAGACTATCTAGTTCGGATGCCTACCCCTTAAAATTATTAAAACCCGTCAGCTTATTAACCTTTTACTTGACTGTAAAAGGTATCCGTAATAGGTTATTTATGGTGGTCACCCAAAGGAGTGGGGATAAAATGCACCCTGTGACGTGCCACTTTCTCCCTTATATTTATGTCATGGCACCCCTTATTTATCCACTTGTTCCTTAGTATATGGTTTATCCAGTCTCTAAGGACCCGGTCCACCCGGTACTGGTGTAAGGATTGGATCAATGTATTGGTCCGCACATTACTAAACGCCCCCTCGATGTCAATGCAAACCGCCAATATGTACGTATTGGCATCGAAGGATTTTATGCACAACCTCGTGCAGGGCAGTATCCAACGACCTTCCCTTGACAAAGCATGCTGTTTGTATTTGAGCAGTTCGGTGGATGGCCTACTCCTTATCGTGGTATCCACAATTACATGGTTTTGAGTAGAAAGAACGTATTGCTTATAGGCCTTTGGTTTTGCATAACTTGCCTTGTCGGGATTGGATATTAACACCACCCTTGCCTCCTGCCAAGCTTTCGGTGTATATTCAAGTCCTAGGCAAGCTTTGACAATATTGGCCAGAGAGGGCGCCAGATAGTCGGCCTCCTTTTGCAGTAACGCCGGAAGTATTCCATCAGGCCCGGGTGACTTAAATGGTTTGAAGTTCCGCCACAATTCATTGACCATAAATTCCGTTATGATAAGCCTTCGATCAACCTCATTATTCCAAGATTCCGGGGTCTGCGTGAGCCCCGTCTTATCCTGCGGAAAATGCGTTTTCATCAAAAGCCTCAACATATTCTCCGTTGTTTCCACTCTCACTCCTATGTCGTCTACTAACGTTTCAGTTTGGACATGGGTTTTTGAGAGAAACTTCTCCATCTTGACAGCGTCATTAACGCTCTCGACATGTTCGCAAAACAGCTTCCAGGAAGCACGTTTTGCCGCTCTGGTAATTTTATTGTATTCATTGAGCCGTGTGTAATACACATCCTTCCGATTTTTAACGACGTGCTCTGTTAAAAAGTTTACGGACGTCTTTCCGAATGTTGCGAATCTATCCGGTCATCCAGGGTTATTATTGGGCTGATTTCCTTTCTCGAAGAGGACAACTATCTTCGAAAGACTCCACTAGTGCAGTCGTAAGCCTGTTGACATTGTCGTCAATGTCTTCTATGGTTGGACAATCTAAATTGTCTTGCCCAAGTCTTCCTCTGAGTAGCCCTCCGAATTTTGGCCAGTTGTTTTTCAGCTTATTACGGAAGCTTATCAGATTCGGTGCTGGTGATGGTCTGTGTAGTAATTCCCCATGGAGACCCCCAATCCTGAACCTCATCGATTAGATTTTCCGAATATGTTGTCAAATCTTATACCTCCTCCCTAATCCCATTAATAAAGGTAGCGGTGTTACCAATATTAAGTGTTATTAGGTCGTTAGTATTCAAGAATTTTGCCAGGGCTGGGCCCCGCTTACTACTAATGTTGGTACTACCCCACAAAAAGTGGTGAGAGTCCGCATCGCAGCCTATTAGTTCCTCATTCCCTGTCGGTTTTGTTTTCCTCATCAACCGTGCATCGCCGAAGTGGGAACAGTGTCGGAGAGTCGAAAGGCAGATAAAGTGATGTTAGGTATGCTCTACCTCTCTACCTCTCTGTGTCTTTGTGCTGTAAGTATTATTATTATTATTTTTTTTTTTTCGTTGAATCCATTGATTTAAAAATTGTTGAAATGAACCTGTAATATTTATACTTGTTCCATGTTATATAAGAATAACTTAGTTGCCTTAGCTTTCTATGCTCATTTGTCATATACCAAAAATAGTATTTATAAATTTTTCCTCACTTCATCTTAAATACTCGAATAGACTAGTTGTCTTTATTCTACCACTTTCACTTTTACATCAAAAATCGCAAAACTAGCCTTTCTAAAACCAGTCTGTCAGTTAGTTCTTTCTAAAATTATTATAAACTTGTAGTCTGTGGCGCGATTTAATAAAAACTATTTCAAAAACTACATCCTCAAGTAAATGAGCCATCAAAAGGAGTAAAGCTAAACACTTTTATAAATTTTTCAAAATTAATTATCCCACCTCTCGCGGAGGCCACCGTTTCGCAGAACTGAGCATGACCGGCTATGACACTGAAAGCCTGGGTCCCAATCCTGGCGACAACAATAGAAAAATTTTTTCTGAATGATGACATTTTGCTCCTGATACTGGCGACATTTGTGGGGTACTACGCCATGCATAGGAACCATATAAAAACTGCTTCCCAAAGAGATGTTGCGCTGCGGCAACCCGTTCGGACTGGTCTATGAAAACGAGATCCCTTATTATTAAGCTTAAATTTGAATTCGAGAGCACTCATTAATTTGTGAGAAGTTAGTCCCTGTTCTTTAATGCAATGTTCATGGCCAAATTTGCATTTGTATTTCTCGCAACCGTTTAGAGATAAGTTTAACAAAGTCGAAATATTTAAAGCCCTTTAAGGCCCACATCCCAAAAATGTGTTGAAGTTCTTGCACGATTTGAACTACTGATTCGAACAAATGACAAATACTGCTTTAAATGTTTAGATTATAAGGGTTTCGCACAACGGATTGTATTTTATACTTATTTGTCAAAAATACTGCAAATTCGTTTGAAAACCTTATTTTTTCAAATCTAATATCGGGTTTTTACTTATTCCCCTTCAATATTAAAAACAAAACTTAAATTGATTTAGCAAAACTTTTATTTGAAGTCAAAAGAATTCGCTATATGCGGCACCAGAAAGCAATATTGCCATAACATATTCGTGTTTGTGTTGTTGGAAGCTGAGTACAATCTCATTAGAGTCCTTGTGGGGCAAACAATTTACCAAACCTATGTCAGACGAACAACAGGATAAAGGAGCAGATGCAGGGTTAAGTAAATACCAAAAATAAACACTACCACAACTGTCATCCCAAGGAGCCATTTGTGGAACTTACTCACCGTACACACTCACACATGCATACTATGGTAGATGGCAAGGTTGAATTAAAATCAAATAAAAACATTCCTGTCTTGGTAAACGGAATTAAAATGTGTTGACCATAGAATATTATAGGGAGCGACCTAAGCAAACACCCTTTTCCACAAGGGGTCAGCCAAATACGTTGCGAGATTATTTCGTGACATCGGACAATGTAATTGGATAAACCAAATAAATTAGGAAGAACAAATATTTCTTGAGAAACTGAATGAGATGTTTTGCCTGATTTAGTGTTTTGCGTGGCGGCCTGTAATTGCCTTTGGCTATACCTGTTTGATATCAGTTCTCTTATTTGGGAGATGTGGATTATTATGAAACCCATACTTCAGCAATCTCATTGAAAGAAAGATCAGATAAGCGTTCTCCGGGGATTTGATAGCAGCCTGTATGTCTGAAAAGATATTTTTGCCAATCGTCGTTATGACATTATGTCATAGCCATTCACAACCACTTCTCTAATTGCAAGGACATCAGCTTGACAGTGGTCAGGTAACCTTCTCAAAATGACCTGTCCTAGTTATTCAGAGTACATCTTAAACCCCATCCTGTCGCCTAACTTGGAGCCATCCGTACTACTATCCAAGTCTGTATAATTCAAATAAGAGCTATTGTAGTTCCGATCGTGCTGTGAGCGAAATGGTTTATTTAGCGGCTCCATACCTGTGACAATGAGGATAATTTCTTGTTTGTTTTGCTAATATTTTTTTTTTTTTTTTTTTTTTGATTGAGAATAAGTTAAGCTACAATAAAAATCAAAACAAAAATACTTTTTTTTGGTTTTTCCACATGTTTTGCGCTAAATTTATTTGATCTTGAAATAATTCATACAACCGAATATTGCTCGGGAGCAGACCTTTTTTTAAGGTTAGGCAGTGTGTTTGTGTTTTTTGCTTTGTAATAGCATTTGACTGGTTTCCTAAAACGCGATTTCGTTTGCAACCACCCAATCTCGTCGGTAGGATTTGTCAAAATGGTTTGTCTTCTAATTTGAAACTATGCTCTTAAGAATTAACTATGATCTTAAAAAGAAATGAAAATTTGTATCGCAGCAAGAAAGAAAACTATTCAATTTCATATGTTTCTACCAAATGAAGACATCCAACTATCACGAACAAACACACTTGCCCAACTGCTATTCTAAGTAATCGTCTATTGCCATAAGAGAATGTATGCATGTTGCAGCCTACACTGTTTTTGTAATTTGCAACAATTTGTATACCCTTCACCGTTGGATGGGGGTATACTAATTTCGTCATTCTGTTTGTAACACCTCGAAATATGCGTCTAAGACCCCATAAAGTATATATATTCTGGACCGTCGTGACATTTTAAGTCGAACTAGCCATGTCCTTCCGTCTGTCGAAAGCACGCTAACTTTTGAAGGAGTAGAGCTAGGTCGGTTGGGTTTGTAAATCGGCCAAATCGGTCCATGTTTTGACATAGCAGCCATATGAACCGATCTTGGGTCTTGACTTCTTGAGCCTCTAGAGGGCACAATTCTCTTCCGACTGAAATTTTGCACTCGGTGTTTTGATATCACTTCCAACAACTGTGCGAAGTATGGTTCAAATCGGTGCATAACCTGATATAGCTGCGATATAAACCGATCTTGGGTCTTGATTTCTTGAGCTTTTAGAAGGCGCAATTCCTATCCAAGTTGGCTGTAATTTTGTACGTGGCGTTTTGGTATCACTTCCAACATTTAAGCGAAGTATGAGCCAAATCGGTCCATACCCTGATATACCATATTAACCGATCTGGGATCTTGAGTTCTTGAGCCTCTAGAGAGCGCAATTCTCATCCGATTTGGCGCAGATTTTGTACAACGGCTTCTCCCATGGCCTTCAACTTACGTGTGCAATATGGTCTGAATCGATCTATAGCTTGACACAGCTCCCATATAAACCGATCTCCCGATTTTGCTTCTTGAGCCCCGAATCGGACTATAACTTGATATAGCTTCTCCTCCGTCAATATTCATTATTCTTTGTTTGCCTAAAAAGAGATACTGCGCAAAGAACTCGACAGATGCGATCCATGGTGGAGAGTATATATAAAATTCGGCCCGGCCGAACATAGCACACTCTTACTTGTTCATTTTTTAAAAGTTGTTGTTTATATACACCACCACAGGATGGGAGTATACTGATCTATTTGTCCCGTTTGCAACACATCAAAAAATTTATCTGCAACCGTCTGTCCTCCATTCAACCAGAAATGAGCCTCATCGCTGAACAAAATTTGTCAAAATTTGAACACATTTCGAACCGAACACTGATTTTGGTAATAAAATTCAATGATTTGCAAGCGTTGCTCGTTAATAAGTCTATTCATGATGAAATGTCAAAGCATACTGAGCATCTTTCTCTTTGACACCATGTCTGAAATCCCACGTGATCTGTCAAATACTAATGCATGAAAATCCTAACCTCAAAAAAATCACCCTTTACTTGATCATCATGGCATTTTAAATCGATGTCTGTCCGTTTGTCCTTCCGCCCGCCTGTCTGTCGAAAGCACACTAACTTTCAATGCAGTAAAGCTAGGCGCTTGTAATTTTGCACGAGGTCGGTTGGGATTGTAAATGAACCAAATCGGCCTTTGTTTTGATACAGCTGCCATATAAACCGATCTTTGGTCTTGACTTCTTCAGCTCCTGGAGGGCGCAATTCTTATCCGATGTTGCTGAAATTTTGCACGTGGTGTTTTGTTAGGCTTTCAACAACTGTGCCAAATATGGTTCAAATTGGTTCCTAACCTGATATAGCTGTCAGAAAACCCGATCTCCCGTTTAGCCTTCTTGAGCTTTTAGAGGTCGCAATTCCTTATCCTGCCGATATTTTGCATAAATCGTTTTGGTATGACTTCTAACAATTGTGCCAAGTATGGTCTAAATCAGTTCATAATTTGATATAGCCGCCATATAAACAGATCTCCCGATTAGAGATCGGTTGAAATTTTGGAAGTTGTATTTTTCTATGACTTCTTAGTGCCATGACAAGTACGGCCCATATCGAGCAATAACTTGATATAGAGCATATATGTTTGAACAAGTCATTCAACGAACTTGACAAATGCGATCAATGGTTGAGGGCATATTAAATTCGGCTTGGCCGAACGTTGCACGCTTTTACTTTTTTTCCCATAACGTATAAGCACTAAATTTTTTTTTTTGTCAAGTTTTTACATATTTCTCCCAATAAAAAACACAAATTTTCGTTGACTATGTTGACACAAACATATATTGGGGTTGACAGCTTACAGCTGTTTCTAAGATCAGTGGAATGGTTGTGATCGATTGAGATACTGTTTTTCCGATTTTAAACAAAGTGAACATTTGAGTTTTGAGACGCTAGATCTGTCATTTCGCCCATATTAGTTCGGTTCACGGGTAGTGATAACGTTCTTATTATCACAAATTGGCTCAGGCAATGTTTAATCCGTACTGGCTGAAGTATCGGAAATTGTATCAAAGATAACATAGTGCCCTAGTACTCTGTACTCTGTTTTCTACCCTTCAACTCCAAAATAAATAGAATAGTTTTAAAGACAAATTGCAAATTCGAAAAATCTTTTGAGGTTGCTTTAAATTCTATTAAAGATAATAAGAATTTGCTCCAAATTTCTTCGTTTCTCTGAAGAAAAAATTAAGAATGCTTTGATGATATGTTTTTGCTCTGGCGTGCGTCAGTTGGAGCACATTGTTGCCAAATCGAAAAAATCTTGGACATAATTCTAGAACTTTTAAATTGATAGATATATTTACGCGAAACTTAATAAAGTTATTTTTTTTTTTTTTTTGTTTTCAATAAGTATAAAAATTTGAGGACGCTAGTGGGTCCAGAGGCTGATCCATTGGGCTTTAAAGGTGGTCACTTCGAACATGTCATATTTTGAATTGCTTGTCAAACAGTCATTAATGGGCAGAACAGCTCGACTTGGTACAGATTGTCAATTCAAAAGTTATCCGCTTCATAACCTAAAATTTTTGAAAAAAAATTAAAATGTATTTTTCCAAAAAAAAAAAAAATTTTTGAAAAAAATATCATTATTTCATTCACAACTTTTTGTTCTTTCCTTCCTTTCTCCTATACATCTTTAAGAAGACTAAATGTAGATGCGATTAATGTTCTCACTTCCGATTTGATGAACATATAATGTATATATATTGTGGTCGTCCTAATATTAACAATCTCTAGACAAAACCATTTTTTCCTCTGGGTCCTCAAATCGCAATGCACCGATTCCAAAGTTCTTAACATTTTAAGGTAGCCCTTTGTTTCAATTAACTTACTGTTAAAGATTTCCACATCCTAAGAATAAACGTTTGAGAACCAACCATTTTATTATGGCCATTGGGAGCGCTTGGCATAAAATTAAGATACCTTTCGTTTATTTGTTTTGCGCCACTATTTATTTTGCTTAAAATTTTTTTCATTTTGTAGTTGGATTTACTTCCAGCATAGACCAATGCCTTTCGAAGGAAAAGTTAACCAACACGAGCCAACTTTTCCTTCCAAAAGCGTGCACTCTACATTTTTTAGTGAGTAAGTTGAAGCATGGAATCTTTTAGTGACAGAGCAGTCCGACAAGCCCTCTGGTATGAACACAATCACTATCACTATAGCTTGCTCAATGCATTTTGCCCAAAACTTTTTAAGGTTTTTGTTGTTTCAATTTTCTTTTATTTATTGTATTATAGCCCACTTTAAAAAAAAATTGTAGCACTTGAGGTTACGAGCTCTATCTTAAATAAAATATATCCAACCGATCGGTCAATAAACCACTATTTCACAAGCAATTCAAAATTTGACATGCTCAAGGTAACCAACTTTCAAGCCTCCACACTCACTACCTATTGGAAAACACCTCAACATTGACTATGTTAAGTTTCGTGTAAATAAATCTATCCGTTCAAAAGTTCTAGAATTATTACCAAGATTTTTCGATTTGGTAACACTGAGTAGTGCTAGGATTCGTAAACGTGTCTAGCTTCTATTATTCATACCAAATTTCTACCGAGCCATACCAGAACATTGCACGTAGATTTAAGTACCGAACTTTTTTCCACCATTCTTTCTTCGCTCTCAAATTGTACAAAACTTGCAAGGTTGTTTGGTTAATTGAGGATTTAAGGACTTTTTATGGGCATATTTTATGGCCTGGTTGTTGTCGGTATGTATCTGGGGGCCGTTAATGGACGGATATGATTTTCCAGCACGTATCGCGGTGTTGGCTCTTGGGCTGTTGGTATTGTTGATGTTATGCCCAGAGTTGTTTTAATTATAGAGCTAAGCAGTTTTCTTTTTTTAATGAAAATTCAGCAAAAGAAGAGTATCATTAATCGTTCATTGTATTTTGTTTCTTAGAAACGAAGACAGTTTGTAGCCTCGCCTCTTCCTCCCACTTTCTCGCTCCCTTTTTCATATACATAAACAGAGTCATCTAAATTCACCCACACATTGAAGACGATGTTCAAATAACGAATGTTGTTGTCTTAAAAGAAAGAAAAAAAGGTAAGCAAAAAACGAGAAACATTTGTGTACATGTTGGTGTGGTGGGCATCGCATCGCATTATGGCTTCGCATAACAAAAGTTTGTTGGAAAACATTCAACCACATGTTAACAAGATGAGCACATCTGTTGTGTATCACCGTACCGAGCAAGCAACCATCCAACTGAACGACGAATCACTACGAAAACAGCAACAATGGTGATAGCAACAGGGATATCCCAAACGCACACCAGCCAAGTATAGTCACAGGACTTCCTCTCATATTGATGCCAATGCCCTTGCCTTGCTTCGGTGTTGGCAGTGTGACCAAGTTTATTTTTAACTATGGTAGGAACCTAGAGTACCAATGCTTCCTAAGCATTACAAACTAGATATATGAGACCAAAACTGTGGTGGCAGTTGAAGGACCACATAAAGCTCTTATATGGACTCCTAGTATTTTCGTACATGCAAGCGTTTCAAAGTTATTGTGCAGCTAGAATTGGCAATGCTTCTTAAGGCATTGTTCCAATGTTTGGCGTCCCACCTAAGACACGTTTGCAAAATTTAATTCAAATTTCGTATGCTACTCTTAAATACTCTTTATTTGAACCCCATATTCTCTCGATCGGTCCATTTTTCAGTTTGGATGGGCTTTGCTGGGGTCGTCCCTTCTGATATGATAACATAATATACTTCTTTATTGCTTGCAGACCATTATACTGAATTTTTAGAAAATTTCAAGATTTTCTTTAAGCATTTTTAAGCTGGTGATCAAGACATTCAGGGCTACGGGTCCCATTCCGATCAACACTTATTAATTTTTTTTTGTATTGGTTACCTACTTTCAAAATCATATTTCAAAGCTACCACTTAGGACAGCACATTTTTCCGCAGGTCCTTCCTGTACCTATCCCAATTTGAGGGCAAAAAGTGCACTCTACTACCAAATGCCTTTATTGCTGTCGTATTCTATCCTGATCGACCTTCATATATTATTTTGAATTCCATTTGTGTACATTATGTTCTCAGTCGTCCTACATGACAGTTTGGTGTTGTTTATATTGGAAGGAGTGGGTCGGTCCCCCCTACTCTAAGACCAAAAAGATCATTTATTTGAGTCCTTTATTGTCGCGATCTACATGTCCTGCTGAACAGCAGGACGTGACTCAGATACTTGGATCCTTATAGATTAGACCCTTCTTTTAATTCCCATATTATTCCGATCGAACCACACGTCTATTTAAGGGTATTTAGTGGGTGGGCCGGTCCCAGATTCTGCCAAATTTTTACATCAGATTCGTAGTCAACTCCCAAACAAATTTCATTTAATACTCATTTTGTGGCGTTGGACATTCGTGCCCGTTTTGGAGGTTGGGAAAAGCCCGTAGACATCTTGGACCAAATTCTTATAACCGATGTATACTCAACTTCTTTTATTTGATATTTGATAAATATATTCTGTTGAGGGATTTTGGGAAGTGATGAGGCGCCTCACCATGGAATAAATATTTATATCAGATTTTTATTCTACTTTAAAATGCCTTTCATTTGTTATCCACATTGTCCCAATTGCTAAATTTGCTCTACTGGGGGGTTTTGGGGTATGGGGAGGCCCCTCATCAGCGTTACCGTTGTGCCACTTTAATATCAAATTTAACACTTTTTTTTTTGAACGATGCCACTTGTGTGCCACTTTATTATTTTGATACTAAATGCCATACTTTTAACATTTTTGCGCCATTATTCCGTCTATTTGTGCCACTTGTTCAAAAATACAACTATGTAGCGATTATCTATTGTTTGTCGTCCAACGAATTTCCAATAAAAATTTGCAGGAGAGTAACTGTCCTCAGCCTATCTGAACACTATTATAGTACCCGATGTTTGGAAGATGGGCAGTCTGATCCCGCTACTGAAACTTGAAAAGGACAAGGGGAAGCAAGGGGGAGTCGTACAGATCGATCTCCCATCTCTCATCAGTAGCCAATATGCGTGAGGGACTACTCCTCCCGCTTCTCTAGGTGGACAATTTCCATTCGCCGAGCATCTATATGCATTTCGAAGGCTGCATTAGACTGCAACTACTTTCATGCCATCACCGTATACAAAAGTACATTTGTTGTTCCGACAAAGATACCTAACCATCTAATGCTTGTGGATATTGTGGCTAGATAAATTGCAACGACCACTGATGTGAGGCTAAGGGAGCTTTCTATTTGGTCACGTGGCGGCTACGAACTCTTTGTTATCATTGAAGATATCTGTATGCGTTCACAATTGACACACTAATTTGCACTATTTTTTTCTAATCCCATTGTGCGTCACTTGTTTAACTGCCCAGCTAGACCCGCTCAATCCCATGGCAACATCTTCCCTTCTTAACAAATTCAAAGGAACGGTGTTGGGTTCATCGATTTTGATGATTCCATCATCACTAGCTCTATTCTAGCTTTTTTGTTTGTTTGTTTGAGAAAAAAAAAGAAAAAATGTTCCACTTTTCAAAAAACAAAATACCACTTTTTTACAAATGACACTTTTTGTGTTACGATTTAAAAATTTCCCACGGTAACGCTGCTCCTCAGACACAAAGGAACACATTTTAATATCAGACTTGCTTTGAATACCTTTCATTTGATATTCATATAGACCCAAGCGGTGAAAGTGTCCTGTTGGGGGGTTTTTGGGGTGGGGGCCCCACGACCACTTATTATGAAATTTGTATACCAAGTTCGTACTCTTCTCTTAAATACCTTTCATTTGATACCCATATTGTCCCAATCGGTAAACATGTCCGTTCAGATGCATTTTGGGATGGGACGTCCCCCAGGTTATTTGGCCCCAAAATTGTATGCCAATATCGTGTTTTTGAGGTACCATAATGTGGCATGCAAAATTCGGTGCACCCATCTCCGAGATCTGGCATTTTTGAAAATTGTGGTAAGGAGAGGTTAAGACCCAAGATCGGTTTATAAAGCAGCTATATCAAAACATGGACCAATTTGGCCCATTTACAATCCCAACCGACTTACACTAATGTTGTTGCTGTTGTAGCAGTGTATTGTACACCGAGTCGACAGCCCTTGCCGATGGTAGCTGGTTGTACGTACCGGATTGACCCGACCTACACTAATAAAAAGTATATGTGCAAAATTTCAAGCGCCTAGCTTAACACCTTTGAAAGTTAGCGTGCTTTCGCCAGACGGACGGATGATGATCAAGTATATATATATATATATATATATATATATATATATATATATATATATATACTTGATCATCATCCGTCCGTCTGGCGAAAGCAGACGGATATATATATATATATATATATATATATATATATATATATATATATATATATATTGATATATATATACTATTGGGTCTTTGATACATATTTCGAGGTGTTACAAACGGAATGACGAAATTAGTATACCGCCATCCTGTAGTACGCTATTTTCAAACGGGGCTCTAACTCTTCTATCTGTGAAAAATTCTTGAAAATCGGTTCAGTCGTT
The DNA here is from genome assembly GCF_963082655.1 of Stomoxys calcitrans. Taxonomy (NCBI): domain Eukaryota; kingdom Metazoa; phylum Arthropoda; class Insecta; order Diptera; family Muscidae; genus Stomoxys; species Stomoxys calcitrans. The sequence continues at coordinate 55,335,935 of NC_081555.1, read as the reverse complement.
TTTGAGTCTATACGGAACAGACAAACAAACTAACAAACAAATAAAGGGGCAACAATGTAATTTTCTAAATATAATAGAAGTCTTGTGCTTTGCTTCACCCTATAATGGCTTTTCGAAAATAGATCTACATTAAATGATTTGTTTAGAGTATTTGTTGTTTACTATTTTAAAAACCCGTTGACACGAGGAGGATCTGCCTCCTCGCGACAACTTCTCCAAATTTTAAATTCAAACATGGAACATCACTAACAAAGTAACATAGACGTCCTTGTCGATTTGGGAATTTTTTAATGAGACGGCGCGCTGTGGGGAGTTTGACCTCAAAAGAGTCGTTTGATTCAAAAATTAAATGTCAAGCTACAAACAATTTTACACCAAATTTTATACCGATTGAAGGGTATACAAGTGTTCGGTTTTCAATGTAACATAATTCAGTATAATTTTTGTATGAATTTATTTGGAAAACTTTTCCCTAAGATATATAAGGTTAGGGATACGCCTATACAAATTTTATTCGTAGCTGAAACACAAAGTTAGGACTCTAAAAAGATTAATTTCTAACAACCTTTGAATTTTATGTTTTTTAGAACAAGAACGAATTAAGCTTCGAAATTTGGTTTTCCTAAGTCAGGGAACCCTCTGCTTTATATTTGTCGAAAAAGTTTGGCCAGTTTTTGCCCTATTTTGGTTTCATGAATTGCTTTCAAAAAATGTCAATAAACCAAAGAACCAAAAAATCATCCATGTGCTTGTATAGTTTTTTGCTGATATGGCAATCAGTGGCCAACCTATAGAGCACATGTTAAAAAAAAGGTTTACAAAACCTTGAAAAAGATATCTAGAATCTTATGCAGATCTATTTTCTTAATCTTTGTGGCTTTGTATATAAATCAATATACCGTGATTTCTTTAATCACGCTAACTTACAAACTACTTAACGTTTTGGTTGAATTAAAACAAAAAAAAAAAAAAAAACATTTTATTGTTCACTGAAAAATATATAAATTTGATTTTAATCATGAAATTAATAGATTCAATTAATTTTTCAATTGAAACTGCTTCAATCATGAAAATGAGAATATGGATCACAGTATTTTAAAAGGGAAATTAACAAAGTTTTCAATTAAAAAAATTCCACATTCAATTACACAGTATGATTGAAATTTTCAATTAATCTTTTAATGATCCAATTAAAAAAATGATTGATAGTTTTAAATTAATTTTTTAATGGATCCAATTAAAAAATGATTGAAATTTTTTGAAAATTCCAATTAATTTCTATATTTGGTACGTTTGAGGTGCGTTGTTTGGGCAAAGGTCCGTGGGCAACCGTGTACAAGAAAAATTTCCAAAGAATTCGGATGTCCGGTAGGGGAGCCCTATAGATTTTGTTGTTGTTGGCCTATACCATACCGTAGTTAGTTTAGGTAGAGGTGAATGTCTTTAATAAGACTTACTCACACATCTTCGTCTATTGTGATACCACAGGAACACAGAAGGAGATGGCTTTTAAAAGCCCATTGGCCCATTAGTAACCATGGTTAGATGAGAGATATAATTTAGTATTAAACCTAAGATTTCTACTATATAATACGATTTATAACCGAGTTACCAGCTCTTTTACTTTGGCAAGAGACAGGTTTGTTTAATATGATTTAAACGGCTTGATTTATTGACTTTAATTGACCATTACAGAAAATTTAATGTAGAATAGATTTCCAAGCGCCTCGATCATCTGCGCTTCTTCTCCAATCTCCGAGACCCAAATTCGCAATATCGCTCTCCACCTGGTCAATTAATCGGAGTTTTGGTATTTTCCTTTTGCGTATTCTGTTATGCTTGATGCTCTTTACGAATGGTGCAACCAGAACTTTATGAAACTTAATATTTCCAAATACAAACACATATCATTTTCAAGAATAACCTCTCTTAAAACTAGCTACTTTTTTGGTTCCAGTCAACTTGAAGTAGTCTACAGCTTCAAAGACCTTGGATTGCTTCTAGACCAACGCTTTAACTTCCGTCACAACTTATATACTTCGCTAGTCAGCAGTAATCTCGAGTACGGTTCAGTGGTATGGGATCCGTACTACAATATTCATTCTAATTCGATAGAATCGGTTCAAAAACAATTTCTATTATTTTGTCTCCATCGAAATAAGTGGGACAGAAGTTCATCAACTTCGTATGAGTATCCATTAAATCTTATAAAGCTTCCTACGTTACAAGTACTACCTCATCTATTTTCCCAAGTAGCCATGTTTCGGAGCCATACAATAACTCGGATAGTATCAGTGTCTGGAATATAGTGTAATTTTCGCCTGTCGAGGGATGGCTTTGCTTCTCAGCTGCTTGCAAAATCCAAAGTAGCATCAGTTAGCCAATATTATTTTTCGTTTTATTCCAAAACTGGTGTAATTTGCTTCGGTTATGCCGGTGCCGAGGTAGGTAAGGTTGCTGATTATTTCAAAATTGTAGCTCCCAACTTTCTCCATTTTCTTTATCTGCCCGGGTTTGCAGAGCTTTGGGAGTTGAAATCATCCACATTATCTTATCCCCTTTTACTGCCCAACCCACTTTTGTTGATTCTCTTTCGATACTTTCAAAGTCTGCAATTACTTCTTCCAGTGACCGACTTCTTCCAGGCGAGTAGCAATTGTTCTTTTGTGAGTAGTGTGCCATGCCTATTCACATCTGCTTCTCTTACGGAAAAGATTGTAGGCTGTGCACCTTGAGGCTATCCAAGAATTCCTCTAGGTACTCCTATAACTTGTTGGAAAGCCCCCAAAGTGTACAGGAGCACTGCCTATGTTGTTGTTGTTGCATATTTGCATGTGGCACTGCTCATAATCCTATCCTGCGTTTTTTCGAACGAATTTTAAAAAAGGACAGGAATATAAAAATTCCAATCGTTTAGTTTTCGATTAAAAACATTTTTTGGTAAGCAAACGTTTCCAATGAGGCTTGGTAGTTCCTGGAGGAATACTACAATGGCCTCTATGAGCACAGCCCATAATCCTGCTACAGACTCCACTAGCCGACATACGTCTGGTCAGCAGGGGCTTTTGACGAAGACACCTGGTTCGAGTATTAAGGATAAGACCGAACTAATTCTTTTTTTGCATGCCTATAATTTGTCTAAGACATCGGCTTTCCACGGCAAACCAACTCGCTTTTTAAGAGGTTGGAAAAATAGAAAAAGCATCGCTCTCAGGTTTATTGAGAGGCTTGGTGCGAATGATCCTAAGACTCTCACTAATGGGGAGAGAGACTCCTTAAATTGGGCTTGGGAATACGCTGCGCAGGCTACCCCAAGGACTACACCTAAAAGAACAAGGGCGAGCAATAGATGGGTCCAAGAACTTTTTCTTATGTCGCTAGGGACAGTTTGGTGATGACAGTTGTCGGCAAGGGTGAAGAACAGGGCTGCATACCTAGAATAATTGGAGTGGGATAGTCAATGGACTGTCGTCACTATACTCCGATGTCCTTGCGGAATTTTCAGGATCTTCTCCAGTTTGTGACGATGCAAGATGGTATCGGGGCCGATTCAAACTAATTGCCTATGGGCATCAACGCTCAATTGAAATGTATCGTTGTGCGCTAAAAAATATTGGTGAGATCTGGTGAGGTGCAGCACTAGATTAATCAAGAAGGAAGATATTCCTTCTCGACCAATAGCGCATGCTTGAATACCAAGGATTCCCTCAGATCCTGAAGCGATACTTGGAAGACTAAGGGAATGTAATCCCAATCTTTCAACCACCGACTGGAGGATTGGTAGATTGGATGAGGTTGATGGTAATCGGAGACATGCAGTATTCGTACTAAACTCCTGCTGTCTCGCAGACCTCAACAAGTCTGAAGGGGTTGTATCCTACGGATTCAACAAGTTGAAACTGAAGATCTATAGAAACGGTTGGGGAATCAAGAGACGATTCAGCAATTGGTGCTGAACACTTGACCACATCGCTAAAGTCTGGCGGATTGCAGGAGACTGAAAATTCCCCTGCCACAATCGAGACAAAAAAGGTAGAATCGATGGCAGTGGCCATTATAGTAAGCCGCTTCGGCGGCACTAAAGGTCCAACTGATGATGTATCGGAGGGTATAAGCGCATGAATATGCAATGTGTGATGTGTTGAATTACCACAGCTTCTCTGTTCATCGTTATATTAGTTTCAGCCTTGGAGAAAATTGGTCCCTCGGCTGAACGGAAAAAAGGCGGATTGGGATACATTTTGGCATAAGTTCTGCACGTCTATCCCTTCTACACCACAAAAGGAAGTGGAAACTACGGAGGACATAGACATAGTGGTCAAGCGTATCACGAAGGCCCTGAATGACTCGCTTGAGTCAGCTAGTGCCAAGCCATGCGACCGCCAAGGTGGATCCCAGAGCTGGTTGGTCTAAGGAAGGACTGCAGAAAATTCTTTAACAGAGTAAAAGCCACAAGAGCACCGCACGATTGGGACATCTATAAGACTGAGCCAAGAAAATATAAGGGCGACCTTAGAAAGGCTCTGAACATATCTTGGGTAGAATTCTGCAGCTCCGTGGATGATACATCTAAGGCCTCTAGGCTAGGGAAGATTCTGTCCTGGAGACCTATTACGGTGGGGTATATTCAGAATTCAGACAATGTATAGACACTGTCTAGCGAGGAAACACTAGAACTACTCGTTGATACAAATTTCCCGGGAAATTCTCCAACGGAAAACGTGGCGCCAGAAGAGGTTGTCACTGGTATGCGTTTGTCGAAGGTTATTGGGGAAATTGTGTTTGAGCCGAAAATCCTTTGGGCGATTATAAGTTTCGACTCCTTTAAGTCACCAGGCCCAGAAGATGTATCACCGGTTGAATTACAAGCTGTGTCCTACAGACTGGTCCCTGGCATAGGGAAATATACTCTGCTTGTATCAGATTGTGGGATGGAGGGACACGAAGTTTATTTCATTCCGAAAGCAGGAAAACCCTACCACACGAAGGCGAAAGATTTTCGTCCTTTATGCTGAAGACTCTTGAAAGGTTGATAGACACATATCTTAGGGCAAAGATTCCTGGAGATCGCTTGTCGCGGCAGCAGCATGCATATAGTAAAGACAAATCCACTGAAAAAGCCCGTCACGACCGAGTCGGGTAATATACAATGGTAGAATTTCTTGACATTGAAGGTGCTTTCAATAATGTAAAAACGACGTCAATCATGAAGGAGTTGGAGTTTCTAGGCATCAACTCTACCGTAAGAAAGTTCATTAATATTATTACGGCAGGCTTGGGATCTGTGGATCTAAAAAGGTGGGTCAGCAGAGGAACACATCAAGGGGGAGTACTGTCTCCTCCACTTTGGAATATAGCCATTAACAATGTATTATTGTCTCTGGAAAAAAAAGGCTTACAAGTGGTCGCGTATGCTGATGACGTGGCAATTGCGGTTAGGGGAAAGTTTTGCAGCATTCTAAGTTCAGGAAGCTCTACGTGCAACAGCAAAGTGGGTTACCGAAAGTGGTCTAGGTATAAATCCGTGCAAGACAGAAGTAGTTGTTTTCAGCAGGAGATACAAGTTGCTTACAGTGGAACCTGTCTCCTTGGGTGGAGAGAATACTCAATTTACAGAAAGCGGAATATACCTGGTGTTCTCTAAAGAACTCTAGAACTGGTCATATCAAAAAGGTTACACGACCACTGCAGTGTGTATCAAGCGGATCCTTGCAACTAAGGAAGTGGTGGAATAGCTAAGATATAATGTCATTACGACGGTTGGCATAAATATCTTCTTAGACAGCCATTATATCCCTGGGGAAAGTATTTCTGAACACAAAAACCGCCCCGACTGTAGCAGAGCTCTCATCGAGATGGCGAAATTCGCCTGTTTTGGGTGCCGGGCCACAGCTTACGAGACTAGGAACTACCCTTCACATTCCAGGGATACTGGAATCTGTGGGTATGCCTCTAGCGACATGTAAGCTAAGTTTTCAGGACCAGGCCCGAAGGACACGAATGATAGATGGTCACAAAGAGAGAGCTGTGAGCATTCCAAAACTATGTGGCCTAATCTGACTTGAAGAGGTCTATTGCTTTGCTGTCATTGTCTAGAACTGACGTCTCAGTCATTGTGTCTGTCATGACAGGTCACTGTTTAATCGGAAAACATACTGACAGACTGAAGCTTGCCAGCAACTACTCTTGCAGAAGCTGTGAGGACATCGAAGAAGTAGAGACTATAGAACTCCTTTCTAAAGGGTGATTTTTTTGAGGTTAGGATTTTCATGCATTAGTATTTGACAGATCACGTGGGATTTCAGACATGGTGTCAAAGAGAAAGATGCTCAGTATGCTTTGACATTTCATCATGAATAGACTTACTAACGAGCAACGCTTGCAAATCATTGAATTTTATTACCAAAATCAGTGTTCGGTTCGAAATGTGTTCATTCACCGTAACGTTGCGTCCAACAGCATCTTTGAAAAAATACGGTCCAATGATTCCACCAGCGTACAAACCACACCAAACAGTGCATTTTTCGGGATGCATGGGCAGTTCTTGAACGGCTTCTGGTTGCTCTTTACTCCAAATGCGGCAATTTTGCTTATTTACGTAGCCATTCAACCAGAAATGAGCCTCATCGCTGAACAAATTTTGTCAAAATTTGAACACATTTCGAACCGAACACTGATTTTGGTAATAAAATTCAATGATTTGCAAGCGTTGCTCGTTAGTAAGTCTATTCATGATGAAATGTCAAAGCATACTGAGCATCTTTCTCTTTGACACCATGTCTGAAATCCCACGTGATCTGTCAAATACTAATGCATGAAAATCCTAACCTCAAAAAAATCACCCTTTATGTGTGTGCCGCACTAACAGTCGAAGGAAGTTCCTCTTTAGGCTCTCATTTCTTTGAGAACCTGTTTGATTTAGCGGATGTGAACATTCGCAAGTTACTGGGCTTTTTAAATGGATCAGGATGGTTCAACGGTAGGAACTAGAAGGCATCTTCCTTCTTCTGTTCCAGTGGTGTCGCAATGGACGAAAACATCTAAGTGCGTCTGATGGCAGACTGCCACATAAACCTAACCTGACCTAAATATCTGGTTTATGCTGGATTTACCAGTTCTAAAGCAATACTTATAGGCCAAATTATTTCATTGACTTTACACTTTTATTTTTCACACATTACAGTTGGGTTCTCAGTGTTTAACCTTTGGAGATTTGAGTTTTGAAAATACTTGCAGCTTCGATATAAACTCGATTATAACAAGTATGGGCAGGCTGAAGCCGGAGAATGCCGACCTTTTGACATGCTAAATTCTATTGGGTATGCAGGTTATTACGTTGAAATTAAAGTTGTTTCAAATTTGAAATAAAGAATTCTCACCAAATTCCGTACATATTATGGGAGTCAAAGAGGAAATCAAAATTTAAGAAAGATCGGGTGATGAATGCGCTTGCAAAGGCCAGAAAAATGAAAATCGTAAGTTACATATACTAGGTGAATCCTGTTGACAAACGCTACATATTTACGCAATTATCGATTGAAATGTAAGATATTTTTTGTGATGTGAAAAAAAATTTCTTTAACCTACTGATAGTGAACTAAAGGACTTGAAAATACTTTCGAATAAAAAACATATTTTTTCTCCCATATATTGTAAAAACGGTCACAAAGTTGTGTGACGCATGGCTCAAAAAATGGAGGAGTCTTTCGGTGTTATTGTATATTTTGGTAATTTCAAGCAAATTTTGCGTAGTTTACCTCAAATATTATATTATATGATTTAAAGATGAACAAACGACAATTTTAAATTTGTTTTTAAACAACCCACCGTAGCGCTGAGGTTAGCATGTCCGCCTACGACGCTGAACGTCTGGGTTCGAATTTTGGCGAGACCATCAGAAAAAAAAATTTCACCGGTCGTTTTCCCCTCCTAATGCTGGCGACATTTGTGAGGTACTGTGCCATGTAAAACTTCTCTCCAAAGAGGTGTCGCACTGCGGCTCGCCGTTCGGACTCGGCTATAAAAGGAGGCCCCTTATCATTGAGCTTAAACTTGAATCGGACTGCACTCATTGATATGTGAGAAGTTTTACCCTGTTCCTTAGTGGAATGTTCATGGCCGAAATTTGCATTTGCATAACTTTTACAATTTTTCGTCTAATGCCGTGAACCCTATGTGATGCCAGATGATCCCCTAGCTTATAAATGAAAAAATTTTTACGTTATCATTTATTAACAAGAATGTACGTTATCATTTATTAACAACATTAATTTTATATTCACTTTATGAATTAATATTCAATTATGTATGACTTTTATATTTTGATTATTAGTGTATGGTCTCTAATAGCAAAAGCGGACATTGGCTCGTATGGCAGCTATGTTCAATTATGGAGGCGTTTTAGCCTTATTCGGTATGGGTATTGGAAGGCATCAACGTATTTTAAATACAAAATTTCAGCCGAATTAGATAAAAATTGAGACATTTAGGGGCTAAAAATGAAAAAATTAGAGTTAGGCTTATATGACAGCCATATTTACCTATACACTTATTCGGTACACAATTAAAATGTTGATGACAGGTTAAGCTGTGACGCACGCTGCAGAAAATAATTTGCCATAGTTTTTTTTCAGTGTATTGAATATTTTTCATATTTTGTTTACATGAAGGAGCGCTCGAAGAGAGATGCCGAACAATACGGCTAAATCAGAAAAGTTGGTTTAACCAGACATGCAGAGATGCTGTCAGATCGAAAGAGGTGGCATTTAGGAACTGGCGCTTGGATAAAAATGCCAATACTGATGTGCTGCGCAAGCAGGCAAGATCTTCGTGTGCCAATGTGCATAGGCGCGAAAATTGCTTTACAAACAGCTTCTGCATGCTAATATTTTTGCTTCTACACGAGGAAGTAAGAGCTTTTGGTCATTCGTGAAAAGAGTAAATAGTAGTTCTTCTTATATTCCAACTCTTGTTAAGGATGATCAAACGTTCACTGATCCGGTTGATAAGGCTAACCTATTGGCTGATATATTTGCAGGGAACTCTTCCCTGCCGGATAGCAATCAACCACTCCCCTCAATCGAAAATGTATCTGGCGTCATGCCCTAAATATTTTTTCGAACTCGTGGAGTTAAAAGGGTTCTTAAGAATCTAGACGTAAATAAATCCCCGTGCCCGGCTGAAAGATCAACACTTGTCTTACGCAAGTGTTCTTCGACGCTCGCTCGTCCATTACGCAACCTTTTCAACCTTGCCTAACGTGCGGGAGTCTTCCCGGAGCGTTGGAAGGCTGCGAACGTTCAGCCAATATTCATGAAAGGTGAGGAAAACAACCCTGCGAATTATCGGCCAATCCGCTCTCTCCAAGTTCATGGAGAGGATGGTTAATCACCGTCTTGTGAGGTATTTAGAGTCTAATGGCCTTCTTAGCGACCAACAGTATGGGTTGCTCTACGGGCGACCTAATGGCACTTCTGTCGGAACGTTGGAGTCTCTCAATCCACCAGTTTGGTGAGAGTAAGGTTGTGGCTTTGAATATCTCCAAGGCATTTGATGGGGTTTCGTTCGATTTATTTCGAGCTTTCTCAGAGATTGATTCGAGTCGTTATAGATGGGTTCTCATCCAATGAGCACAAATTGATGGCAGGTGTAACCCAGGGATTTGTTTCTCCTTCTGTTTTTCTTATTTTCATCAACGATCTGTTGGGTCAGACATCGAGTCCGATCTACTCATTTGCGGATGACAGTAATCTCTGTCATTCGACCTTAGCCCGAGTCTTCGAGAGATTGAAGACAAGAGGCGGGTTATGGACGATAAACTCTGCCAGGATTTGCTGTCCATTTCTGAGTGGGATCGAATGAATCGAGTAGATTTTAATGCACGGAAGACTCAGTGTTGGTTATTGTCACAAAATCGAACGATCAACGGTGTAGATATTGAGCAATCAGAAGCTCTTGATGTTCTGGGCATGAAAATGCAAAGTGATGTCCGTTGGGCTAAACATGTAGTGTCGAAAGAAGCATTCAAGTGTTTAGGCTTCCTTAAACGGTGTAAGAATTACTTCACTCTGTCTGATCTTCTTAACATCATAAGACCGAAAATGGAGTACAACTCACATGTATGGGCTGGAGCTTCAAAATCACCTCTAGAGCTACTGGACCGTGTACAGAGGAGAGCGATGGCGTTGATTGGGGATAGTGGGGTATCCAACTCTTTTGCCTCCCTTCATCATCATCGCAATGTGGTTGTTTGGCGTTGTTCTATCGGTAATTGCATGGTGTGTGTTCGTCTGATATTCGTCTTCTTTTTCCTGATGTATATCAAATACTAGACAACCCAGGAACTCACACCCGTTTGTAATTGATTGGCCAGCGGACCGCACAAAGCATTATAGAGAGAATTCTTATTTCGCCCGAACCGTTCATATGTGGAATCGACTTCTGGCTAATGTTTTTCCCACCCACTTTGAAATCCAAAAATTTAAGACAAATGTCAATAAGCACTACATCCTTCTCCCCTCATCCAATTTATAATTTCCTCTCGCCAACGCAATACATTGGATTCATAGGGGACATCCCCTGCGTGTTGGCTTTTTTTTATAGATTTATAAAATTAAATAGTAAAATTCATTTGGATTTATTTGAAATTTTGCTGTTTCGTTAACTGTTTCCGGGATCTGCCCATATGTAAATATGGAAGTTATATCTTAATCTATCTTAAGAATCACACGAGAAACTTTCGTACCAACTTTTATGAGGATCAGTTAACAGATGACCAAAATAATCGGACCAAGATATATATGGGAGTCATATCTATGTGATGTATCTAATCTCAACTGGTTTTGACCCAAATCGGCTCATAAAGCAAGAGTAATAAAAAGGACATTGTGAAAAATTTTGGAAAAATCGTTGAAGAAATATGCTGTAAAAGTCTCAGAAACTGGCATTATTGTAATGTTACTCCGAATCGGCCGAAAAATGTTTCGAAAGATGCCTATGCCAAAGACGATGGAATGCAAATTGTAGCCTGTCTCTCGTACACAACATAGACAAATGTGTGAGATATAAAATATGAGTGGTATATGTGTCACTTCAATTTTGTATACATACTAATACTTCATGAACATAGACTAAGGCTGGTTAATCAATACAGTGTTGACGTCTCGAAGGCATTTCTCACTTTCCGAAAAAAAAATATTCTGTCACCAGCAAAGTGCTATATCGAAATATTCTCCAAGCACCAGCTACAGTCTTAACCCACAAAATCTGCGATTTGCAGGGCAAATGACTGTTGGGTATGAACCATCATCAACATGGAGAGCAACAACATCTGCGAAAAAAGTTGGCATGCAGCGCGGTAAATCCAACAAAACAAGGATACAAAAAAATTCCAATTTTACCGCATCGACAACCTACGAACGGGTGGTGGTAAACAAGTTCACAAGGATTTTCTGATTACTTTAAAGTCCCCAAAGTCCTGTTAAATGGAACAAACCTTTAACCACAACCCAGAGAACAGGTTATACTTTGCGTACGTTAGACCTCCACTCAGGTGCCAGCTTTTCTTTTCGTTATTAACAAAAAAAAAATCACTTATAAAACTTACAATCGAAAAAGGTGTAAAAGTTTTAGCTGCTTTTTATTTTTCTTTTTTCTTCTTCAGTTCGCTGAAATGAACAGAAATAAATATTTGGCCCCAATCTGCAGCGTTTTCTAACTCCATTCATTTATCCCAGTATTTGGTAGCGTTACAATGAAAAACTCATTTTAAATTGAAAACAGAAACACAATTGGCCTTCGTGCACATCCTTGGCATCAACAGCTTCACCTACAGCTGGCAACGCCACCTCATCATCATCATTATAAGGGTGGAGGTATTTGTGATGTGGTACAATGGTGGGGGAGAAAGGTGTTACAGGATTTGTAAAAAGATTGCCAAGTTTTCCAACTCTCGGGAAAACAAATCGATTTTGATTATATGCACCTGTTACTCCTCCCTTATGTGAATATTGCTGAGGAAATATCCTTCACGTTGGTGTTGAACAAAAATATACACGAAGGTCATTGTGGTGGGATAAAATATTAAACAGGTTATCCCTCAAACGGTTGGCCCAAACATACATAATTTTCAGCTTACCAAAAAATACCTTTGACTACTTTAAGATATGAGTCTACAATGTTAAGCCAAGCCCATTTGTTTCGAACACTGATTTTAAAATGCTTGTTCAACCAAAGTTAGGGTTATTGCATCGAAAATATTATTTTGTTCATTGAAATGTATAACCTAAGGTAATCGTGATGTATAGGTTACCATTTCTGCCTATGGCGATTGGCAGAAATTCCTTTTACGTATCCGCAATTAGTCCGGGACTATTGTCCATTGGCAGTTTTGCTAAAGTACATAATTGTGATTGCACGGAATTTGGTACGGAATGTTAATAACCACAGCATTTGTCTTCGGGATAAAAAAAGTGATATGTGAAAAATTTAGTGAGTATTGAGAAACAAACGTGATCTCGCAAAAACGAAACACGAACAAACGCCACAGAAAGGATATGCCTACAGACGGACATGGAGAAATTTCTCAGTCGAACTATACATATTATCACAGCCGAAGTAGTCGTGCAAGTTACTAAACTCCATTCCTTAAAAATCTCTACCTATCTCATATAGAAATATCTCATTGAAATTTGGAATGGTTAGGGGTGAGGTGCAAGCGATATCGTGTGCAAAACTTCCTAGGTCCTAGGAGGGTTCGGGCGCCTTTTGGCAGGCCCCTAAAGTTGGTCACCTCGTTATTTCGATAATTTGTTAAGGCTGCCAAATTTTCGTTAGGTTAGGTTAGGCTGAAAAGAGGGTGCGGATATTAATCCGCCCCATACCACTATGGACATACAACTTAACCAGTAATCAGCTTGTTGTGCGCTCTAAATACTAGAAAAGTGACCTCGAAAAAGAAAATCTGAGTTAGGAATTCCGTACTACTTACAAAATCCATAATTGTTCCCCATGGCACGCCCCTAAGTTGATTTATGTCTGGTATTGTGTCCCCACCCAAGTGCCGGTATCTGTTAGCCGCGAAAGCTTGGCAATGACATAGGAAATGCTCCAACGTCTCATCATCCTCCCCGCATGCCGAGACGTTAAAGCATTTTGTCCTTTGTCATTGCCCGGCTTTCACTGCTAACCGATACCGGCATCTTCGTTTGTTATCCAATTTCCAAATTTTTGCTGTATAGTGCTCCAAAATCCCTTCAAAAAGTCCGCTTGAGGTCTAAAATATCTCGTCTTGTTTCGGGGATATTCAAATCTAATATTTTTTTTTTTGCAATTTTGACCAAAACCAGCTTCGTTATTTGCTATTTAAGCAGGCATTTATGGTTCAATTTTAATTTTTATACATGATTTTGATTTGTTATAAAATTTACAACGACTTTACCTCAATAAGTTTTCACATTTGATAATTCAGTTAAAAGTTATACAGTTTGAGAATCAAACAAGCAAAAAGCGTGCGACCTCTAGAGGCTCAAGAAGTCAAGATCCCAGATCGGTTTATATTGCAGCTATATCAGGTTATGGACCGATTTAAGCCATACTTAGCACAGTTATTAGATATCATAAAAAATACTCGATGCAACATTTTAGTCAAATCTGATAAGAATTGCGCCCTCTGGTGACTCAAGAAATCAAGATTCAAGATCGGTTTATACGGTATAGCTGCCGGATATTGGCCGATTTGGCCGATTTGAACCATACTTAGCACAGTTGTTGGAAGTCGGATAAGAATTGTGCCATTTAGAGGCTCAAGAATTCAAGACGCAAGATCGGTTTATATGGCAGCTATATTACGTTATTGACCGATTTGGACCTGACTAAGCACAGTAGTTGAATACCATACCAAAACAATACGTGCAAAATTTCATTCCAATCGGATAAGAATGCGCCCTCTAGAGGCTCTAAAGTCAAGACCCAAGATCGGTTTATATGGCAGCTATATCAAAACGTGGACCTATATGGCCCATTTACAGTCCCAACCGACCTACACTAATAAAAAGTATTTGTGCAAAATTTCAAGCGGCTAGCTTAACTCCTTTAAAAGTTAGTGTGCTTTCGACAGACAGACGGACGGACATGGCTAGATCGTTATAAAATGTCACGACGATCAAGAATATATGTATATACTTATGGGGTCTCAGACGAATATTTCGAGTAGTTACGAACAGAATGACGAAATTAGTATACCCCCATACTATGGTGGAGGGTATAAAAATGTGAAAAAAGTTTACTTTGTCCCCTAAACCCATGAATAATGTTTTTTGCACCTAACAATATTTGTAGCCTCTACAAAAAATTTGCTTAAAAATTACGATTTTGAAACCGCCTTTTCCCGATAGGGGTATTTTGTGGATTTTTATCGACAAATAGTATTTAGCAGCACAAGATTTCAACATAACAAAAAAGGAGTTAAGTTCGGCCGTGCAGAACTTTGGATACCCACCTCCTCGGGTATATATGTTAACCCTCTTTCGTCATAATCAGGTGAAAAATTCATATTTAACGCCCCCATAGCAGCTATATTGAAATACGGTCTGATTTGGGCCGAATTCGGCACGGACATTGAGTGTTCTAATGAGTACAAGTCATTGTTCAATTTTGCTGAACAAAATATTTTTGGTAGCTATATCCAAATATAGACTGATCTGAACCATATACGACACGGATGTCGAAAAGCGTTACATTAGTCACTGTGTCAATTTTCGGCGAAATCGGATTATAAATGCGACTTATAATGGGCCAAGACTTTAAATCGAGAGATCGGTTTATATGGCAGCTATATTTAAATCTGGACCAATCTGGGCCAAATTAAAGAAGGATGTCGAAGGGCCAAACAACTCATTGTCCTACATTTTGGCAAAATCGGACAATAAATGCGCCTTTTATGGGCGCAAGACCTTAAATCGAGAGATCGGTTTATATGGCAGCTACATTTATCCAAATCTGGACCGATCGGGGCCAAATTGAAGAAAAATGTCGAGTGTCCTAAAACAACTCACTGTCCCAAATTTCAGCAAAATCGTATAATAAATGTGACTTTTATGGACCGAAGACTGTATCAAGATATAGTCCGATCTAGTCCATCTTGGAACTTAACCAGCCTATGGACAAAAAAAAAAGAAAGAATATGAGCAAAGTTTCAGCTGTAGTGTGATTTCAACAGACAGACGGACGGGCATGGCTAGATCGTCTTAGAATTTTACGACGATCAGGAATGTATATATACTTTATTGGGTCGGAAATGGATATTTCGATGTGTTGCAAACGGAATGACAAAATGAATATACCCCCATCCTTCAATGGTGGGCATAAAAAAGATTTCAAATACAGTTTTGTCAATAAATACAATTTCAATAAAATTATTTTCATAAGACTCAAAAATATATTGTTTAAAAAAATTTTCTATCTTTTATCCAGTGTAGCCAGTATTGGAGATTTATTCCTAAACTGGCGAATAATATTCGAAAATGGGGACAAATTTTTTTACATGGAGACTTGGGAATTTGGTTGTGATTCGGAGCAAAAATTTTGCATTTTTTGGGGAAATTTGTACCCTCCAATGAAGGAGTGGGGTATACTAATTTCATCATCAAGTTTAACTTGCATTTTGTGTTTAGAATAAATTTAAGTTATTTTTTTTCTATGGACAAAGTCATTTTGGGATAAGGGGCTCGGGGATCCGAGCCTTATCTTACCATTCCCTAACTTCGTCATTCATAGCACATCGAAATATTCGTCTAAGACCTAATAAGGTATATATTTTCTAGGTCGTCATGGCATTTTGGGTCGACCTAGCAATGCGCGTCGGTCTGTCTGTCGAAAGCACACTAACTTTCGAAGAAGTAAAGATAGGCACTTGCATTTTTGCATATATACCTCCTATTAGAGTAGGTCAACTGGGATTGTAAATGGACCATATCGGTCCATGTTGTGATGTAGATCCCATATAAACCGATCTCGGATCTTGATTTATTGCACGTTTCAAGGGCGCAATTCTTATCCGATTTGGCTGAAATTTTGCACATTGACTGCACCTACGAACTTTTACACACATGCCAAGTATGGCTTGTATCGATCATAAACATGATATTGCTCCCATATAAAACGATCGCTGGATTATACTACTTGACCCTTTAGAGAGTGCATTTGTTGTCCGGTTTTGCACAGTGACTTCTCCTTCGACCTCCAACATACGTACCTGATATAGCCTAAATCTGTCGAAAATGTATATAATTGCCATATAAACCGATCTCCCGATTGCACTTCTTAAGCACCTAGAAGTTACAGTTCTTACTTGAATTGGCGACTTCTCCTATGACCTTCAGCAAACGTGCCAAATATGGTCTGAATTGGTCCACAACCTGATATAACTCCCATATAAACCGATCTCCCGATTTTTCTTCTTGAGCCCCTATATACTATGGTCTCCAACACGTCCACAGCGCGATAAAGATCGAATAGCATAGCAATTCTTATCCATTATCCTTTGTTTGCCTATAAAGAAATATCGGGAAAAGAAGTTGACAAATACGATCCATGGTAGAAGTTATATAAGATTCGGCCCAGCCAAACTTAGCATTATTTTACACCGAGTTATACTTGGTGTATTTTATTTAGTACTATAGTATAAATACCGAGTAATCTCTTATTTTTATTTGCTATCGCATGATATCGACATTGCAGTGAAATTCTATCCAGAACATCTGACTTGCAATGAATAGGACCAATGCAAAACAAAGCAACTCTACCATTGCAAAATTATGTGCTTCTTTTTGAACAACACGGTGCAAAACATGTGTTAACAACTGTTATTGTATAATAAACGATATCGATAGCTTTCTATCCTGACTTGCGTTGAATGTATAATGCTAAACAAAAAGTACCCTACTACGGAATCCATTTTTAGGTTAAGTTAGGTAAGTGGCAGTCTGCCATCAGACTCCTTTAGACGTTATCGTTCATTGTAATACCACAGGAACAGGAGAAGGAACATGCCTTCTAGTTCCTACCGTTGAACCAAACATATCGCTTTAAAAAGCCCAACAACATGCGAATGTTCATATCCGCTAATGTTGATAAGTGCTCAAAGAACTGATAACCTAAAGTTGAACTCCTTCTGACTGACAGTGCGGGCACACACACAACAAATGTTATATAGTCTCTACTTCTTCGTTGTCATCACAGCTTCTGCAAAAGTCGTTGCTGACAACTTTCAGCATATTTTCCGATCAGAAAGTGACCTGTCATGACGGACACAATGACTGAGACGTCCGTTCTAGCCAACGACAGCAAATCTAGACCACGCCACATGATTTTGGATTTAGTGTCCCCACCTGAGTGCCGATATCTCTAAGCCGCGAAAGCAGGCCAATAATGGCATAGGAAATGCTCCAACGTCTCATCATCTACCCCTGTGGAAAATGGGTGTTCATCAAAAGCTTTGACATGTCCTCCGTTGTGTCTGCTCTCACTCCCATATCGTCTACTAACGTTCAGTTTGGACATGGGTTTTTGAGAGACAATTTTTCATCATGGCGGCGTCATTAACGCTATCGACCTGTTAGCACAGAAAAGCTTCCAGGAAACGGGTTTGCCGCTCTGGTAATCTTATTATATTCTTTGAGCCGTGTGTAATGCACATCCCGTTATACTTCCGATTTTCTACGCCGTGCTCTATTAACAAGTTTGCGGATCTCGTTCCCAATATTGCGAATCTTTCTGGTCATCCAGGGGTTTTCTTGGGCTGATATCCTTTTTCGAAGAGGACAACTATATTCGCTCCGTTGGAGGTTCATTTGAATGAGTGTCACAGCACTGCCTGATGTTTCAGTATTAGGTTCTTTGCCTATCCTAGTCTTCCGAATCTTGATAAAGTCGTTAATGGTTCCATCGTCGGGATGGAATATTAGGAATATATTAATATTAGGATCTTTGCTTATCCTAGTCTTCCCATTGTTGGGACAGTAGGTGATGGTCACGTTATTAGCTCCATGTTTGTTGGGCGGTATTGTGTTACCCGCCACTGGTCGACCTTATGTCTCAATATGACGACTTTTGCTTATCCTAGTCTTCCTAATCTTGAAAAAGACAGCCTTGCTCCCGTAGTGTGCCATGCGTTTAGTCTTAGCCAAACTTGTCATGAAGGCTTGATCAATGCCAACCACAAGGAGAGTTCCGTCCATATTCTGCATAAGCCAGCTCATCTCTGTTGTGCTTGTTCACTACTCTGGTGTAAGAGGGCGGCTCCTTAACATTCTCAGCGACCATCTTCCCCTTCCGTGGTGGGTGTGGCCTCCTTTTGGAAGTCACAGTTGTTCGTTCCTGTTCCAACTTTGTCTACCTCCGCAGGACACTGTCTGAAGTCTCCAGTCAGAGATGAGGCCAGCGCCGTCATCCCGCTGGCCTCATCTCTCGATTCGGTAGCGATGACTTTTTCATTGACACTGTCCCTGTCTGAATCCAAATCAGAAACACCATATTTATTTAAAGGGTGGGACGAACTGTGCATCCCTCTGGTTTACCCGTCTCTTCCTTATTTGTTATTCTGACCACTTGTTGTGCGCTTGAAGCATACTCTCAACTATAGGTGCCAAGGCACCCACACCTATAGGTGTCAAGGCACCCACACCTATAGGTGCCAAGGCACCCACACCTATAGGTGCCAAGGCACCCACACCTATAGGTGCCAAGGCACCCACACCTATAGGTGCAAAGGCACCCACACCTACAGGTGGGGAGGGCAACATGCTATGATCTGACCCCACCACCGCAGCTGTTGAGTCTTTGCAGTTTGTTTTGAGCTTACTTCAAAAAGGCTTTAAAATTTGTCATAATAAGTAGTACCTATTCCGAGATACGGATATTTTTCTTGGAGGATCGAAATGAAAACACTTTCGCTCCAATCAATATGCATGATGTTGCCGAGACATGCAATTTTCAGGGATCTTTGCCCTAAGATATGTTTCTATCAATCGCCTTAGAGTCTTCAGCATAAAGGATGACAGACTAATAGGACAAAAATCTTTCGCCTTCGTGTGATAATGTTTTCCTGCTTTTGGAATGAAAATTACTTTTATGCCCCTCCATCCTAAAGATATATACGACCTACCATTTTTAGCAACTTCAAAAGTTGTATATCCATACCATCGTTAGTGGGTTGGTCCGTATATTTTTGCTCAAGAAATAAATTCTAATAAACAAAAAATAAACATTTTTTGTACTTACAATCGGATATTGTCCGGCTGCAGATCGTAGGGTTATAGGTTATTCAATATAAGCCTATTGCAGCCTACTCTGTTTGCGGCATGCCATTCCGTTCATTCACACGTTTTCCCTAAATTTATTCGGGCTTGAAATAATTTCTATTGCAGATAGCAGTATAAAAACTACTTTTACAAAGAGCGATTCAAAATTGGAGATTTTGGGGACAAAAGATTCGAAATCTGGGGACAGGGGACGAAGAAATACTGGCAATATTGCTTTTGTCATTAGAAGAAAAAAATACTTCGCAATTTGGCCTTCAAAACAATTTTGTTTTTACACTGAAAAAATGTTTATTCTAATTTTAAAGATTCCAGCCAATGGAGGGCAAACTTTTTTTAAAGATGATAAATTATGAATGCATTGGGCAGGGAACTGAGATCGCTACTTCGATGCTGACCAAAAATTCATCACCTGTCCGCTAATCCCCAAAAAAAATTACATGCTTCCACCTACTCACACTACCACCTACCCAATATTTCTACTCTACTAAACGAACATCCAGCATCATCATCCAGCATTGCCAAAGAGTTACCTTCTAATGTCTTCCTATTCCACCATACACATTTATCGGCGTGCCGTCCGTTCATTGATCTGTTTTTGCACTACTTATTATTTTATTGAGAATTTTTCTTTAGAATTTTTTTTCCAAAATTTTGACTTTAGAAGAAGTTTCATTTAAATTTTGTCCTTAGACAAAAAATTATTATTTTTTTTTTAATTTTATTGGAATTTCTATACCCACCACCATAGGATTGGAGTATACTAATCTAGTCATTCCGTTTATAACAGCTCGAAATACCCATAAAGTATATGTATTCTGGATCGTCTCGTCAATCTAAGTCGATTTTGCCATGTACGTCCGTCTGTCGAAGTCACAATATCGGTCGTAAAGCTTGACATTTTGCATAGATACTTCTTAATAATGTAGGTCGTTAGGGATTGCAAATTGGCCATATCGGTTCAGATTTGGATGTAGCTCTATATAAACCTGTCATCCGATTTGACTTCTTGAGTCCCTAGAAGCCTCAGTTTTCACCCGATTTGGCTAAAATTTGAAACAAAGACTTAAGTTATGACTTCCAACATCCATGCCACGGATGGATGCCCGAATCCGTTTATATACAGAAATAGCCCCCATATAAACAGAAACAAATTCTATGAAATTTGGCCTTTAGAAAAAGTGGTTGAAATTTTGCCTTTAGAACAACTTCATTTAAATTTTTTATAATGCAATATACCTTTATTGAAATGTTGTCTTTAAGAAAATATTATTTTAAAATTTTGCTTTTTCGAAAAAAAAATTACTGAAATTTTTATAAAATTTATTCTACATTTCATTGATATTTTGTGACTTAAAATCATTTTATTGAAAAGATGCAATTAGAAAAAATATTGCGAACAAAGTTTTGTCTTTAGAAATTTAGTGGACATTTTGACTTTAGAAAAAAATTCATTGACATTTTAAAATAAGTTTTTTTAAATTTTGTCAACAGAAACCAACATTTTGTTCAAATTGTGTCTTTAAAAAAGTTTTATTACGAGGGCCCAGCCATATTCTCTTTAGAGAATTAATTTATGTAAAGGGTGATTTTTTTGAGGTTAGGATTTTCATGCATTAGTATTTGACAGATCACGTGGGATTTCAGACATGGTGTCAAAGAGAAAGATGCTCAGTATGCTTTGACGTTTCATCATGAATAGACTTACTAACGAGCAACGCTTGCAAATCATTGAATTTTATTACCAAAATCAGTGTTCGGTTCGAAATGTGTTCATTCACCGTAATTTTTTTAATTTTCAATTTTGTCTTAACAAAAAATTGTATTTATAGCAAAAATATTTTCGAGAAGGCACGGGCCAGAGCCAATTTTTGTCTTTAGAGAATATTTCGTTGAAATTTGTTTTTAGCGAAAATTTCATTGAAATTTTGTGTTAAGGGAATGTTTCATTGAAATTTTGTCTTTGGAAAAATAATGTCGGTGGGAGCCTGGACCCTTGTGCCCTAAGTGCCAAGAGCTATACGAAAATTTTGACCTGGTGAAACATTATAAAATCACGCTTTTGTGTTTCAAAACAAATGCAAGATTCTACATTTGATCAAGGTTGGTTTAAGTGACAGTCTGCTATTAAATTCACTTAGACGTTTTCGTCTTTGATCAAAATCGACCCAAAAGTTTGCATTTAAAGAACAAAAATTAAAAAAAGGCAAGTTTTAAGGATTTAGAAATATTTCAGAAAATTTCGTTATGGCAGATCTTGGCAGCTAGATTTGGAAAAAAGTGGAAGCACACATGCTAGGCCAAAAGTATCTCATTGCAAACTTGTGTACTTTTTATACCCACCACCAATATACCCCGTAAGGGGGTATATTCATTTAGTCATTCCGTTTGCAACACATCGAAATATTAATTTCCGACCCTACAAAGTATATATATTTCGGATCGTCGTAAAATTCTAAGACTATTTAAAGATGTCCGCCTGTCTTCAAAGCCTTCAAAAATTCGCTGAAATTTGCTACAGTGAGTTTTTTTTAAGCCTCCCGACATCTGACCCAAATATCATTAATCAAATATACTTTTTTACACTTTTTTTCTAAAGCAAGCTAAAAGTAACAGCTGATAACTGACAGAAGAAAGAATGCAATTACAGAGTCGCAAGCTGTGAAAAAATTTGTCAACGCCGACTATATGAAAAATCCACAATTACTTTTTGGGCAACCAATAGATAAAGCTGCCATATTGACCGATCTGCCGATAAAGTGTCTGAAGCCCATAAAAGCTCTATTTATTACCCGATTTCGTTGAAATTTGAAACAGTGGGTAGTTTCAGGTCTCCCGAAGTCCCAAATATGGTTTGTATCGGACAATATTTAGATATAGCTTGCATACAGAGCGATCTGCCGATAAAGAGTCTGAAGCCCATAAAAACTTTATATTTTATCCGATTTTGCTGAAATTTTAAATACAAAACTCAACAGTGACATGTATTTATTAAACCACTCAGTATCCGTGCCGAATTTGGGTGCATAACTTATCCAATTTTCACCAGATTGTGGCGAAAGGGGGTTTACATATTCACCCGAGGTTGTGGGTATCCAAAGTTCGGCCCGGCCGAACTTAATGCCTTTTTACTTGTTTAGTTTCAATTCATTTTTGTTTGTATTTTCTTAAAAATAAATAAATAAATATATTAGTTTTAAAACCCCGCTCATTTCTCCCAGGCGCCTACAAAGATTAAACATTACCAATATGTTTCGGAGAGCTCTTGAAATATGTATTTAAGTCACAAAGAATGGAACAAATATTTCGACATGTAATAGGCGGAAAATTTCTAAAAAAGTATTCAAATTTTTGGCTGCCCCAATTGAAAGTTTGTTTCCTTTTCAACAAAAATCTTTTGTTTTTTTTGCTCTTTGAAGTGTTTTCTATTAGAATAACTCAAAAATATGTAAAAACTCAAATTTTCCCAAAAAATGGACCATACCTCTCAGTGAAACCTTGAATGGTTTGTTGTAATAGCCAAAATTCGCGCCGAGAACTCTTCGTGTTAGCAAAACTCCATACTGAACGTCTTGAGCTTTAAAGAAGCGTATTGTTAATCGAATATCGATAAACTAAATGATATACGTTCCAATCATCAGTGCCGTACGAACAAAAACACAAACACGTCGACTTCTAAAATCCTCCATTACATTCCTGAATTAATTTTCTTTTAGACCATATTAACTGCAAACACATGATTTGGGAGTTTTCTGTATTTACTTAACTTTGAATTTCAAAAGTCGCACAGTGGGTTGGAAACGAAAAAGGATATACTCAAGAAATTTTAAGTGGTTATAGCTGTGGTGTTGGCCCGCTTAATTTCAGGGCCAAAATCAAATCAAAATCACGTTCTGATTCCATTTTGCTATGTCCGTCTGTCCATGTTAATTTGTGTACAAACTACAGGTCGCAATTTTCATCCGATCGTCTTAAAATATGGTATGGGCGTGTTTTTCGGCCTAGAGGCAAAGCCTATTGAAATTGGAAAAATCGGTTCAGATTTGGATATAGTCCCATATATATGTTCGTCCGATTTGCAGTAATACTACAATAAAATGATCATTTGGAAGGATTTTCTAATGACTCTCGACATTACTGGTGAATTTCATAGAAATCAGTTCAGTATTAGTTATAGCTCTCATATATATGTTCGTCAGATTTTGGATAATTTGCAATAATGTTGTCATTTGTCAACAGTAGTTATTACAGTTTGAACATATTTTTGTTCGCAGTGGTCCATCAAAAATGTATCAGAATTGGATATAGCTCCCTCATTGTACTTATAGGGTAGGTGTAGGGTATTATACAATCGGCACCGCCCGACTTTGACCCTTCCTTACTGGTTTATTTGCTAAAACGTGCTCGAAACCCCCACGTACATTGCGTGTGCATTCTTTAACAATTTGGATAACTGATAAACTTTTCAATTTTTGTTTTGGCGTAGTATATGATATCAAATGTTATTCTTGATGTCAAATGTGACAAAAGAATATATTGTAATTTGTTGGTCAAAATGTAATATGTTCGTCTCTATAAAGAAAATTTTACATACAACTTTCAATTTGACTCATTATACAGTAAAGAGGGCTTGATGAAAAGGCGTTTTAAATGTAATTTTTGTAATTTCTGATGGCACTATAACTGGCTTCTATTAAACATTTCATTAAGATATCTTTATCCGTTCAAAAGTGGCAGACTTATTTCCACCTATTTTTGTGTATCCCATGGTGCATCATTGTTCTATGGAACAATTTAGGTGTGTATTGTGAACATCTCTTTGTTTATATGCATGCAGGTTATGTGGTTCCTTCAATGAAGTTTGAGAGCTCACAAGTGTAAAATGTTGTAAACTATAGATTCGTTTGACACTACTTTAAGCATTTGAAATTTACTCAGTTGCTGTTCTTGTTTGCTCAAATTTCCCAGATATGGCCAAAAACTAATATTTTCATCTTTGCTCTTTGCAAACATATTTTCATAATTGGAAAATCGTGTTCGTTCGACACGCACAGTCGATGCGGTAGAAGGAAAGGCTCTGATAAATAGCAACTCATCGAAACTCAAATGCTATAGTAGAACATTTTTCCTACATTCTAATTCAAATCAAAATCCCCAACACATTGTTTTTGGCTGTTGACTGTATTTGATATATCTTATGCTGTCAGAATCTCACAGATTTCCTCTAGGTTAATGAATTTTGAGCTAACCCGAAACAACTTTACTTGTTGCCTTCTTTTTCCAATTCAAAAGGCCAAACATGGAGTTTTCTATTCCCTTATTTCTAGGTTCCACGTGTTTTTGGGAATACATTAAAAATGCCGCCATTCAAATAAGACCCTTGAGCCATGAACACGCAGCTTGCCTTATTTTCAACATATGTTCTACATCCTTCATAAAAGTAAACGACAATCATTGTTAAGTTGTAATTACATTTTGCAATTAAAAAATCCTAATGGATGGATGTGCCGAGAAGAAATGGGTTTAAGTAACTGTTGGAATAGAGCCGCGCACAATCAACTTGCCCACCGGCACTCTGTCAGCTGAATTACAAAGTATTTGATACCAACTCCCAAATTTAATGAATTTAAATTTCGTTAAATAAAATTAAAAACCGTGATGTGTAAAATCTAAGATACAGTGAATTAAAAAGAGTTCGCTGTCGAGCATAAAGTTAATACCTCAGTTAGTGGAATACCTCAGTTAGTGGAAATCCACTACAGAGTCTTAAGTCATGTTCTACCGTTTTCCGTTTGTATATTTATTTTGCCATTACAGATTGTTTTTTCCTCTAACCCAACTCAGAAATATGAGGCAGATATTATCCATTAACTTAAATGGGTACATATTACTACTACTGAATTCCCCATGAACATTTCATTGAAGTCCGATTAAAGTTTAAACTCAATGAAAAGGGTCCTCCTTTTTTACGCCGAGTCCAAACGGCGTGCCGCATAGCGACACCATTTGGAAGAGAAGTTGCAAAATTAGTGAGCGGTGGTTATACCGCAGAAAACTATTTTGATGTTCACTCCGGGATTTAAATCCAGCCTTTCGACGCTAAGGCGGACATGCTAACCTCTGCGCCACGGTGGCCTTCAAATAGGTACATAGTTATACCCTAATCCCATACTGTGATACAGGTTATGTAAACTTAACGCATTTGCTTATTACAATCATAAAGAAAAGTGATACACCCATTGATAAGTATACGGATTGACTCAGAATTTCTTCATGATTCGATCAAGCCAAGTCTGATTGCAGCAGATGAGTTGAACAGATTGCAATTCTCAACTCATCATCTTGAAATTTTAGACAGAGTTCTTTTTTGGGCTGTAGGCGAAGCCTATTGAAGTTGCAAAGAAATAGTTTTGGATTTAGATTCGTTTGTTTTGAGCTAATACTGCAATGTTGGGATTATTTGTCAACCGATACACAAGAAATTTAGTACGAAGGATTCTCTTATGACTCCTACAACTACTGGTGAATTCCTTAGAAATAGCCTCAGATGTAGATATGCAAATTCATCCAAGAACCTTCCATTCATCCAACAGGGGCAAACTTCTCAAATATCAATGAGTGCTGTCCGATTCAAGTTTAGACTCAATGATAAGGGGCCTCCTTTTTATAATCGAGTCCGAACGGCGAGCCGCAGTGGGACACTTCTTCGGGAAGAATGTCGCCTGCATTAGGAGAGGTTAACCACCGTTGAAATTTTTTTCTTATGTTCTCGCCTGGATTTGAACCCAAGAATTCAGCGTCATAGGCGAACATGCGCTACAGTATATTTGTATCGCCCGATTTTCACTTCCAGAGCCTTTGAAAACGTATTTAACAGCCAATCTTCTCAAAAAATTTTTTTCTGACTTTCTTGTCTACGGATTTTGAAAGAAATTGAAAGAACATTAGTAGCCGATCTAAACACACTTTTCTCCTCAATGACTACCACTAAGTTTACGAAACGAAGTCGTGCTTGAAATCGAAATTGAAAGAACATTTATATGCCAATCTTTTCACACTATTTTCCTCCATGACTACACTAAGTTTACCAAATTAAGTCATAATCGGCTCAGATTTGGATAAAGCTGCCATATTCATATGTATATGTTTCGGCCGATTTTCACTTATAAGGCTGTAGAAGCAACAATTTTTTGCAAATTTGCACAAAATTGGGTGAGGGTTGATGTTTTGATACCCTCCAGCATAAGATGGTGGCCAGGTATGGTTCAAATCGGTCCATAACCTTATATAGCTGTCATATAAACCGATCTTGGGACTTGACTTCTTGAACCTCTAGAGTGCGCAATTCTTATCCGATTGGAATTAAATTTTGCACGACGCGTTTTATTATGATATCCAACAACTGTGTCAGGTATGGTTCAAATCGGTCCATAACCTGATATAGCTGTCATATAAACAGATCTGGGGACTTGACTTCTTGAGCTTCTAGAGGGCGCAATTCCTATCCGATTTGGCTGAAATTTCGCAAGACGTTTTTTATTGTTACTTTCAACAACTATGTCAAATAAAGTACAAGTCGGTTCATAACCTGATATAGCTGCCATATAAACCGATCTGGGATCTTGATTTCTTGAGCCTCTAGAGGTCGCAATTATTTGCCGATTTGCCTGAAATTTTGTACGACGTATTCTCTCATGACCATTAACATACGTGTTTATTATGGTCTGAATCGGTATATAGCCCGATACAGCTCCCATATAAATCGATCTCTCTATTTTACTTCTTGAGCCCACAAAGAGAGCAATTATTATTCGAATTGGCTGACTTTTTACACAGGTCTCCAACATAAATATAATTTAATTGTGGTCCAAACCGGACCATATCTTAATATCGCTCTAATAGCAGAGCAAATCTTTTCTTATATCCTTTTTTTTTTTTTGCCTAAGAAGAGATGCCGGGAAAAGAACTCGACAAATGCGATCCATGGTGGAGGGTATATAAGATTCGGCCCGGCCGAACTTAGCACGCTTTTACTTGTTTTTTTTTTTTTTCTTTTCATCTTTGACTAATTTCAACTATATGCATGCAGTTCATATTTAAGTGTAGCGACCACAGGTGTAGTTGAAGGGTCAAGTTTATTAATGTCCTGCAGGACTACATGGCTGTGATAAGGGGTGTTTAATGGGCGGCTTCCTTGTTTAAACGATTCCAATGTTTTATGTCATTGTGCGAATAACCGTCAAACTTTCCATCGAAGGTTTTTTCTTCGGGCCCTTTGTCTTTCGCTATCAGAGCAAACCACCAATTGTTAATTGTCGCCAACCAAATATGACCTCATTCGGTGGTGGGATAAACAAACTTTAGTACAACCATTATTTACTTGAAGTGACAATGAAATGAAATCAAAAAAAGTATTGTGTGTAAACTAAATTCATATACTACGTTGTATGATTTTAAGCAGCAACCCTTTCTTTGCTTGAGTTTTCCTTCACTCACCCACACATACAAGGCAACGCGGTTCTTATGACTTGGGCAATGGCATGATCTCAACAAATGCAGATTAAGAGATAAACTTTGAAGAATTTCACTTTTTGTGCGGGAGCGAAGACAGAGGAAGGACCGACATTTTTCTTTCAAAGGATAATTTTGTAGCTGCTGCCATACACAAAAGGCAAAGCGGCTGTCGCATTCGATTGCCGATTCAGACACTTGCATTACAACAACAACAACAAAAACAATCATAACAAACACTAATGAACCCCTAAAAGCCCCCTGTTTTACAATTCTGAGCAAACAACAGTCCCTTTATAGTCATGAAAATAATAAAGATTTCAAACGCTCACTTTTGGCTTTGCCATTCAGTCAGCCAGTCATTCACTATTCCAGTCAGTCTTTTAATATTTACATAAATTTATGGCTGCCTTCGTGCCTTTGTGTAAGAGTGCCTATGTATGTGTGTGCGTGAGTTTTTAAACATAATTTCGTTTACAAGAACAACAACAATGGGAATTTCCTTGCAAACAAGGACGAATAAAGAATACTTATTTGGTATTCTCCGCATTGACTCACTCGCTGACTCAAATCAGCGGACACTTGCTACAATATTTTGGTTACTCAACATACAACAAATTCACTATCTACGCCAACAACAACAATGCCAGGAACACCATCAGACAAAACCAAAAACAGCTCTCAATTTGTCAACGATCAACCCTTAAAAATAAAAAATACCAAAGCAGCAAATACACCGAAAAAAACACTTGGTAGATTTGAAATTTTCATATGTAAAAACAACTGCACCGGCCGATTTCCCGATTTAAGTTTGGAAAAGTGAGTTCTGATCTCAGGTATAATATCGCATCAGTTAGAATATCCATTCATAATTGTGGGTATGCCGGTCTTAGTCTCAGCTATTCACATAATAATACCCTCCATCATAGGATGGGGGGTATACTCAGTTCGCCATACCATTAGTATCACCATGACATCTTGGACACCTAGAGAAAGCAATTCTTATCCATGGGGATTTTTTGTTATGACTTTCCATTGTCCTTTTTTAGTTTCTGCCTATAAAGAGAACCCGTTCAAAGAATTAGACAAAAGCGGTCCATGGTTGGAGGGTCTATAATATTACTTAAAACGTGTTTACTTGTTTTATATTAATAAACATTTTAGGAAATTTTAGGCGTACTTTTTTTTAAAGCATGCAAACGTTTTTAGTTGTTGTTTTGCCTGCTTTTATTTGGAATTGTTAAAAAAATTGTTCGCCCAAAATTGAAAGGTTAGGTGTAAACTGCATGTTTTGAGATATTTTTGTGACATTTTAAGGTTTATTTCAACGTATTTTGCCATCGAAAATAGAGCAAATTGTTTTTTTTTACGACGCACAGTGGGCCAAATGGCAAAAAAATTGGAAATAAGTCTACAACTTTTTATCTGTTGATTTTAGCCATACAAAATGTTCTAGACATTTGTAGAGGAGGACATAGGCTTTCAGAAAAGTGCTGTTGTTGGTCCATATCTTTAATACAGGGTGAGCTACAGGGTGTCAAAGTTGACCACTTTTGACTTCTCCAAGCTTCTGGGGGCCATAACTTTTGATCTACTCAACCGATTTACATGATTTAGGACTCTAGAGAAAGAGCTTGACAAGATCTAAAAAACTTATGCATAAAGTACCATGCCATCGTGTACTGTTAAGGAGTTATGAATTGTTTAATTTTAAAATATGAAAATTTGGCCTTGGTTTTTTTCAGTGTTTTTTTAATAACTCCGTCAATTTTAAAGCTATAAACTTCATACTTCACACAAATTATGCCAGCATATGTGTGCATAAAATACAAAAGGAATCACGTGAATATCTTTGGCGGTTTAAAAATGGCATCGTTTTCAATATGAAAAATATTTTTTTTGTCAAAAAATTGCAAAATTTTTCAAAAAAGATACTCCCATTTCCTTTAAGTTTTCGCAAACTTTGGCCGTCAAAGCATTATCATTTCTTTCCATTTTCACAAAGTCGAGGTATTAAGAAAAGTTTTAAGTGCTAATTTGGCTAATTTCGATATCAAACAACACCGTTATCTTAAGACCAAAATGGCCAATTTTTTTACTAAACTTCAAAAGTTTCTCACTGGAAAAAAAGTTCCACGGGGATTTTTTCGCTTTTTTTGAACTTAAATGAAAGCTTAAAATGTTCCCAACATTTTAAGGTATGTCTCGCCATATCCTAGCCATAAATGAGATCGTAGCGATCAAAATACTGAAAAAAGTCAATTTTCAAGTAGTGCTATATTCATTGCTAAAAAACAAGTATTACGTCACATTTTATTGCAAAGATGTTAAATAAACTTTTATTTGGTAACACTTCTTCTACAAAACACAAAAAGAATCATGGAAATATCTCTATTCTATTCCATTTTATGGAACCGGCAATAAAAAAGTCAATTTTTCAAAAAAGTCGAATTTCCCAAATTTTGTTTTTGTTGTCCTAATTGCACATGACACACTATAGCCATATTTACGCAACATACCTTATCGTAAAGGAAATTTTCATACCTTTCCAACGATGTATAAAACATTTCTCAACTCGGATTCTATCTACTCTAAAATTCATTTACACTTCATTAAACTCTATATAAAAATGTCTATTTGTGAAATGGAACCTTATATGGGGCCTACACTAAAACATTGATAGATTTGCCCAGGGTTTACAATACAAATGTGTTAGAATAAAAAAAGGTCTCCTGCCAAAGTTTAAAAAAATTGGAATAAAAATATATGTTTTAGAGCGAAAACACTTCGCATCGGCGTGCGTTTGTATAGTACCTACATCTATTTTTAATGTAAGCTGATGATTTTTGAATAAAAAGTAACCTAGAAATATACCTGCATATATATATATATTTGTGTTAAGATTTGATGCAGACAAATGTTACCTGTTTCGCTATGTCGAATTCCCAGGAAATCCACCGTATCAATGAATGTGAAAAAACCTACCCATAAAAAATTCATTGTCATTTTTTTTAACCAAATTCGAGTCCAGGTAAATAATTATAGAAGAGTAAGTAAAAAGAGGCACTTTGGACCCCTTTTTACGATTGCGTCTGATACCTGAAATGGGTCATTAATTGTGAATATATTGCATAAATATTTGAACAAAATCCAAATTTTCTTCATTATATTTTGTAGAGGCGTAAAGGACATTTATAAGTTATGGAAGTCATACTGAAGTATTCCACTCTTTCGAAAATTGTATGGGACATCAAAAATGATTCCAAATCATACACGGAGTCATTTAAGGAACTTGTTTACACTTTGGACCACATATATGGAATAAGGCTAAATAAAGACGCTTTAGACAAACTTGAAAAATTCTACAAATCATTTGAGAGAAGGTTGCCAGAATGTTCATTCGCAAAAATCAAGTTTTTCAAAATGTATGAGAAGTGGCTGAAATCGGATCTACTTATTGAAATTAAACCGCTGATTCCCGGCCGGCCTAGCAAAGCATACGACGAAGTTACGGAGAAAACCAAAAAGAAAAAACAAGAGGAACTATTGGCGGCACATCCGCCAAATTTAATAAAAGATACGTTCAAAACAGCATTGTTAAAAACACAACCAAAAAATGTTGGACGAATTGTCGATGTTTTACCATTAGCATCTCCGAAAAGGGTAAAGAGAATGGTAGAAAGTATTCCAACTCCAAAATCGACTACAGAATTCACGGAGGAAGATGCACTGGCCCTGATTTTGAACCTAGGCCTCTCAAGAAACAAATACTCAACAATGAGGAAGGCTCTTCGTGAAAAAGGATGGGGTTGTTTACCCTCAAAACATAAATTGTACAACACCAGGACGAAAATGGTGCCATCAAATATATACGTGGACGAATTAAAAGCAAGAGTGAAACTTGCTGATCTTGTTGAAAATACAGCTGTTAGAATTATTTCTAATTTTACTGAAGAACAGTTGAACACATGTAATAATTCCGAAGTGGTTTTGATCAGCAAATGGGGTTGTGATGGATCATCTGGATTTTCCGAATATAAGCAACAAACAGAAATAGATACCAACTTCGCATCAATTTTCATGGCATCATTAGTACCATTGAGAATGAGATTGTACAAGGACCAATCTTCATCATCGAAAGAAAATGCATTTCAAGATATATGGATAAATAGAACACCTGGGTCAAAATATTTATGTCGCCCAATTCGGTTTGAGTATACAAAGGAAGACCGGAACACAACACGATCTTTGGTGAACGAAATAAAGGAAGAAATTGCTGCATTACCCATGATTGTTATAAACCAATTGGGAAGAAATATAAAAGTTTCGTTTCAACTACAACTCACTATGATCGATGGAAAGGTGGCAAACGCATTAACTGGCGTTATGTCCAATTGGAGATGCAATATTTGTGGCAAGAAGAATGGGCAATTCGAGGACAAGTCTGATGAAAATTTAGTAAACGAAAATGCGCTCAATTTCGGTATTTCGCCCCTGCACTGTAGAATTCGATTCATGGAGTATTGTTTGCATTTATCGTATGACCTTAAATATCGGACTAGCCCTGGAAACCGCGATGTCTCTGCTAGAAACAACAAAGATCTTCACAAAATGAGGCAGGAAGAGAAGAATCGAATCCAGTTGGAGTTTAAACAAAAGGGACTTATAATAGATAAACCTCTTTACGGATACGGAAGCACAAATGATGGCAACTCGGCAAGGCGGTTTTTTGAGGACCCCGTATCGACATCTAAAATAACCGGTCTTGATGAACACTTGCTAAGACGATTCAAAGTGATTTTGGCTGTAATCAATAGCAAAAAGATGATAAATTCAACCAAATTTGAAGCTTATAGTAATGACACAAAAAACATTTTATCTGATTTATATTCGTGGAAAGCTTTAACACCGACAGTACATAAAGTCTTACATCATGGCAAGGAAATTGTGGAATACAACATACTTCCGTTAGGAGAACTTACAGAAGAAGCTCAGGAATCCCGTAATAGAGATGTTAAACAGTTCCGGCTTTTCAATACCCGAAAGAGCACCAAATTTAACCAAAATTATGATTTACTTCAATATTTATTGTTATCGTCTGATCCGGTACTATACAGCATCAGAACTAAATGGCTACCAAAAATATGTGACGATATAGATAAGGACGATCCCGATGCCATTCAAATTAAAGAGCTTTTAAATTTTGATACCTTAGATTATTTGGTAGAGAATAAAATCAAATAATACAAAACTAAAATGCTTTTTTATTTTGGGAGTAGCTAATATACATATAAACGCACGCCGATGCGAAGTGTTTTCGCTCTAAAACACATATTTTTATTCCAATTTTTTTAAACTTTGGCAGGAGACCTTTTTTTATTCTAACACATTTGTATTGTAAACCCTGGGCAAATCTATCAATGTTTTAGTGTAGGCCCCATATAAGGTTCCATTTCACAAATAGACATTTTTATATAGAGTTTAATGAAGTGTAAATGAATTTTAGAGTAGATAGAATCCGAGTTGAGAAATGTTTTATACATCGTTGGAAAGGTATGAAAATTTCCTTTACGATAAGGTATGTTGCGTAAATATGGCTATAGTGTGTCATGTGCAATTAGGACAACAAAAACAAAATTTGGGAAATTCGACTTTTTTGAAAAATTGACTTTTTTATTGCCGGTTCCATAAAATGGAATAGAATAGAGATATTTCCATGATTCTTTTTGTGTTTTGTAGAAGAAGTGTTACCAAATAAAAGTTTATTTAACATCTTTGCAATAAAATGTGACGTAATACTTGTTTTTTAGCAATGAATATAGCACTACTTGAAAATTGACTTTTTTCAGTATTTTGATCGCTACGATCTCATTTATGGCTAGGATATGGCGAGACATACCTTAAAATGTTGGGAACATTTTAAGCTTTCATTTAAGTTCAAAAAAAGCGAAAAAATCCCCGTGGAACTTTTTTTCCAGTGAGAAACTTTTGAAGTTTAGTAAAAAAATTGGCCATTTTGGTCTTAAGATAACGGTGTTGTTTGATATCGAAATTAGCCAAATTAGCACTTAAAACTTTTCTTAATACCTCGACTTTGTGAAAATGGAAAGAAATGATAATGCTTTGACGGCCAAAGTTTGCGAAAACTTAAAGGAAATGGGAGTATCTTTTTTGAAAAATTTTGCAATTTTTTGACAAAAAAAATATTTTTCATATTGAAAACGATGCCATTTTTAAACCGCCAAAGATATTCACGTGATTCCTTTTGTATTTTATGCACACATATGCTGGCATAATTTGTGTGAAGTATGAAGTTTATAGCTTTAAAATTGACGGAGTTATTAAAAAAACACTGAAAAAAACCAAGGCCAAATTTTCATATTTTAAAATTAAACAATTCATAACTCCTTAACAGTACACGATGGCATGGTACTTTATGCATAAGTTTTTTAGATCTTGTCAAGCTCTTTCTCTAGAGTCCTAAATCATGTAAATCGGTTGAGTAGATCAAAAGTTATGGCCCCCAGAAGCTTGGAGAAGTCAAAAGTGGTCAACTTTGACACCCTGTAGCTCACCCTGTATTAAAGATATGGACCAACAACAGCACTTTTCTGAAAGCCTATGTCCTCCTCTACAAATGTCTAGAACATTTTGTATGGCTAAAATCAACAGATAAAAAGTTGTAGACTTATTTCCAATTTTTTTGCCATTTGGCCCACTGTGCGACGTAAAGCGATACTACGCATTTATGTCAAGGTTTTTTTTAGTGCATAAATTTTGAGGAACATTTTCACAAAATCCAAAACTTCCCTATACAAAAAAGGAAGGGGGACTACAAACACAGCTCACAATTCGATACTAGCAGTAGTCGTTGTCGTCGTAGCTGTTGTTGCTCACAAAACGTTCACACTGAAAGTGGGAAATGGGAAGTAGGAAATGAAAATGTATCCATCCATCCACAACCCACTACCGTTGAGCCATTCAATGATATATGTAGCTCCCGCCTGCTAGTCAGCCAGACAACAATGCTGAGGGTTGAATGTGTCTATGACCATGTGCGTGTATTAGAACGAACAGGAGTGTGTATACGGGTGTGTATGTTTGTGTCGTGGCGCGTGTTCAATGCGGTGCGTGAATAACCCTTAATACGAACCTACAACCATCCGTTCAACGACGACGACGACAAAGACTTTTACTTTACTGAGTTCTGTTTAAGTCCACCACCACCCCCAACCCTATGCTCAGTCACTCTTGTCGTGAGGGGTATTTGTTGGTGTTGTTTTTGGTGTATTGGTGTCGTCACTAAGTTAATGTAAAGCACTACGACACCAAATACAGTGGTTTTAACGGCAATATTGTATGTGCTATGTTACCGTTGAGTAATTTTGAAAAAGGCTGTCCCCATTTCTGGTTTTTATTTTCTTTTTGTTGTATTCCTATGGTTTCATGGAAATGGAAAATGTATCAATAATTTTTATATCTCAAGATCTCAAATGTTGCAATATAGATACTTGTATGTAGTTCAAAAACTTTAAATTTCACTCAGAGTAATTTGTTTGCAAAAAAGCTATATGTTTGCTGCAACAACACACAGAAAAAATAAAAATCGGTTTCAATCACGAAATAAAGTGATCCAACTATTTTTAATTAGAACTCGTTCAATCACGAAAATGATAATATGAATCACAGTTTTTGGATCCTTTGTTAGGTCAATACACTATAGATCATGACACCATAGAGCAAAACTTATGATCAATAAAATCTACATTTCTAGCTGGTCCGGACGTTGTCCCTGCTAGCATTTTGAAACAGTGTGCCGAGCAACTTATCTATTCTTTATTGATGCTGTTTAATAATTCATTAAAATCTGGATGTCTATCGCAGATATGAAAAAAATCTTTTTTTATACCATTGTTTAAATCTGGCAGTCGGTCGTAATGATGCCTATAATTACAGGGGTATTTCCATGCTTAGTGCTATTCCGAAGGTAATGGAAAAGATATTGACTAAATCTATTTCTCATCAGGCTTCCTCATTGCTCTCTTCATGTCAACACGGATTCGGGAAATCACGCTCAACCATAACAAATCTGTTAGAATTTACATGTCTTGTCAACAATGATACTGTATACATGGATTTTAGTAAAGCATTCGATCAGGTTAATCATACACTTCTGATGATGAAAATTTATTTATATGGTTTCAGTAATTCGGTGTTTAAATGGCTAAGTTCATATCCGATTGGCCGTACACAAAATGTGAAATTTGGTAATGCGATCTCTAAAACCATCATTGTTTCCTTCGGTGTTCCCCAAGGTAGCCATTTCGGCCCGATCTTGTTTTGGTTGTTTATTGATGAATTACCTAACATAATAAACCATTCTAATATTTTGATGTTTGCCGATGATGTGAAAAATTTTATGTCTTTTAATGACCCAGATGATCAGTATTATCTCCAGTCCGATCTTGATCTCTTGGAATCCACCAACTAAAAATGTATACAAAATTAAGGGCATAAATTCTGTCAAACTAGTAAAAATTGAAGCTTCTAGGAACCGAACAAGGATGATCGAGAGACCGGTTAAATGTGAGCGTTTTGTCTAGTTGTGCGGGAATAATAAATAAAGAATAAATAAAATAAATAAGTGAATTTATAAAATGAAAAAGATTCGATGCAAGAGCTTGTGTAGTGGCATGGTTGATTTAAATGTCTTATTGTAGGTTTCTAAATGTGGGTCCCTCTCAAGTTTCCCGCTGGGATACTTTTGTTAAATCAAACACGTTGCCTTCGAATTTAGCACTACGAAAGCAGACGACAAGAAAAATACTTTATCTGAAGCAAACTGTACCCAATTGCATGCATTATACAACGTGCACTCACTGAAATCTGAATCAATCTCTCTTTTTGCTTAAGGGATCTTTTTCGCATTTACTCATCGCATTGTCTTGGTGTCTTGTTATCTTGTGTTTTACTAAGTTCTCAATTATCTCATACAATGTTGTATTTTTAAACGAAGATGGTTGTTAGTGTGTTTTGAAAGCAGAAGTGAATGGCCTTGTGCAGTCCTTGATAACACCTTAGATAAAAAACACTCCCGTGGGTTTTCCAAAAATTTGCGTATGTCGGGGTGTGATTAAAGATTCAACTAAAAAAATATTGAATCAATAAATTTTTTTATTGAAAATGGCAAAAAATTTTAAATTTAATCTTCGATTAAGAAAAGGTTAAAATTCATTAAAAACAATGATTGAATCAATGGATTTTGCAATTGAAAATTTCCTAAATTTCAATCACGATCGTAATTGAAGAAAAAATCGAACTCAATAAGAAAAATGATTGATTTAACAAAAACAATACTGATATTGCAGGAAAGCTCCTGAAAATTGGGCAGCAATTTTTTTGGAAATTAGCAAATATTTTCTGCTTTCATTTATATGTTGTAAAGCAGCCTAAAAATTTCATAAACGTTGAAAAATATTATATATAAAATATACCGAGTTTTCCGATAAGGACTTGACAACTTTTTTTTTAAATAAAACGCAAATTATTAAGTTATTTCAAAAACTGTAAAATCAAGGCAATCAAAACATTTATGAATGGAACTCGACTTCGTTTACATGCCACCGTGGGTACGTTTGCATCTGTCAATACGTTGGACTCAATTTTCGATGACTTGCCCACACATTTCAGCCCAAACGGTCGCTATTTCACGGTCAATGTTGGCTATGAGCTGTTCCCAAATCGCACAGTGGGCTAAACGGCGAAAAAAAATGGATATAAGTCCACAACATTTTATCTGTTGACCTGAGTGGTAAAAATGTTCTAGCCATTTGTAAAGGAGGGCATAGGCTTTCAGGAAAATGGGAATGTTGGTATATATGTTTAATACAGGGTGAGTTACAGGGTGTCAAATTTGAACAATTTTTACTTCTCCAACCTTCAAGGGGCTATACATTTGATCTAATGAACCGGTATTCATAAGCTGTTCCAAATTTCAGCCAAATCGAATAAAAATACGCATTTTATAAGCTTAAGATGTTTAATTTGGAGATTGGTATAGCTGCCATATAGAGATATCTTCAAATTCAAAATTTGCTCATGAACATTCCAGAGACAAACTTCTCACATAGTAGTGAGTGCAGTCTGATTTATGATTGGGGGCCTCCTTTTTATAGCCGTGTCCAAACGGCGTGCCGCAGTGCGACACCTCTTAGGAGAGAAGTTTTACATGGCATAGTACCCCACGAATGTTGCCAGGGGGTGAAATATTTTCTATGCGTTCCTACCGATTCAAAATCCTGACTGACAGACTAAATGCAGAAAAGAAAAATGTGTCTTTTGAGCGCATGCCTATCTTCACACACTCTCTGCCAAATGGAGCTAAGCGTGTGTATAGAGAGGCTTAAGACCTCACACTCTATGCCAAAAGGAAGAGACACACGAGATAAACTAGTAAACGTACCATCTTTTCGTGTAACAAAGCAAAGTAAACGAAACATTTTTGGCGCATAAGAATTTTTTTAGTTTTCGCGTAAAAGAGTCATCCTTTAGCACAGTCGAATTTTTTTCAGGTTTTACCATAAACGACGTGGCTTCAACATCAAAAGGTGACAATGTTCAACCGTGGAGGGAAATGTTACACAGTTACAATAAAAATAGTATTTCCCCAATAAAACGGATTTGTTTGTCGGAAAAACGTTCCAAACGTTTTTTTTATGCCTGCATAAGACTTAATTTAAATGAACATTCAGCTTTACCTCGTAATAATTACCAAAGAAGGTATTTGCAAAAGACATTGTGCCTTCAACTTCTTTCTGTATTAGCTCTCTAAGGTTTCTGACTACAATATCTTTCAGCAGATAGTCAAGTAATGCCGAGTTTATGATATATGCCAAAGCAAATAGTACCTTCCACACAAAAAAACATTAATCTGACAAATTTTGGGGTTAAGTGTTAGAAGGGCCACCATTTTCTTGATTTGGTCCCAATGAGCGAAATACGAAATATTATGGTGATCGGTTAGCAATTATGTATGCCAATATGACATTCCAAGTTAAATATAGATGTTCTAAGAGATCCGGTTGAGATCTTAGGTCTTACAATGAAATTACTTAACAAAGAACACATTTATGTTATATTTACCTTAAATTTATCGTCTGTTTGTCCATGTATTGTGTGCAAAGCTCAGGTCGCAATTTTCATCCGATCGTCTTTAAATTTGGCAGAGGTATCTTTTTGGCCTAGAGACGAAGCCTATTGGTATTGGAAGAATTCGGTTCAGATTTGGATAGAGCTCCCATATATGTGTTGATCTGATTTTGACTAATATTGCAATAATAACGTCATTCGTCAACCGATTCTCACAAAATTTTCCACGAAGGCTTCTCTAATGATTCTTGACATCGCTAGTGAATTTAATAGAAATCGGTGCAGATTTGGATATAGTGCCCATATAAATGTATTGCCAGATTTTCACTTCTAAAATCTTTGCAAGTGCATTTTGCACAACATTTTCTTTTACAATTACCACAAAACTTGTGGGTACTGGTCAAAATCGGTTTAAATTTGGATATAGCTCGCATATATATGTTTGTCCGATGTGGACCAATATTGCAATAATTTGGTAATTTTTTAACCGATTTTCACGAAGTTTGACACAAGGGATTCTCTTATGACTCACGTCATTGCTGTGGAATTTTACGGAAATCGGTTCAGATTTAGTATAGCTCCCACTTTTACAGCCCTTGTCAGCGTGCTTCTGAATAGAGTTTCTCAAAATTTTGTGCAATGTCTTCTTTTGTGACCTTTACTATGTGTAAACATTTTGGTCTAAATGGGTTCAGAGTTAGATTTTGACTAATAGTGCAATGACTGATCTTTACAAAATTTGCCACGAAAGCTTCTCTTTTGTCTCTTCTGATCAGTGGTGGATTTCTTAGAAATCAAATTTACAATAGATATAGTTTTCATAAACTCATGATTTTCACTATTAAAACCTTAGCAAACGCATTTATCATCTCTCGTGTATCTCAAAATTTTGCATCTCGATTTGCTATGTGACCATTACAATATATAAGTATTTTGGTCGAAACTCTACATTTCGATTTAAGTAAACTTTAAATTCGACGACTTAGCCAGCATACACAATGTGGTATAGGGTACCAAACGGACGGCTTTGCCCAACTTTGATGTTTGCAATCAGTTAAGTTGTTTGTAATCAAGATGCACATCGCATTTGTTATCCAATTAACATGCAATTTTTCACATATCTTTTTTCAGACTGACCTCAAGTTTGAAGCTCTTGAGCGTACTAAAGCGCTATTTTTGCACGGTTGAAAAATATATTCATAGTTGTGCAAAGTTCGGCGGCTGAAATAAAGAAGTTTCTACTTTTTATAGCCTTCATAGAATGCCGGTATACTAGATTCGTCATTCCGTTTGTACCACCTCGAAATATGGGTCTTAGACCCAATATTTCCTGGCCAAAAGCATTAATCTTATTTTCTTCGCTGAACAGAATGTTCTTTTACAAAGAATTTTTTTGTGTGTTTCGTATGAATAGTATATTTGAAGGCTAAATAAAAACTTTTCTTGATAACTAATGATTGCACACTTTATTTTGCACGAATTAGCCATGTCCACCAAACTGACGATTACTTGTGAAGGAGTAAATCTAGATGCTCGAAATTTTACCCAAAAAAAACTTTTTATCAATGTAGATCGGTTGGGATTATAAATTGGCTAAATGGTTCCATATTTAGACAGGGCTCCCATATAAACCGATCTCACGCTTACACTTCTTGAACATTAGAAGTTTGCAAACGGATATGACAAACACGGTGACAATATCTGTTATCGATCTTCTGATTGCACTTCTTGAGCCCGT
The DNA here is from genome assembly GCF_963082655.1 of Stomoxys calcitrans. Lineage (NCBI taxonomy): Eukaryota > Metazoa > Arthropoda > Insecta > Diptera > Muscidae > Stomoxys > Stomoxys calcitrans. The sequence continues at coordinate 55,295,222 of NC_081555.1, read as the reverse complement.
AGAGGAGGCAATTGTTGTTATTGTAGCAGTTTGTTGTGTCCTATCTTTCGTCTGTTTGACGGCTTGGAGGCAATTGTTATCCCATTTGACTTAAATTGACTTCTGATTCCAACATTCATGCCAAGTATGGCGCGAGACGACCCATAACTTGATATAGCTCACATTTGAACCTATATCTCGAGTAAACGCCTTGAGCACCTAAAGGAAGTCATTCTATCCCGATAATATATATACAATATCCATGAAATTTGTTGCTCATCATCATTTTTCACCTTCACACATGCGACCCGCTATGGAGGGTGTATAAGATTCGGCCCGACAGAATTTAGCACGTTTTTAATTGTTCCATTTCAGCATATATATTAAAACTATGCGTTTTGCTATTTGAACTAATGTTCCTTTGATAAAGGCATGCCCAAAATCTTGATTGCTGATTTTCAGCCAAAGTTATCTGTCAGCCCGGCTGCGATTATGTTTACTAAAATCTTCCAACACCGCTGGGAAAATTCAAGACAGAAGAAACCACAGTACACCCAACAGGCATATTACTCTCAATAAGGCTCTGCCCGTATGACAAAAAAGAACCACCCAAGAGAGCACAACAATGTGTATGAGTGTTTACGAGAGTTATTCGCAGCAAGAGAGACAGAGAGGGGGTGGTAAATTTTTGGAATGCAACTTCATTTTTTTTGTTCTTGTTGGTATTTGTTATTTTTTGAGCCCAATATGAACACTTGCCTCTGGAACTCAGTCAGTCTATCGGTTGGTAGTTGGTGACGTTGTTGTGGCAACACCAACAAATTCTCGTAACTTCGCTTTTATCGGCGCCGCGTGAATACTGTGAAGGAACAAAAGAAGCCAGAATGCCATGTAGAAAAGGCAAATAAAAGAAAAGCAAAAAAATGTGGAAAAAAAGTAAAATAATTAAATTGAATTAATGTTTGTATTACTCAAACACCCCTACACATACACGCCAGTGAATCTGCAAGGTTAACAAATAAGAATCGAGTTATTCATTTCGCCAATGCGAGAAAGTTACAAAATTTCAGTTGTGAAAAAAAAATATTCCAATTCAATCAAAGTAAGAACTCAACAAAAAAAATCTATGCAAATGTAAATTTTAATCACTAAAGTTACAACACAGAGTTACAGTGATAAAATGTGTAAAAATGTTTAAAAGTAAAATTAATTGAATTCCAGTGCCTCGTATTTCGGATAAAATGTTAATCAAATGTTGAAATGGCAGCCCTCCAGAGAGTTATGCTTCGCATGGCTTAATTTAATACTAATGGGTCAATCATAGAAAAAATAAAACAAAAAGTGCCGTGAGTTTTTCGCAAAAAAAATTCAAATAATTTAAAATTATCATAAAAATAATCGAAAGCCTACAAAAATGTGTGCAGAATAAATTAACAATTTTACGAATTAATTTAGCAGCAGGCAGTCAAAACGGATTATTGGATTTCTCATATACAAACACACACGCGCATAAACACACTCACACGCATACACACAGCAATTAATGGTAATTAAAAAATACACAATTTATTTTCCATAAATGTTAAATCTGTTGCCAATTTTTCTTTTCGCCATATCCCAAACACTTTGCAATAAACACTTCTATCATGGATACGCAAGAAATAAATGTGTTGATAGTCCCTACATGCCATATTTAAAGATACTATGTATTGTATTCAATTCGTTCACGGACAGCCCCAATGAAAAAATGTTCTAAACTTCTTCGGCCTTATTCACAAAACTTACTGTATATTTGAAATAGGGTTATTGGACATATTTCCTTTATAGAACTATCAAAAAAAACTTAATTTTTATAAAGTTTTGTGAATAAGGCCGCTAAGGCCGTTCAAAAAGCTCACAAGACTGCAATTGAATAAATTTTGTAAAAACAGGTAAAAAAGTCATTAAGTTCAGCCGAGCCGAACTTTGGATACCCACCACCTCGGGTATATATGTAAACCCCCTTTCGTCACAATCCGATGAAAATTTGATAACTTATGCAGCCAAATTGGGCACGGACATTGAGTGGTTTTTATAAATATAAGTCACTGTTGAATTTTGTATTTCAAATTTGAACGAAATCGGGTATAAATAAAGCTTTTATGAGCTTCAAACCCTTAACCGGCATATCGGTCTGTATGACAGCTATATCTAAATACAGTCCTATTTTTACCAAATTTGGGTCGGATGGCGGGTAGCCTAGAGCTACTCACTGTTTCATATTTCAGTGAAATTGAATAAAAAATAATGCTTTTATGGGCTTTAGACCCTTTACCGGGAGATCGGTCTATAGGGCAGCTATACCTAATTATAGTTCGATCTCAACCATATTTGGGTCAGACGTTGGTAGGCTTTAAAACTACCCACTGTTTCAAATTTCAGCAAAATCGAATAAAAAAAGCTTTTATGTTCTTTAGACCCTTTATCGGGAGATCGGTTTATATGGCAGCTATATCTAAATATAGTCCGATCTGAACCATATTTATGTCCCATATTAGGAGGCCTTCAACTACTCGCTATTTCAAATTTCAGCGAAATCTGTTAAAAAATAAAGCTTTTCTGGGTTCAGACCCTTTATCGGGAGATCGGTCTATATGGCAGCTATATCTAAATATAGTCCGATCTGGACCATATTTGGGTTCTGTGTTAGGAGGTTATAAACTACTCACTATTTCAAATTTCAGCGAAATCGGTTAATAAAGAAAGCTTTTATGGGCTTCAGACCCTTTATCGGGAGATCGGTCTATAGGGCAGCTATATCTACATATAGTCCGATCTGGTCGTACATAGGTCAGATGTCGGGAGGCTTAAAATAACCCACTGTTTAAAATGTCAGCGAAACTGGGCAATAAATAAAGCTTTTATGAGCTTCAGACCCTTTATGGCAGCTATATATAAATATAGGCCGGTCTAAACTATATTTGGACCAAATGTTAGTAGGCCGAAAACTACTCACTGTTTTAAATTTCAGCGAAATCGGATAAAAAATAAAGCTTTTAAGGGCTTCAGACCCAATGTTTGTCCCTTGCTTGCTATTCCCACATTTTTTCAAAATCGGAAAATTGCCAAAATTTTTCAGATACTGTGGAATTGGTAAAGATACCTAAAATTTGTTTCTGAATATTGCGGTGGCTACTGGGTGCAGGAACTGACCAACCGGCGGTAACACTTGGTCATAAAGTCAGAGCCAAATTTTGTACTGCTTGCCAACACACTATTTATAGACCGATCCTAATCTTTCAAATCCTTCAAAATGTGCTTGGCTTTGTGAATATCTTAGTTTCATTGTGATAGTTTCGGTGTATCAGCTTCAGTATTGTGATGAAATTCTTTCTTTTGCGATTATTTTCATTTGCTCTCAAACTTGCTTTATGTTTTTAACAGGTTATTGTTTGCGTCGGTCAATTGATTCTAAATTACTTTTATTTACTTTAAGCTTTAGTAAAAAACTGAAAGCATTAGGGAACTATAGTTGTTATATATTTTTAAGTACCATCTACATTTGGCTTAAATAATGTCGCTAAATTCCCCTTCCAACTTTATTAAAGTCGATCGAAAATCGGTTTTTGATGGAAAATATGTCCGATTAAAATAGCATCCAACTATTGTCGTATATGCTTATAATTTGCATCATGTCTTTATAAGTTCTTAATTTTTTCTAATTTATTGGAGATAAAATATGAAAATGTACTTTAACTAAAAATCAGAAATACGAAGATTTCTACGTTATTGCAGTTTTTTCTTTCTTTGTCATTTTTATTTGCGTTCTAAATTTTATTCGATTTTTTCTTCAACTTATAATCATTTATGTTCTCCTCAAATATGATAATATTCCAAAACAAAACTATTTTCAAATATTCTCAAAAGCAAATTCTCAAGAAACTATTTTAATCAACTGGCCACACCCACAGACATTTGTTAGTAAAACCAGCAAAAACGTTTGCTGTAACAGCAGAAAATGCTGCTGTTTTCAGACAAGAAATTTCGATTTTAGATTCAAATTGTCAAAAATTATTCAAAAACTTGAGTATTATATCTTATGGTTTTGTGCTAAAAGTTTTCTGTTTTTAGATTTCAATTTTCAATTACAATTCCAAATAACAGCAGACACAATATCTATTTCAAATATATAGAAGCTTTTCAACAAATCATACACAACTTGCCGAACTTATTTGTTTTCTGCACTGTGCCCTAATCTACGGTCAAGGCCTAAAGATCTATTAAAAATTTCTCCTAGAATCAATGATGCTTGCAATTGACTGATGCATTTCGACCGCAAATCACTATGAGGTTAATTGCCTTAAGAACTAAGCTGTGAAATATGGAATTCCAAGAAATAAGCGAAAATGTTTCAATTGAAACTGTTATCTTAAAATATACATTCATCAGGGTGATCATTCCGCGGTTTTAAAATTGTATTTCCGGGTCTTTAAATTTTTTCATTTTATTGACGATGTAATTCAAATAACTTATAATTAAGTATTACTAACTATTTTTTGGAGACCATATTTATTATTAAAGTTTTTCAGATAAGGTTAGGTTAGGTTGAAAAAGAGGGTGCGGATAATAATCCGCCTCATGCCACTATGGAAACACACCTAAGCCCTTGTGGCCTTTTTACTGTCCCCACCTCCACGCATTCCGTGATCGCCCTGGTCTCTGCCTGCAGGACCGTATTATGGTCAAGCAGTCTAAAGCAGATCTCAGTCACTGGGTTCTCAATGTAAACACCCAGCCCCACTCTGTTCTCTAGCTTTGATCCATCCGTGTAATATAATCTTCCAAATGGCAATACTAGGGTTCCGTCATTCCAAGACTGTGCCGCTGGCAGCAGTGCCTTGCAATCGACCTTAAGTGTAATCTCGGGTATTCGATCGGAAACATCTTCCCTTCTTTCCAGGTTTCCTATCGTCGCCTCTATTATGCCGCGATGGTATGAGCTGCTCCCATCCTCAATCCATTCTTCCATCGCCTTAAGTCGCAGTGGCTGCCTCACACTTAATCTGTATGTCAATGGATCGAATATCTTGAAAAGTCTTAGGTGGCGTGGTCCTCATCGCTCCGCCTATGTCAAGACAACATGTTCTCTGAAACTGTTGTATGGTCCTTACGTTGCACTTTTCTCCATAGCAGTCCATTAAACTACTGAGGCGTAAGTAAGTATTGGTCTAATCACGCTCCTGTAGATCCAGTGGACTATCCTCAGATTCAGGCCCCATTTCGAAACTACGGCCCATCTACGTAGTGCCCAACATCTGTGAGAGTATTATATCATTGTCTGCATAGCAAACAGGTTCAAATCCCTCCTCAGTCATCATTCGTAATTGGTTATTTATGGTGGTCACCCAAAGTAGTGGCGATAAAATCCCCCCCTATGGCGTGCGCTGTGCCACTTTCTCCCTTATATTTATGTCATGTCATCATCAATAAAATAAAAAATTTATGCAACTCTTCTTTAGCATATGGTTTATCCAGTCTCTCTCTCAATGCACACCGCCAATGTGTACGTCTTGGCATCCAAGGATTCTTCTACTTTATGCACAACCTCTTGTAGGGCAGTCTCCACCGAACTTCCCTTGACATATGCATGCTGTTTGTATTTGAGCAGTTCGCTAGATGTCGAACTATATCCACAATGGTATCCACAATACGTTTCATGGTTTTGAGTAGAAAGTATGCATGGCTTATAGGTCTGCAAGCCTTTGGTGTCCCATAATTTGCCTTGCCGGGCTTGTGTACAAATACCACCCTAGCCTCCTGCCAGGCTTTCGGAGTATATGCAAGTTTTAGGCACACTGTGAAAATACAGGCAAAATGAGGCGCCAGATAGTCCGCCTCCTTCTGTAGTAACGCCGGAAATAACCCATAATGTCCGGCTGACTTAAATGGTTTGAATATCCCCAAGGCTTCCTTGACCATAAATTTCGTTATGATAAGTCTTCGATCTATGTCATTATTCCAAGGTTCCGGTGTCTCCGTGAGTCACGTCGTATCCCGTGGAAATAAGCAGACAAAATATTTTATTTAAAGATCATTTTTGATTAATATTTTCTACAGATAAAATGTCATTTAAAATAACAAAATATAATTTAGAGAAAATTCATATAGAATTTTGTCTTAGAGAAATTTATTTCAACTTTTTGTCTTTCGGAACAATTTTTATTGAATTTTTTTTTTTTTTTTGGAAAAAATTCTTTGAAGATTTTGCAAAAGTTTGTTTGAGGGAAGTTTTCACTAAAATTTCGTCTATTGAAAAATGCATTAAAATAAATTTTCTTGAAATTTTATCTTTAGAAAAAATTTAATTTTAATTACTTATGGGGTCGGCCCTGGCTGCATGTTTGTCGTTAAAGAATGTTACGCTGAAATTTTGTCTAGAAAAACTTTCATCAAAATGTGTATAAAAAAATTGTTGAAGCTTTGTTTTGAGTAAGAATTTTACTACAATTGTGTCCTTAAGAAAAATTTTCGAGGTGGCCCTGGCCTGAGCTTGGCCTGAGCTTGGCCTGAGCTTGGCCTGAGCTTGGCCTGAGCTTGGCCTGAGAATATTCTGTTTTTGTATTATTGACCTTTTCAATTTCTGCTATTTCGACTATAAGTCCATTAGAACATTTTTCTGTTGTTTTTCTTTATTTATTCTCTAATGTTTCTGTTGACTCCGCTTACCGTTTTGAAGAATTTGATGAGTTGCTTCACGATTGAGAGTTTGTCGTTAAAAAAAATTGTTTTAATCGGACCCGGTGGGTCCCCGCCCCCTGGCTATGTCCCTCGCTCCTATATAAACCGATCTCCCGATTATAATTCCAGAGCCTCCAGAGACCGCAAGTCGGATTTGACTAAGATATTGTACAATTTCTTCTTCTTTTGCCCTCAACTACGAGCCAAATATGGTTTGAATCGGTCCATAGTTAATTTTTAATTTTATTTAATTTTTACTCCCATATAGGATGATTGGCTAAAATTTTGTGCAATGACTTATTCTATAACCTCCAACACTCGTGCCAAGTTTTACCTAAATCGGTCCATAACCTGATATAGCCCTAATAGCATGGCAATTGTTATCCATTATCACTTGTTTGCCTATAAAGAATGGAGATATATAACTTAGAACTTAGTACGCTTTTACATGTTTATAACTATTTCATTGAAAAACAACAAGATCAGACCGCGCG